>NC_047658.1:46506966-46825716 GCF_011762505.2 Arvicanthis niloticus | reverse complement strand
AATATGGATACACTTATGTATTTCATTTTAAGACATGATGGGACTGGGATTCACTCATCTACAACAGGGTCTGTATTTCCTTCCCTTAGTGCTGGAAAGGCTTTGGGATGGCTTCCATGAGTAGAACACAGCAGATCTCCAAGTTCAAGTTAGAAAAGGCAATGAAGTGACCCCCTGGGCTCTTTTGGTAAGGTGGCCTCCAAATGGTGATGAGCCACATAGCAGGGCTAAAGGCCACCCATCTGTGTTCTCACTGGAAATCCAGCATGATCCTCCTTATATATGAATGGCTTAGCCTTAGATGACTCATGACACCAACTTTTGAGCTGCCACATTTCTACCTATGTAGCAGACATTAACTAACCAAACATGGCCATACTGTAAGTCTGTGACTAAGTTAAGCTGCTAACTTTAAGGGATACTGTTTAAGGGAACAGAAAAATGCATGTGTTATATAAAGAGAGGTGTGTAGAGGATAAGAATTGTTCTTTTTTTTATGTAAGGAAGCTATGACAAGTAATAGATAAGTTGCCAAAGGGGTGGGGTCTGAAGAAGGAGTACAAAATTATATCTATAGAAACGGGAAATGGTGCATATATTCAGGGTCACAGATACTGTGGTGGGATGGCATGGTGGGTACCTTGTGATTGCTTCTAATATGTTTACAGTGCAATGGAAAACCAAAAGATGGAGCACTGTGAAGGGAACCTAAAGATAAAGAAGATTTTTGTATGTTTCAAAAGCCCAGAGGAGGGAGACTGGAGTTGGGAGCACCAGAGGGAAGTCAGACAATGGTATGTGCAGTGGCTCCTACTGTGGATACCCAGGTGATAAAAAGCCATCTGAGAACTTGACCCTCTACAGCCTTTTTGGTTAGCTCCATTTGTCAACTTGACGCAGCCTAGAGCCATCTGAGAGTATTGAGGGATTTCCAAGACCAGATTTGTAATGGAGCCTTCTCTGTGAGATGTTGTCTTGATTGGTGATTGATGTGGGAAGGACCAGTCCAACATCAGTGGCACCTTTCCTGCACAGGTGGGCCTGGGTTATATAACAAAGCTAACTGAGCATGGGCTGGAGAACAAGCCAATGAGTAGGATTCCTCTACAGACTGCTTTAGTCCCTGCTTTGAGTTTCTGCGCTGACTTCTCAGTGACAGACTATTACATGCAAGTGAAGATGGAAAGGACCCTTTCCCCCCCTCAGGCTGCTTTTGACCATGGTGTTTATCACAATAACAGTTGACAACGCCCATTAGAAAGAGAGATTTGAAGGACTGCCAGGGTACTAGCACTTTTGTACAACTCTGTTCCCAAACCCATCCTATCTACTTCTCTGGTTTGTAAGAAACTGGCTTCCTTTTAGATCTCTATCGAGGCTACTCTATTTTCCGGCTCCAAGTTGGCTTTGGTCAATAGGTAGTGCGCACTGATCAAAAGTCAGAGGAGGCAGAGATAGTTCTCTGAACATCAGTATTCCTGTGTGTCCTACATCCTTTATCTCTCCAGCTCATCCTGCTCAATAGTGGGAATTCCTGCTGCCTGTACTCTTCCCTTGCTAATCACCACCCCCTTGTATTTTATATCCTTTCCCGTACCACCACACCCTCATTAATGTCCTTCTGACCACTGACCCATTTGGTTGAATACTGGCTAGCTTCTGGTTGTCTTACCCCCTACTTTGAACAGGCCTGCCTGATGCCCATGTTTGCCAGATCAGTTCTAGCTTCTGTGATTTGTACCATTATGGTTGTTTTCAGGATCCCAATTTACTCACAGAAGAGCTATAAGTTTGATAATTATAAAGCCATTCTTTTCTGCCTACCTTGTTCTATTTATTATGCCCCCAAATGCTTTTGAACTTGAAACTCAGAATTACCATCCCCTCTGATCAATATATTCTTGCTCTCTTCAGCTTTTCTTGTGAAGTGAGAGGTATGATATCTGGAAAGGAATTGACTCATCAGCCTAGAAAAAAAAGGGCAGGAAAATCCTGACTTTTATTTTCAATCTCTCACACACCAGGCTGAACACAAATGAGATAACAGAACTCATCATGTTTGTGATTGTTATGCTTCCATGTTTAATCATGTACAACAAAGAGACAGATCCCTAGGGTCATGAGCTCATTAACTTCTGATCTTCTCCTATTTTAGATACAAGAAGAGTCAACCCTGGTATTGGCACAGGTGAACTGAGACATGCCAGATGACTGAACAGCCTTGAGCAAGTTAAACCCAACCCCCCATGGCCTTGGTTTCTTCATTTGAAAATGAGAGTATTAATTGTGCCTGTCTGGTGGTATTAAGATTAAAGGAGTTAATACACAAAGTTAATGGACGCACATTAATATACAATATTAACCATACCACATGCCCACGCACCCCCAAGTGTACACACAAAGAGGGCAGAGGAACTATGTGTACATAGTCAGAGAGACTCACACTTATGGAACAGAGAGGAGAAAATTAGTTTTTCTAAGGAATACGAACTGGGTCTCTGATGTAATATGATTTTAGAAATCACTGTGCTTTGCTGAAACAAACAGAAATGTCCTGTCTTAAAAGCATTTGGATTTTCTTGTACACTAGAAAAGCTATGCTTGCTTTAGTTTAAGTATCTGTAGAGCAATCTACAGTTGACTTCTTGGAGACCAGTCCCTGGAAAACATGAGAGAGCTTCTGAAGCCTGTATCCACTCATAGATTTTGCTCATGACAGTAAGACCAATAACATAGACTTTTATGTTTATGATCTGATATCAATTCAAGGGTGTTGAAAGAGACGGGAGAAAGGTGTATCCTGGGTACAACCAGAAGGCAGACCTCATGACGTAGTTAAAGTGGAAGAGGAGCAATATGAAGAACTTTGTGGCTTTTCCTGGAGAATAATGGTCAAGCAGAGAAATAACTCAGGACAGCAACCTGTGATGAAACAAGATGACTCCCATAACAGCAGACTTGGAATGAGTTCTGTGCTGGTTGCATTTTGTCAACCTGATACAAAGCAAAGTCATCTGAGAAGGTGCAAACTCAACTGAGAAATTGCTTCCAAGATTGGCCTGGGGACATATCTGTGGACCATTTTCTTGATTGATGATAGAATGGGGACAGGCTACTGTGGCAGTGCCACCCCTCAGCAAGCAGTCTTAGGTAGTATAAACAGGCTGAGCAAGCCAGGGAGAGCAAGCCAGTAAGCAGCAGTTCCCATGCACTTTGCTCTAGTTCCTGCCTTCAGGTTCCTGCTTAAGTTCCGGACTTAGCTTCCCTTGATGATGAATACATCCTTTCCTCTGCCAAGTTGCTTTTGATCAGAGTGTTTATCACTAGAAGGGAGACACAAACTAAGACAGGTTACTATCATATTAAAGTAGATACAGGTGAGTTAAATCCACCAATGGCTGAGAGGCTCACTGGCTTTAGTGCAGCGCTAGTTCACAGGCAGGCAAAAATGTAGTCCATGTACACATACTTGAGCAGGTGGGCAGAGGGAATCAGGGCCATGCCAGAGGTGTCTGGTACACATGTTATGAGGGTGTGAAACAAATTCTAGGGCACAGAAGAGCTAAGTTCTCCCACCTATATTGGAGTTGAGGGATGGCCTTGAGTGGTGGAGCAAAGAGTGCCCAGGTTGTTAGATATGGGGCAAACAAACCCCTTTAAACTGGTGGGTAGGCAAAGAACAAACCAGCCAACTTGAAATCATTGCAGACAGGAGTTGGGAGCCCCCTCTCTTTATGAACTTAGAATACTCCATGTTTGATCTGCTATAGCTGCAAATGATCTTGGACTCACTGGCAGGTCAACCCTGCTAATTATAGAAGACAATCTTTACTGTCCTATAATAATTCCTATCACAGAGACTATCCAAAATTCCTAAGAGCTGGCCTTTCTATCTATAACATTGAAATCCTGGTCACATTGACTGAAACCTTTTTCTAACCACTGTTTGTTGCATTATTCCAAATGTAATCACACTAGCAATAAATTCCCTAAAAAATATTCTTGTATCTGTCATTCTGTGCGAGAGTCGTTTCACCATTTTTTTTGTAGGGAGTGGTGGTAGTTAATCTTTTGTAAAAACTATACAAGAGCTATATTTTAGTTAATGCAGTGTGCTCCAAACAGTGAGTATGGATAACCAGTATATAATTGGTCTCACCAACAGTCAGTATTGTGCTCTCATCTTTCAGTATACAGAAAGCTATGCTTTGCATCTTTGTAATAACAGTATTAAGGACTTGGAAATGTATTCAAAGGTGGCATTACTGTGAGCAACATCCATTTTCTGTTTCATTACCAAGAGAGGTCATTCGCTAATCTTCTGATGGCGTTGGGTAAATCTATTTCTCCAAACTGTTCTCTTGGGATAAACAGATAAAGTCATCATTTTGTTCGCTGTGGTGTCTCTAACTCTCAAAATGACTGATGGGCCATAATGGTAATCCATGGGATGGAGTGCATCAGCAGTGAGGATAGCTTTTGGTTTCCTTGGCAACTCTCTCCTAGGGATACCATGGAAGCCACATTTATTACAAGGTAAAAATCTGAAAAAAAAAATTTTAAAAAGACATTTTTTCCAATTGAAATTTTACAGACCTAAATTAATTTTACTTAAGGGAGTTGTGTTTTGCACTGCTATCATTTTTTTTCCAGTGTGTGTGCTGATTTCTCTAGAATAGCAAATTCTATCCTGAGAGAAGGGCTCACAGGGAGGGGAGAATGCTGGGGGTGGAGGAGATTACAGAAGCTTAATAACCCCAGTTCCAAGGAGGATGTGGTTTTTCCTCAGCTCCATTTTCCAATACAGCCCTGAGGGGAAGTCATTTAGAATCTAAGCAAGCTCCTTCAACTGCATGCCCTCCTTAGAATGATGGTATTTAATCCAAGTAGAAATAATTTAGCCTTCCCTATTGTTCTTCCAGGAAAGTCTCAGTGAGATTGATTATCATTTCCTAAGCAATGAGCTCTCAAGCTCAGCACCACTGATGTGTGTGTGTGTGCACGCTCACGTGCTCACATGTGCACATAAACATGCATGTATGCAATACTGCCTTATAGGTTGCAGGATCTCCACTATTGTGTAGTCCTATGTCTCCATAGGAATCACCAAGTAGCTCCTGCTACACAAAATAGCTCCATTTGAGATCTGATAAAGCAAGCCCCCATGCATTCCTAGGAGTAACTAACTGCCTTTGTCATTTCCCTATCTGTCCTCAAGCCCTCATCTTTAGCATCCTAAACTAAATATCTGTGCTTCAATCTCTTGAGAGCCCACAGCCAGAACACTCATCAGAGAGAGAGAGAGAGAGAGAGAGAGAGAGAGAGAGAGAGAGAGAGAGAGAGAGACTTGTGATACTGACATAGTCCTCTTCTATATGAGGCCATACCAATAATATCTTGGGGAGTTGTAGGCATAATTTTTTTGCAGCCTATTTTAATAAGGATTCAACCTCTCCTTTTGTCCACTATTCACCAGAGGTAGTAGAAGAGAAAAATTATTAAGATATAGGGGAAGTGAGCCTGTTCAGCAATAATTCTTGAGGGTTAGTTCAATCTTCTTTTTCAACAGTTCAATCCTGTGGCAAACACCAAATACAAATCAGCAGCTGCAAACCAGTCCTCTCCACAGGGAGACACCAGGCAGGAACCAGCAGCTATAGTTTAATCCTGAAGAATCTGCAAGGCTCATCAACCAGCCCAAGGCTGCTGAAGTGGCAAGAAGTACCAGGACCTGCACAAGCAGAGGGTTTTTGTTTTTTTGTTTTTTTTTTTTTTTTTTTTTTTTGGCAAGTTTCTCTCAATGGCAGCGTTATCATAAGCGGAGCTCATCAATGCTGTAATGCAAACCAATGCATGTGTGTTTTTAGTGAAGAAGAGTGAAGCAGAGCAAACCAAACCAGTGTTCCCACTCCCACTGTCTGTGAAGTCATATTTATACTCCTTCATCACATGTCCTTTCACATGCCTGCTTTAGCACCCGTGTGGCCCAGCAAAATATCATTTGACATAACTGACTTCCCAAAGAAACTAGAAGTTTCCATTTCAGGTAATTATGTAAGAGATGCTCAGATCCATCTTCCAGTCATTTTCACAGGTCTCTCAACCGCTCAACTATGGCTCAAATTTCTGATGAGAGTATTTAGGTCAGAGAGAAGACATGAACACTTCAAGGCATAAAACCAGAAAAGTAAAGAGGACGTCAAATGCCAAAAAGTGAAAGGAGGTGGCATGGTAGAGTCTGCTCCAAATTGCACAGAATCTAGTTTTTATTTTTAGAATTCTATTTGTCTCAACACTTAATCACAAAATTAGACACATCTTGAGAATGCACCTATACAACACTTTTAAATTCTAGAAGACAACTAAATTTTTTTGTAAGATCCAATACTAAAAATAGAATAGATACGACACTATTGACACTATTTGTAGCCCCTTGTCCTTCTAGGTGGCTTACTTTCTAACATGAGAGTATTATTCTGAAAGTCGCATGTGTGTGTGTGTGTGTGTGCGTGTGTGTGTGAGAGAGAGGGGGGGGAGAGGGAGGGAGAGAGAGAGAAAGAGAGGAGGAGGGAGAGAGGGAGAGAAAGGCTAAAATAAAGATAAAATGTATCACACATGATATTCTCATATTTGGAATAAAAGAACCCATGAAAGGAAGAAAGAGATTTCTATGGACTGGGAAGGAAATGGTTAAGGATACAAGATTCAGTGGCAATGAACAATTCATAAAATGCATGTATGTGTGAAAATATCAGTGAATTGCAGCAATCTGTATAACCAATACATGTGAATACATAATATATTATTATTAACATATAACTACATGTAGTTTCTTTTATAATATATATGGTGTCAACTTGATACAACCTACAGTCATCTGATAGGAGGGCACCTCAATTGAGAAAATGCTTCCATAAGATCCAGTTGTAAAGCATTTTCTTAGTTAGCGATTGGTGGAGGAGGGCCCACCCTGTTGTGGGTGGGGCAACTCCTGGGCTGATAGTCCTGGGTTCTACAGGAAAGCAGGCTGAGCAAGCCGTATGGAGCAAGCCAGTAAGCAGCATCCCTCCATGGCCTCTGCATCAGCTCCTGCATCCCCGTTTGAGTTCCTGCTCTCCATAACTTCCATAAGTAATGAACATCAGTATGGATGTGTAAGCCAAATAAATTCTTTCCTCCCCAACTTGCTTTGTTCATGGTATTTTTTCTCAACAATAGAAATTTTTAGACTATATATGTTAAATATATGTTCATATAAATATCTCTCTCTCTCTCTCTCTCTCTCTCTCTCTCTCTCTCTCTCTCTCTGTGTGTGTGTGTGTGTGTGTGTATGTGTGTGTGTGTGTGTAAGACATTATCTTTGGCTACCTGAAGTCTGCTGCTGACAGAAGGCTAGGCCAATGCTGACTGTTAGAATGGAATGGATAGTCCCTGCCTTTCAGCATCTTATGTTCCACCCAGAAATTTCACTTCTTTTAAAATATCAAGGCATAAGAAAGTTCTGAGAATCAAGTACTTCCCAGTGTTACTCAAGAGCTTCCCTTTATAGAAACTGTTTCTGAAGTCAGGATATCACTCCTCCATTACTCAGCTCCGGCTAAATTTCAAAGACAGAAACCATGAAAAATGGGTGGCTAAGTGCCCTTACTTCCATCACAGATCAAGAAGAAATTAAAAGCGTCAGTACTGTTGAGCCCAAAGCTGCAGACCGTGTAGAGTGGCAGGCACACTTCTGTTTCTCTTCTTTTCAGTAGCAGTTAATTTTCTCTTGGGGAACCCTGGCTGTGCTGAATGACTGAGTGCAACTGTGGATTTTAAGCTTTATAAATATGGTCTTTATCTGTGATTTCACTTAAGAGATGAATCGGTTAAGACTTACACAAAACGTCAATGAGTCTAACTAAGCTCAGGCTGTGCACAGACAATTGCTGTCATTTTACTTGGGGGTTTAGCTCCAAATTTGCTACTTTATTCATTTATTTCATTCCTAGATAAATAGGGTAGCTAAGTTCACAACGCTATGCACCGTTTTTCCCATGTGGCGATGGACATTAAAAAAACAAAAAAGACAGAAATTTCAGCACTTCTTAGAGTCTTAATCAGGCACTAATGGATGAGATAGGTTAACCACCTGACTTCTTATCTAGATGACATGCTGAGAATTTTGTTTTATGCCACTGAAAAGATGGGAAACTTACTTCATTGAAGGAGGACAAATTAAGAAAAATGAGCACAAAGCGCATCAGTGGATGGAGCATAACAAGACCAAAGATGCAAAGTGCAACAAATGAGGTCAACCGCATCTGGATTCTGTGTCCATGGATCCAACAAAGTGTGAATGAAAAAGATTCTAATAATTTCCATCTGGGCAAACTTTTGTTTGTATAGTCTCTAAATAATACTATATGTTATAGTATTATTTACTATATAGTAATACTATATAGTATAGTAACTATATGTTATATTGGGCATTACATGTAATAGAGATGATTTAAAATACACAAGGAATGTGATGATTTATCACAATGGTCAATTTGATGAAACTTAGAATCATCTTCACTATGCCTGTGGGGAATTCTCTGCATCGGGTTATTGGAGGTGGGAAGACCTGTGTGTGGCACCATTCCCTGGGATGGGATCTGGACCGTATACAAAGGAAGAAGGGAGGTGAACAGAAGCAAGCCTTGCTCTTTTTTCTCTGAGTGTGGATGCACTGTGACACCCTCTTTAAGCTTCTGCCCCCATGACCAGGCCTACCTAGCTTGCACTGTGAGCCAGAAATAAACCCTTTCTTCCTTAAGTTACTCTTATAAGACTCTTATAACACAACATGAAAAGTAATTATGACAGGAAGATTATGAAGACTCTGGGAAAGAGAGCACTGTAGGATTTTGGTAGGGATTTGGTGGGGAGTCCTAGAGTCATTCTCTCATGGATACTGAGGAAACTGGAGACCATTTCATTCGATTGTCATAATCCCAATTCAGGGGTGGAATAGCATAGCCATTTTTCATGTATGGAAACAAAGACCCAGAGACACTTTCCCCACAATTTTCAACCAATGGCAGGAGGGAAGAGGGCCAGTAAAGGGCTGCAACCTGAGGAGGTTTCCAGAGAGCAGAGAACTTTTAGAATATTTGTTAATTTCCATAAAACTGCCCATCATTTGAAGTGTTACATGTTACACTTAAATCTTGGGTAGTAGCAGTGGGAACATGCAAAGGGTCCCTACCTCTCACCTGAACTTTTAGAATATTTGTTAATTTCCATAAAACTGCCCATCATTTGAAGTGTTACATGTTACACTTAAATCTTGGGTAGTAGCAGTGGGAACATGCAAAGGGTCCATACCTCTCACCAGACCAGAGACTTCTTAAGACTGTGCCTGGCAGGGATAGTTGATATTTTGCTGGTCCACATGACTGTACGTGAACCAGTGAGGTTTGGTGACAGATGCTTCCTTTTAGCATCTAATAGCAAGCTAGATACCTCAACCTGCTAGAACAACCTAGGTGGTCTGCTGTTCCTCCCCACCTGGATCTTTACCCATGGCCATACAAGCTCAGCTACTCACTCACTTGTGGTACCTCACAGCCTGCTGCCTGGGAATGATCACATCCTATATTATATGAGGGGTTTAGGGGGTGAAAAGGACCCCTCCACCTTGGTCTTGGCCACTGCCTCTGGCCCAGATTACAGGATAGCTCATGAGTACTGTTTGAGGCTAAATCCAATCTAACAAGTGCAGCTAGAGGCACCTTGGTTCTCCATGCCCCACTGTTCCTTGTGTGTGTCAGTCCAGAAGCAGAGTTTGGTCCCTGATGCAATTCAGTAATATTATAACTCACCTTTAAACCACGGCCACGGGCTCTGTACAGTGATTTGTTTCATTACATGGAACTTCAAATCCCTCTGTTCAAGAGCACAGCTTCATAAAGTTCAATGCCACACTGTTGGAGCTGAACACTCCAGGAGGGATGGGCCTTCCCACGGGGACTGGTTGTGTTGTTTGCTGGGACCGGGCAGAGGAGCCAGTAACAAGGGCTGCCGTGACTGGCTACCTTCCCAGTCCTTCATTTCTACAGTGCCACCATGACTTTAATTAACTACCTACCCTCTGACTCAGCAGCAGCTGACAAGGCCGCAGGCACAGCCAGGAGCTCAATAAATAGAGTGTGGTACTAGATGTATTGAAAGTTGAGGGCAGCTGTTAGAGCCTGCCAAGCCTCATGTTACAGCCTGCCAGTGTGCATGGCAAGAGCAGCCTAGTCTCCTTTGCCTGCAGGAAGACTTCGCAGGATGGCTGGAGGCAAGCACGCTCTACTTTCCCCAAGTTTGGTAGAGGAGATGCTTCTCTTGGCTCTGGTAATCTTAGTTGCTAGACCTTTCCCAAACTCTCATCGAGAGATGGGCTGTGTTCACTTCATGAACATTCTCAGCAGTTTTACATAGTTGTGGTAGGGAGCCAACATCTGAGAGTCCTTCTGTACCGTCTGGGGCAAGAGATATGAGAATAACCTTCAGAGGAGAGCAACCTGGAGTCAGCACAGAGGCAATAGGATGCAAGCCCCAGGGTTCCTACCAGTCCATGTGGGTTCTGGCACCAGCTCTTCTAATTTCTCCCATAGCTCTGGCAAATCACCCAAATTCCCAGCCTTGGTCTTCTTGCACATGAAGTAGGAACATTACTGAAATTACTTTATAAATTAAGTAGAAAAAAAAAAAAAACCTCAAGATACAAATAGCACCTTCTTTGAGCAAATGGCGCTAGGGTGGCCAATGTGTATTGTCCAAGTTGGTGATGGCTGAGGTCAAGAGCTAGGGCAAAGCTGCCAAATGGTGCAACTGTGTATGGGCATTTGGATAACTCAGGCACCATGCTATGTAGTGCGCAGGCGTTACAGGCCACATGGGGAAATCATTTTCTGTCCCCTCTCTCCTAAGAGAGGATTTAAGGTCTTAGCGAGGCTGCCCCAGCCTTTCTATTCTAACACCATTTACAAGTGTTTACTGTCTGCTTACAGATTCAGGTATTATTTGACTATTTTGTAAACCTCTTTCCTTTTTACTTCTGTAAATTAAATTCTCTTCTGATCTCATTGATGTTGAACTCAGCCTTGAACTCATTTTGATCAATAGCATGTGAGTGTACATAAGTGTGTATGCATGCTTATGTGTGTATGTAGGTGTGTGCATGTGTGCCACTGTATATCTGTTAGTGTGCAAGATTTACCAGGGTCACTTTCCTTTGATCCTTAGTCCCTGGAGGAAACTCTCAGTCTGAATCAGAGTATGACTTCAACCCTTTGAGCAAATAATAGATACCTAGTGCTTTAGGCCCAAAGAGTATATACCTATTTGTACACTGAAGTAGCTAACCCAGCCTCCTGAGAGGAGGACAGAATTGAGGCTGAGATCGCCTCAATTTTAAATTCACTCATCTTCCTGGAAATGATCGGTCATTCAGCTAATTAGGTACAAAGCAGCCATCTTTTCGGGAATGATTCTGACTCAATCTGCTTCACTTTGCTTATGTCCAAGGCATACACACATGCACACACACACACACACACACACACACACACACACACTCATCCATACTCAGCACACACACACTCACATATGCACATATAGTGCATACACCCTTGCACACACATGTGTACACATATGCACACTCACTCATGCACAACACACAGAGAGAGGGGGAGAGAGCAAGGGGGAGAGAGAATAGTGGTTTTAAATTATTCTGCAATTTCCCAATTTTACATAAAGGCCAATACAGTTTTTCTTCTCTGGCTTCCTCAGCACAAATTATCAACTGAGACAAAGGTAGTCATCACTACTAACCACCAACTAATATACCCATGTTTGAGCCAGAATAAAAACTAAGTGAATCCCATTTTTCAAGGTATTTACTTTGCTTCTTTGTTCGTACAGAAGTTCTTCTTCAGAACCTACTGCTAGAATATTTGCTTAAACTTGAATATCAAAATAAAATATATTTTAACCATAAATAAGTCTTAGGTTTCTATTATTCTAATAAATGCCATGAGCAACATGGAGGAGTGGTTTTAGTTCACTTACACTTCAGTGTCACAGTCCATCAACAAAGGTACTCAAGGCAGGAACCTGGAGGCTGGAACAGAAGCAGAAGCCATGGAGGAACATTGCTTACTGGATTGCTCCTCATGGCTTTCTCAGGTTGTTTTCTTGTGTCAAAAGTGGCACCAATGCCCTTAATATAAGCCCATGCACAGGTAAGTCTAGGTTTGTGTCAAGTTGACAAAAATCAAGTAGCACAAATATGTCCTGAATATGGTATATGATATATTTACATCAAATTTATTTGTTCATCTGGAATTCAGATACAACTGCCTATGCTAAGCTTTTATGTGATGAGTCTAATAACAGTACTACTACAATCCAGACATTAAGTTATATGCTGAAAACAAAGAAGTTAAGAATGCTAGGTGATGCCAGGCAGTGGTGGTACACACCTTTAATCCCAGCACTCAGAAAGCACAGGAGGGCAGATCTCTGAGTTTGAGGCCAGCCTGGTCTACACAGTGAGCTCCAAGACAGCCAAGGCCACACAGAGAAACCTTGTCTTGAGGGGAGGACCTGGGGAATGATAAGTGATCTTTGGTCTTCAAAATTCCTTTTCTTTATTGATGAAATTCCTTCAATAATTTCACAGATATATGCAATGTGTCCTATTTACCTTCCACTCCACCTTCTAACCCTCTTCCACCCTATGATCCTTCCTGTTCCTTATAGGTGCCCTTCCCACACTTATGTCTTTCTGTTTTGTTTTGTGACTCACTAATTTCAATCTGTACCTTCGGTGTGACCTTAGGTTTAGAACTATCCTTTTGGACCTGGTGGGCTCACTCAAAATTATTTTCTTAATATTTCTTTTTTTATATATCTATATTATCATTGTGTGTGTGTGTGTTTATGTGTGTATATGTGTGGCCATATGTGTGCAGGTACAAGTATGTGCAAGTGCCTCCAAAGACTAGAAGACAGGGCATAATTCCCTGGAGCTGGAGTTATAGGCAGTGGTGAGGCACCAGATAGGGGTGCTGGAACCTAAGAAACTCTGGTTCTTTACAAGAGCAGCAAACACTCTTCATCACTCAGCTATCTCTCCAGATCCCCTGACAATTCTTAATAGAATTCTATATGCACACAAGTATTTGAGATGTATATATGTGTATGCATATATATATATATATATATATATATATATATATATATATATATATATATATAGAACATGAGCATAAACATATAAAAACTGCATACTGTATACAACACAAAATAAACTCCATGGTATTTTTATAGACATTTTGTCTCATATTGGTTAGTTTGAGCACATTTTTTGTCTTGTTAGTCTTTGCTTGTATATTATGGTTTCTAATTTTGTGTTTTTATATGCATGTGCATGTGTGTGTGTGCCTGTGTGTGTGTTTGTGCATGCGCTCACGAGTGCCTTGTGCTTTTTCTTTCTCATGCTTTTTCTTTTCTTGTTTTTTAAACGCTTGTTGGTTGGTTGCTTTTTAGTCTGCTTGTTTGTTCTCTAAAGAAAGAGAAAAAACAGCATGGAGTCTTTTGAGTGAGGATGTGGGGAGGCTCTCAGAGGAGGAGTGTGAGGGTAATACTTGATCAGAATGCATTCTATAAAAACATTATATATGTATATAGAAAATCTAGAGATATAGGATGGCTTTGGGCTTCATAGGAATATTTGCATGCATTCTATTCTCCCTCAACCCACATCTGGGCCCTCAAAGGTTACAAGTCAATGACGAGGAAAGAAAAAATAAATGATAGAGTATGACAGATAGTCTGACAATTGTCAAAGTAAACTGACAGATTTTAAAAAGTAATTTTAAAATTATGCAGAAATGATCTTAAAAGGGAAAGAGAAGGCAAATTGGCTCAGTGCACAACATCGCACAGCCCATGTTCTTGGCTGTTTCATTTAGAAGGAGAAAATAACTCAATGAAGATTACACTGATCCGTGGGCAGTGGCTAAAAGCTTGGCCACATGGTCAGAAGCTTGGAAGAAGCAAGAGCATTGGTGACCAAAGACTTTTGAAGAAGATGTTTGTGGTGTTTCTGGAATCGCTCCCAGAGGTAAAAGTACCTGTATTCTACTGCAAAGAAGCTCTGAGAACATCAGGAGAAAAACCTTCCCCATCTAGGAATGTCCATCAACCTATTTCCCTTGGGCTCCCAGGAGCCTTCCAATGGGCAGATGGCTGGTGGCAAGAATAGAGTCTGAGGAGCCTGGCTTTCTTGTTGCCAAGCTCATCAGACTACCCACTACTGAGGATCCAACTTCCCTATATTTACAACTCATCACAAGTATGTACCATAGTATCTTGGAGAAACATGCAGGTACCTAGCAGGGAGAAGGTCTATAAAGTCCTCTCCATTCTCTGAAACCATCCATCTGCCCTTTCAGAAATGTTCAGTTCAGAATTTGAGCCATATTTCCTTGTCAGTTACACCATTGCTGAAACCAGACAGACAACATTTCTTAAGAAAGATGTAGTTTTGTTCATTGAGATTCTCATATGTCATTTAGTGTATCATTCAGTGACTCTGGTGATCATGTGGCAAAAATGGCGAACATAGTTCATTACACAATGGCAATTAAACTAATGTATCCCATAAAATTAAACCCAATGAATCACTGGTAGTCTTTTTGCTTTTCTCACACACAATATGCAACTACAGTCTTTATTAGGCTGGAAGTCTTAGAACACAGTTAGAAAACTGCCCACACCCATAAATTTAACAGTATTGGCATAGAATTTAGAAAGTCAGAATGCCATCTGGTCATTCAGAAATCCTTGTGTTATCCACTCAACCACCAGAAAAAGTGCTAGATCATTGGCTGGGGTACTTAATCCTATAAAGAAAAAGAAACAGTGTTTAATTAAGCAGTGGGCTGTGAGTAATTATAAATGTAGCACAGTGCTCCCCTGGGTACCTTTTAGTTCAGCCATGCTGAATGCAACCTACAAGTAAGCAGGACCACAAAAGTTTCAACATGCTGTGGGAAGGAATGTTTGAGTCGTCTCAATAGGCAAACATTTGTGATCACCTTGGGTGATGGCTGAAGGCCCAGTGAACAATGATAGTATCAAATACTATGCATTAGTATTTGGAACAAGTTATGATGCAAGGGACATGACCTCCCAGATATAAATCTTTTTGTTTGTTTTGATTAATTCAGCTTGTCAAAATATGAAGTGAAACCAAGTGAAAACCAAGACCAGAGCAGACTTTATGAAGAAGATACCTTGCCCTCAGAGTTAGAGGCATTAAGCTGAAAGATCTGCGAGATCTCTTTGGTTAAGCTTTGGGTGGGCCAGGGTGTGAATGAGATTTCAGCATTCAAGAACAGGTTTGTAGCTATGTGAGCAATTGATTTTGAAAGATGAATTTAGGAGGAAGAACAGATGAGAATGTCGTCTTGATGAGCATGTGTGATCATAAAGAACTTGACCAAATTTGACTTTCCAGTAGTCGTTATTCTTTCCATTGAGGGATATCTTAAAATAGGAAGACATATCCCCAACTCCACAGGAAAAGCTGAACTGAAGAATGCAGTTCTAATTAGGGCTCCCTAGACATAGGGAGGCATGTTCACATGGATCATATCAGACTGATGTTCATCAACTGTACCCTGAGATTCCTAATGATAAACAAATATGGATGAGAAAATAGGGTAGTTTGTGATTACTTATAACAGAAGTGACAGGTCAGCTGTTATCCTACTATATATTACCATGGACACCAAAATCCCACAATGCCAGCTGCAGTGACAGTGCACAGTGTTGTTCAATGTATGTCCCATCATTAAGGATCAAGCCGTGTTCTCTCTCCTGGGTGTTTTCTGGCTCATGATTATGTTTTTCTCCCCTGTCATTCCACATGGTAGCATGGATCTTCCCAGTGGCTCTTTCTTGGACTGCAATAGTTCAGACTTAACCTCTGTTGTTTACAACCTCTGTCCCTCCATACCAACAAGTTGTTTTGCAGAATGAGAGTGTCTGAGACACAACCTGGAAGTAGGGGGGGTGTGTTCAAGATGTATATCATTGGAAAGGAGGTGATCAAGGGAAAGCCCAAAACTATCACACAGAATGATGGGGAAAGCTTAGAAGACAAGGAAAATGATAAATTAGATGTCAAGTCCTTTCGAAAATGAGATGGTATCATTTGGCTACAGTGTAGAATATGGGGGTGGAGACAGAATAATCTCAGTAAAATCTATTGGAAATTTCACACAACACAGAGATGTGCTAGGATGTGAATCAGGCACTAGAGAAGAAGAACATTCAGAAGGAGGGCCTAACACAGTGTCTGCCATGTGGAGAAGATGTCAGAGAACCATGTTCTCATGGAAAAAGCAGGTTTCACATACTACAAATAACTCAGAGAAAGTGAAAATTATTGAGAAGATATAGAAAACTCTTTCCACGATGAAATAGAACTTCCTTGAAGTGATATTCAGAGATGAGCCCTGGAATATCAGCTCAGCTGTAAGGCATACATTCTTCAATGGGTGCTATAGGAAAGAGCTAAGGTCACTTAACTCAGGGTGTTGGGAGACAGTATGATACCAAGTACAATCTCTCCTTTCCATATACCTGCAGGAGGTGTGTTGTGTGATTCCCAAGTAAGGAGACAAGAGTGGCAGGTCTCACTGTAGAGGTCTAATCTTATTCTGTGTCACCCTGGGCACTTCAGTTTGATTTATTCATCTGTATAATGGGGCCTTTATTACTTGGTGGTTATGAGAATTTAAATGACATTTCTGAATTTTTTTTGAAAATTTCTATTGAGAATACTTTTAAATAATAATTTTAAGTTGCAAGAATAAAAATAGCACAAATTATACACGTATACCTTACCTCAAATTCACCCATTGTCAATACTTTATCTTATTTGTTCTATCACTTATTGTTTCTACCTCCATGCCCATCTCGGTATGAGTACATCTAAGAGTGTGTATATTCAACTCATAGTTTTATCAATGGACTCAATCTGAACCCATATTGAATTTCTTTCTGATATGGATCCTGCCTAGCGTTGGCACTAAAATGCAATACCTTAGCTTCCTTGAATCTGGAAATTTTCCATAGCTTTTCTGTGTCTCATAAATACTTCTTTAAAAATATTCACAACGACAATGCAAGTTACAGACAGAAATTTTAGAAAACATAGATAAATCTAAAGGACGAAGTCTGCATAAGCCCAAGCCCCAGACCAGATGAGTTGACTACGTTGTACTTTCTTGCTCTCTGCACAGCTCTCAAAATGCCAGCTCATCCATCTTTATCTTATTCTGCTTTGTACTTCTTTGTAGTCAAAGACAATCTCACAGAGTTCCTTTCCAGTGTGTCTGTGTGTATGTGTGTGAGGTAAGTCTATGAGTGTGTTTCATAAGCAACAATGGAGCTAGAAAATACGATTGTGTGACTACCATTCCTTGCTGCTTCATTGTTCATTTCTCTGGCTATCTCTCTTCCTTGTTCACTTCTCTTCCTTTTATCAGATCAAGACTCTTCTCCATGACTCCAGAGCTCTGAAATTGTGTCTCATTGGATCACACAGTTATTATCTGTTCATGAGTCTGATTCTCTTGCCAGCTTAAAATATTAGGGCTATGCTTTATATTTCTTTCTCTGTTTGTTTCCCAGTAAGTCTGTGGCACATAGTAGGTGGTTAATAGACACAGAAAGTCTGCATGAGTGAATTCCTTGGACTCTGCTGGAATACATTCCTGGAGAGGTGCAAGGTTATTTTGGAAGGCACTCAATGTTGGTATGCAGGTAAACTGTTTCAGTAGATATGCAACTACCAGGATCATTGTTTTGTTGTTGCTGTACATCATCTCTGTACTGTTGTTTACAAATTATTAAATTCTATTTAGCTCATGTTTAACATGATGGTGTCTCAGTAAAAAAAAAAAGTAACAAATGAAGTGAAATTATATATAGGTGGGAAACTCAATCTCATTTAAATTAAGGCAGATTTTAAAAATTACCAGAAAATTACAGCCCCAGATGGCATCAATACATTATACTTATTTTCTATTCAAATATTCAGTTATTCTTCAAATACAAACTAATTTGAGCAATTTATCTTTGGGAGTATGTATATACTATATAATTAAAAATTCCTACAATACTGAATTTAGCCACCAGTCTCACACTGCAGAACTATAAGAGGTTCAGGGCACGCTCTACAGGCTGTTTAGAAGGGCTCCTGATGTGTTCAAGAGGGAGAAATACTTGGGCCAGAAGTCTGTACTGGTTTCCATCCAAGAGAGTGGTTGCTAGATAAAATTTAGACTGTCCAGTTAAATTTGAATTTCAGATTAAGAATAATTTTCTACAATATGTACGTCCAATTAGTTTGTGAGGCACAAAACTAAAAGTATAATAATTGTTTACCAAATGCTTTCCTTGTCTTCTTTCAATGAACTGATAAGCCAAAGCCACAATTGATTAGGAAATAAACAAGAACTCCAAGAGATGGTGTGGCTGTTACCAGAAACACATGATGGAAATTTTGCATTTGGCACCTCGCCCCACCTTCCCAGAAGAGCCAAGAGCTGGGTAGACAAGTGGGGCCAGGTCATTTGACTTTTCTCTGACGCTGAAAACAAACTGGAATAGTCCAGGCCCATGCTATTTATATGGTCCTGAGGATCAAACTCAGAGCTTCATGAATGTTAGGGACACATTTTCCCAATTGAACCATATCCCTTGGTATCTGGGGATGCTAGAACAAACTCACGCTGGATGGCTAGGACCAACTGCATTCATAATAAAATATTACAGGGAAAACATCTACTTCAGAGTTGAAGTAAGAAGCAGATGTTTACAGGTTCTTGGGACTTGGGATCATAACCTCCTGCCTTTTGGGGAAGTGTACAGAGGTGATATGTTGCTCGTAGCAGAAGTCTGAAACACTTCTTCATGAGTGATGGCACCTAGGATGTTGATGGTCCCTGCTTCCCAACTATGTTCAGTGCCTGTAGCAGGGAAATACAATCAATGTGCAGGGGTATTTGCTAGGTGGCTGGAGAAAGGCCAATGGTGGAAAAAGTAGAGGAGATATCTCCAATGAGGGTGATTTCTAGTGGGCAAGCAGTATTAAACTTGAGGTGTGAGCAGCTCCAAAAGCACAAACTGCAGGCAGTGATAACTCCAAATGCAGGGCTATTTAGACCAAATCCCACTGGATTTTACAGGTTGAGCAAATTACATGTTGAATTAGCTGAGATCTCTGCTCAACCTTAAGCCACAACATCCACTCTTAAGGAAAAATTTTCTTTCACTTTGTCTATTGTGTGAAAACATAAAATATAAATTTGAAAAAAGGAAAAGTGTGATCATACTGTTAGTCTCAAAACTTTGTCTGATTGTTGTCAAATAATGAAATATGACACATTTAGTTCCTTAATGCTTAGACATTTGTAGCTTTTTTTCTTCAAGATAGATACTGGCAAATTTATCTGCTAAGATTGTAGCTGATCTTTGATTTTTTTATTGCCTTGCTTGATCACCTTTCTCTTCTTCATATCTTCATCTAATTAAAAGCTACATCATACATCTCCCAGAATCTCTTTTGATGGCTTTTCAGGAACACACAAAACATTTTTAGCAAAAAAAAAAAAAAATTTCCACAGAACATAGTAAAAATCTGAAGGGCATTGTAGAAAGAAAGCAAACCCTCACAGAGGAATTCTTGTAACTATAGATAAAATAAATAATAGATAACCACCATGTATTGGCAACCACTACAGCAGTAATTGATTCAGGTAGGAAATAAGGATGCCATACCTAGTGGACAAGGATATAATGAAAGCTGGTATATGTACATAATCTCTTCATGAGGTACCTGATAATTGTAAGTACTTACAGTAGAAACATGTTATAGACATCACTGTAACCTATTGGTAGAAATAATTGTGTGTGATCTTATCACTGAATCTTACCACAGCAGAATATCATAGACTAGATGTCTTATTCAAAAGTGAACTTATATCTTAGAATATAAAGGGTGATAGTCCAAGGTCAAAGTGTCAATGGGCTTTCAGTCCACTTCCTGTTCACAAATTCATCTCCTCATTGTATCCTCACGTGGTAGAAGATCAATGGGGCACCCATGAATCTTTCTCTAATAGACACTAATTTCACTGATAGAGCTAATTCTTCATGACATTTTACTCTCCAAAGGCCCTAACTCCTGCTACTACCACTGTGAGGGTCAGTATTTTAACATATAAAATGAAAAGCACAAATACTCAGACTATAGCCTCAAGAATGAGAGATATCACCATCATGTGCTTCCTGAAATGACATGCTGGAATGAACAGGTATTCTAACTATGAATTTACACACAAGGAAACATCAGAAAGAGCCAAACTGAGGAATATTCCACAAAAATCATGTATGCATTATTTTAAAATGCCAATCACAAAAGACTAGGACCCGTTTTGGATTAAGAGTACCTATGGTGATATTACACATAACTGCTGTGGGATTCTGAATAAAATTCTGAGCCATAAAAAAAATTTTAGTAGAACATTCAGTGGGACAATGGGTGGGATTTAATATTCAATATTGCTGTAGCAAACTTAAGTTCCCGGTTTTGATAATCATACTGTGCTTAGGTTAGATGGCATTCATGGCTCTAGGATGCACAAATATTTAGAGGTATAGGAGTGCTTTAGTTAGGTTTCCTTTGCTGTGGAAAGGCACCAATGACCAAGGAAACTCTTATAAGGGACAACATTTAATTGGGGCTAGCTTACAGGTTCAGAGGTTCAGTCCATTATCACCATAGCAGGAAGCATGACACTGTGCAGGAAGACATAGCAGGAGCTGAGAATTTTACATCTTTATCCAAAGGAAACCAGGAGCAGACTGTCTCCCATGTGGCTAGGAAAAGGGTCTCCAAAGCCCACCCCGTAGTGCCACACTTCCTTTAACAAGGCAACACCTATTCCAACAAGGCCACACTCCTTTACAGTGCCAATCCATGAGCCAAGCATATTCAAATTATCACAAGGAGTATCATTCATTTACATGGTTCAAAGAAATCGAGGAAAGATGAATGATAGATGATTGGTAAGTATATACACAAATGTGTATGTGTATATATGTGCATGAGAGAGACAGAGAGAGGGGAGTGAGAGAGAGAGAAAGAGAGAGAGAGAGAGAGAGAGAGAGAGAGAGAGAGAGAGGCAGAATATAAGGAAATGGCTATTTGCCTTGACATCAATTCTTAAGGTACTAGAGTAACATACACATAACAATTCTGAGTACTATTTATCTTTGCTTTTTTTAAAAATCTGATTCTACAGAGTGTGAGGGGAGAAATGGCTAGAACTGGGGGAGGGCTTGAAGAGTAGAAAACTAGTGGAGTGGAAACTTCCTGGAATCTATGAGGGTGATCCTTGTAAGAACTCTTAGTAATAGAGGATACAGAGTCTGAAGTGACCACCTCTTGTATTCAGGTAAAGCTCCCAGTTGGGGCTTAGTTATATTCAGCTTAGTTGTTGGCCAAAAGGGTTCCATGTAGATCCCCAAACAATCCTGGATGATGTAAGAACAAAGGGTGCTCTCTCCAAACTGACAGTGGGGCCCCATTGCTGAGAATAAAGTGCACACAGCTCATTGAATATAGAGAGGTCTAGTGAGCGCCTTCATAGAGCCTTTACCTTATGTTTTAGTCTCGTTGGTTCAGGAAGGTACTCTGAAGGCCACCAGAAGAAAAACATGGACACAAACCCAGTCACAAAACCTTTGACCTACAATCTGTCCTGCTTACAAGATATGTTGGGGCAGTGGTGGTACAGAACTTATACAAGGGGCCAAACAACATCTGATTTTATGTGAGGCCACTCCATAGGAGAAAGCCTATGCTCTGTACAGCCAGGATGGCCAGGAACCATCGACTAGACATCACTGAGACCTAGAGTAGAACCAAATATGACTGGTCTTTTTAAAAAATCAATGAAATGATTCCTAATGATATTCTGCTATACTCATGGATCAATGCCCTGTCCAGTCCGCATCAAAAAGGCTTCCCCCAGCAGCAGATGAGAGCAGATGCAGAGACCCACAGCCAGACATCATATGAAAAGAAAGTCTAAATGGGTGGTCTCCATTGGCTTCTCCCATAAGAACTCAGGGGAGAAAGGGGGAGGGGAAAATTATAGGGGTCAGATGAGATGGAGAAAACTGGAAGAACAAGCCCTCCTGAATCAACTAAACAGGGCAAATATGGACTCACAAAGACTGGAGAGGCAAGCCTGGAGCCTTCAGGGGTCTGTACCAGGTCCTCTGCTTATATGTTGTGGCTATTAGCTTGGTGTTTTTGTGGAACTCCTAACTGTGGAAGCAGGTGTGTCTCTGAGTCTTTTGCCTGTTCTTAGGTCTCTCTCCCTCCTGTTGGGTTGCCTTGTCTAGCCTCAGGGTGAGGGCTTTTGTCTTATCATATTTTGTTTTGTTTCATTTTGTTGTTATCTCTTGGGGCCTCCTCTTTTCTGAACGAAGATGGGGGGAGGGTATTCAGGGGAGAGGAGAAGTATGTGGGGTGGGTGGGGGAAGCTTGGAGGAGTGGAGGAAGGGGAAATCTGTGGTTGGGATGCATTGCATGAGAAAAGAATCTATTTTCAATTAACAAAAGTTTTAGAACAGGCCAAACCCTTTGATATAACATATGTACAATTGTGTGTTTCTTTGTTAGCCAAGTTTTTAAAACAGTAGATGTACATGTTCTAAGATTCTAATTTTTTCATGAAAATCATTTTTCTATAATAGGAGAATGAAGGTAACAGAAACTTAAAGCAGTCAATTACTTCATGTCCACAGTCAAGAGCAGAAATTAATGCATGCAATATTGAGTATCTAGCTAGCTTTCTCTATTCTTGCATAGTCCAGAGCCCCAATTCAGAGGATGGTGTCACTCACATTCAGAATGATGTCACTTCCCATCAGTTCGAACAATGAGACAAATGCCCACACACCAGCCTGATCTAGACACTGCACTGAAACTCTTCTTAGGCAATTCTTGGTTGTATCAAGCTGACAAAAGACAACATCCCAGCCACTGACTTCCAAAGTCAAAGTGAAATTAATGGTGCAGTGTTTAAGAGAGCTCCACATACCATGGTTCTACTTTCCTGTTCTTGTGGAAGGATCTCATTCTACCCAAAAACAGTCCTAGTCCCCTTACTGATCTGCACACCCTCTGAAAGTCATAAGCTTCTTGTGTTGTGGTTTGTGCATTTTCTTTCTCAGATCTCCATTTCCCCTGCTTGGGAACTGGGAACTTGTGGTTTTATATTGCGTCCACAGAGGCAGGTGTCTAAAGTGTGGAGGAATGCTGAGAATAACTTACTATCATCTCCCATTTCTAGGTCTCTCTCTGTAAAAACATACTTATGTCAGTTAATGCCTGTCTATCTTGTTTGCTTATGGTTCTTTCTTGAGGAAGGCATATTAGCATTTAATGAATGTCAGACACTGCCAAGCTGCCATCCTGTTTCATCCTTAGTATCATTATACGGGAATAAGTAGCTATGTCCACTTGGCAGTTGAGCACGGTGAGTCACAGAGGTTATAAACTGGCTGAAACTTAATGGTGTGAGGCAAAGCAAAACTTGTATTAGACCATTCAAATGCCAAAGCATGGCTATTGCTATTATACTTGGAAGTCCTCTGTTTCGCTCAACTATTTTATTTCTACTAAAATAAATTTCCCTGTTGAAAGGGCATCCCTGTAATCCTCACATATGCTTCCTGCTAGTCCTGTAGAGACAGGAGAATGGGAAGGATGGAAAACAAAAGCATAGATAAGGAAAATGAAGAGACTGCTCCCCAGTATGTCAACTTAGTAAATAAAAGAATTGTCCTCTGAGTATCCTAAAAGCCCATTTTAGTCCTGAATAAACAGTTCCTTGCCAGGTGCTGTTGGCATAGTAAACACATTCGTGCTTACCGGGGTTTGTGATTAACCATTGCTCTTATTATTATTATTAGCATTCAAGCTGCAGCAAGAAACAAACTTTCGAACTTCTGCCTCAGCCCTTAGTGTGCACAGCCACTAAAAACTAAGAAATCAGCTGTGGTTCATCTGCATGGTGTCTTTGTGTATGTGTATCACGTTTTATCACTAAGACGAAGTTAGAAAATTCCAAGGTCCAAAGGCACCTGGTCCCAGATTCATATTATGTATCATCATTCAGAACAGCTGGCTTATCCAGAAATAATGACAGTATAAGATGCTGCTTTTCCTTAACACCTGCTACCTATCTGTCACAAAGTAACAAAAGTTACAGTACTGGGAAAATGCTTACCTCTGAACCGCTGGCTCAGGGGCACAGGTCAGGCTCACTCGGCTCCTTGCATCTTTCTGATACAGAGAGAAATGCTCTTCGCCAATAAGGAGAGAAGGTACATGCTGAAAAGATGTGTGGGAAGATGAAAATAAGAAAATAAAGTCGATAGTAGCTAGCAGATGCTGGCCTGTTTTAAAGAGAAGACCTTGAGGCGCATGTTGGCACATGCTTAGAATCCCAGCATCCAGGAGACAGACACAGAAAGATTTCAGGTGGGGAGATCGGCTTGTGTTACATAGGTCAACTCTTTCAAGAATCAAAGACAGAATGAGGTTGTGGAGGATGTGGAAGAAGAGAAGTAGGTGGAGGGGAAGAAGAGAAAGAAGACAATTTAATGGAAGACCAAGCAGAGTAAGAAGTATGCCTTTCAACATCTTGATATATCACATGACATAACCTCCTTGCCCTTGGTCATTGGAAAATACCTTTGGAAAGCAATTTGGAATTCTCTAAATGGTGTCCCCACCCACCTTTGGGAAAATGATCCATGAGTAAATGGAATGTCCTGATCTAAAATGTAGGGAAATGGGAGGATCCTCCATCAGCCAGAGTGTAGCACAGTGGATGGGCAAACAAATCACATCCCCGAGCCTTTGCCAAATCCGTGCCTCCAACATTGTGAGATCAAATGAAAACATTGTTTGGATGTCTAATTATGGAGATAGTTTGCTACAGAACAAGAGATCACTGAAACACTGAGCCTTGCTTTTCTCACCCATCAAATAAATGAATTAGCCTTCATGCATCTGCCCTTGATGGGTACATTTAGCCGTTTTAAAATTTTGTGTAATGGATATCTCTGTGTAGTATGATATTGCTATTCCTGTTAGCATTGAACATGTAGTGAGAAGTAAGCTTTTGAGCTACTGTCTTAGCGCCAAGTGCTTACTATAGAACAGAGATGTATGGCTAGATTGAGTAAGTGTACAACGAATGCAGGGTCCACTCTGCCAAGGTACAAGGCATCCTCGCTAAGCTTAGTCCTCTGGTTCTTAGAACTCTACTAGCAACAGGGTAAAGCCGGAGGCCCTGGAAGCCTCCTCTCATTATGAGACCAAGATGAATCATTCCGAAAATGGCAGAACCAGGAAATAAGCATCCACACAAAACTCCATAAATAGACAAGACACATTTCCTCTATGTACAATTTTTCTTAATGACATCTCAAGGGCTGTCATTTATAAATTTATCTCAGCCATCTTTGAACCTATTTATATCTTCCTATCTTGGGACAGTGAGCTCCATATGATCTTTTTATTTGTCCTAAATGTATCTTCCATGAACGTTTTTGACTAATCTACCAGCCCCTTCTCTGTGTGACTAAGTTTAACAAATCCGAAAATCCAGATTGAGAAACAACATAGACTAAAAATTAGCCATGTCAAATTCTCTATAAAGTAAGCTTCATTCCAGATATAGAAATAAATAAAAATTGAATATGTAGAGTTTTCTCTTCAGACAGCTTCCCATGAAAGTGTGTCAGGAAAATACTAAGAAAGGGCTGGTGGAAGCAACCTTGTTTATTACATGAAGAGTTGCCCAATTCTGACTTCAGAATACACAATGGAAACTGTTGGGAGTTAAGCAGACAACTATTTATTATCTACATGTCTTTGACAGGTTTGTGACCAGCCTTAGAACACATAATTGAGCATGGAAAAGGAGAGCTAGCTGTGCTTAAGACTGGCTAGGGGAGCCGGCCTGTCTTCATCCTGTTCTCCTCTGTTAGCTGTGTGATTGCAGAAAAGCTACTTAATCTCCCAGTAGTTCAACTTCCTTATCTAAAGGACAAAAATAATAAAACCTGTTACATGGTGTTTTCCTAAGACTTCATAAATTTAAATATGTAAAACCGTTAGACTGTGTCTCTGTCCCAGTGAGTGCCTGTTGTGAGGAGAGCAAGGGGCCAAACAAATATGCAGTTCTTTTTCTTCCTATGATGGACTTATGTAAAAAAAAATGAAGTTGTACTATTCTCTGGTTCCAAGAAGGCTGACATCTACACTGTGTTAATTGAAATAAGTATACATGCATGTCTGGTAGCCTAATCATTGATTAACAACCATAAGTCATTTTAAAATAGATCTTGTACAAAAGGAAAAGCTCCGTAACTGCTATGGGGACACGTGGAGCATGCACTTATGTGAGTTCTCAAAGTGATACTATATAATGATGTCTGTGGTTGCTAGTTTGGAAGCTAGCTGAGACGTATATAAGGTATTGGGTATCTGGAGAAACACTGGCACGAAGTAGCCATTAAACAAGAAGTGTGACAAAGAGATTTTTGGGCTAACCTTCCAACTAAAGAATACATAAAAGGTCTCAAAAATGCAGTCTGAAATGTGTTCAGTTTGAGTGTATAAAGCTTCATTTCTTTTATGGTCTTGTTCACTGGTTCCACACTTGGTGAACATGCTACCCAGAGGGCTATCCACCCACCATCCAGTGCAGGGCCCTCCACCTCTGAAAGGCAAGCAGGATTTGTGCAGCCTTATCTATGAGTATGTCTAAGGCCTCAGGATTAAAGACTGATCACTAAGGCTGATGTACCATGAGGTGAGCAGATGGCCAGATGGCTTCATCACAGCCATCTGCAGGCACGGCCATGACTGTGTCACCTCACCCAGTTTTGTGGCACTCATCTGCTGAAGCTATCTAGCTTTCCATGTCTATGCTTAAGTGTGTTTCCTGGCTGCCTGGTACATTCAGCCTGTACCCAGCATTCAGGTGTGGATAGGTCCACAAGAGGTCTATGTTACCAGGGAAACCTCCAAGTCTCTTACTCCATTGCAAATGAGCTAAACGCCTTTGTTCCTCCAAATTCATAGGCTGAAGCCCTAACTTCCAGACTGGCTGTATTAGGAGATGGAGCCTCTAAAGGAGGAAATAGAGCTAGATGCAATCATGAAGCAGGGGTCCTGATACAATAACTGTTTTAAAAAGTTATACTTCAAAGCTGTTGCTTTTTTGATGGGCATGCACTAAGAGGGTGTCTGACAACAAAGCAGAAGATAACTGCTTCAAAGCTAGGAAGACAGCCCTTAGCCCAAACTGTATTTGCAGTCAGCTGACCATGGACCTCCAGCCTTGAGAGTGTACAAAAATATGTTCCTGCTGTTTATACCCAGCCTCAAGGGTTCTGCCATAGCAGCCTGCACAGATTAACACGGCCTATTGTCTACATCAACATTCAGAAAGTATCCAGCATTCCCACTGAGATACTCTGATCTGTGGTGTGCCTTTTATTTATTTTCCTCTGCTCCCTGGCCCACTTCTGATACATTCCTGGAGTGACCTCCATACGAACAACCTGCACTTAAATGCAAGTAGTCATTTAGGCTTTGCATGTAGAGAACATGAACCAGAGAATGGACCACCAAGGTCAAAGGACACCCTGAACTCCATGGAGCATCACTGTGGGCAACATATGCAAGGGGAGTGTGTCAGGGGAGAAGAGATAATTGATAAGGCTCCTGAGCTGATGTACCTCCATTTCTTTTTACTGGAAAATTATGATATACATCTTTCTTTCCTCTACCTTCTTCAGTGAAAAAGAACTGCATAGAACTACCCCTCCTCTAACACAGAGCCACTCAGCTCAAGCCTAGGGTGTATAGTAATGGCAATAATACATTGTATGACAGACACACAAGTGTTCTTGAAGTCCTCTCAAACTCATGGATATAAGAACTTTATCTCAAGATTATACTCCATTTACATAGGACATTATAGTCTCCGAAAAAGACACTCTGATGCTTATAGGTGATACTTTCTGTATGAAATAATATTGGAGTCCTCAATTAGGAGTATTATAGAAAAGAGGTAACTGAAGAACCAGTATGCATCCATCTGGTTACAACAGCTTATAAGCCATCTTTTAATAAAGACAGACTAGGTCCATACCTGTTTATGATTAAATGTCTTGATTTAGGCTATGCCCCACCATTGTAGCCTTAATTATGAATGGTTTTGTACTGCTTGGTCCAGAGGTTCAGGAATGGCAATCATGTCTTTGTTTCAAAAAGTTAATACCCATCTTGCAAACCTACCTTTGTTCCAAAAGGATTGTTATGGCTTTCTTGTTGGGATGACCTGTGGCTAAGGCCACCTTGCAGTCATGTCTTTGTTTCAGGATGTTTGGCTTCAGACTCCTGAACAAGGGATCAAGGTACATATTTTACATATCAAAGCAGACCTGGCCATCAGATTGTCTCAGCATCACTATCCAGCATACCCTGCCCCCAACCCTGAACTTTCCAGCCCAGAAGCTCTTTCCTATGTAATCTAGACATTTTGGTCTCTTTCTTTTCTTCTCTTTTCTCTCTACATGCATGCCCTTTCTCTCTTTCTCTCTCCCAACACCCATGGGATGGACTTCCCTGGCGTTGGTCCTTGGGGCCGGTGAAATCACCTAAGAGCAGCTTCCCAAAAAAATATGCCTTTAATATCTTCTAATCTGGCCTGAATTGGCTCATTTCACCTGCAAAGAAATAACCTATCACAGGCCATTAGGACTTACTTGTTATGCTTATGCTCTGCTCCTGTAACCCTACCTATTTTCCCCACCAAATGCCCCATTTTTATAGGTCACCCTTTGCCGGTGAGCTATAAAAGCCCTGTCTTCCTCACATCCAATGCTGACCTCTCAAACCTTGCTTTAGGGGGAGGAGCCCATGTACAGGAATAGAAGAGCTTGCTTTAATCAATTGCTTGCTTTAATTTATTTGGCCATGAGGATTTGAATTGGTGGTCTTTCTCCTCTCATCTTTGGGATTAACAGAATCTATCTCCATGTAGAAACATGTGAAGTGGAAACTTCTGGTTTCTTTGGAAAGTCAGTTATATCAGATGATATTTCCTGGGGCACACAGGTGAAAGGATATTTTGCTAAAGCAGACACATGAAAGAATGTTTTCCTGAAGCAGACACAAGTGAAAGGATGTTTTGCTATAGCAAACATGTGAAAGGAGTCATGATGAAGGAATATAAATATGAGCCCACAGACAGTGTGAGCTCAAGCATTCGATGGTTTGCTTTGTTCCATCTTGTTATTCTTTGCTAAGAACAAGCAAGTGTTGGTTTGCCGTACATTGCATTGCTGAGCTCCACTTGTGCAGATGCCTTAGAGAGAAACCGAACTCTGCTTGTGGTGAGTCTTAGAAACTCTCCAAAGAATTTTAGGTTCCTGCAACTTCTTGCTGCTTCCACAGCCTCCAGTCAGTTGATGAGCCTTGTGATTTCTTCCGGATTGAACTGCCCTTGCTGGTTTGTGTGTGGTGTCTGCTCAGTGGACTGGACTGCAGCTGCTGGTTCATGTGTTGTGTTTGCTACTGGACTGAACTGCTGATATCCTGACAACAAGATTAGATTAGACTCTTCCCCCAAGATGTATTTCTAAACAGGTTGTGGGTTTTTCCCCATGTCCTAATAACTTTCCTTTTTCACTCCCTCTTTTGGGTGGTGGGCTAGAGAGGAGGTTGAACACTTAATAAAGTAGGTTAAGAAAAGTTTATGCCTACAGACATGCCCTTGTTTTCCCTCTTATACATAAATCCAGCAGGGCAGGTCAATCACTTGACCACGGGACCACCCTTCAGAAAGGCAGGTCCACTTTAAACTAATAGCAGTAGGAAGAATACTCCTCATTTAATGAGATCATGTACGTTTCCTTTCACACATCCTTACACTCCGTAGGAGCTGGCATAAGGTTTAGCTGGATCTGTCCATAAGTCCTGACTTAAAAAGGTATTAACTATTCCTTTTTCTTCTCTTCCATACTTTTTTCCCCTATATTGATAAGAGCCTAAGTATGTTACTTTGGGCTTCCTTACTCCATCTCTAAAGATCTTTCCTATGCATTTGTCCACAATGTAGCTGACCTTCACATTGCCATATCACTAACAGAATGATTTTCTTTCCTCTCTTCAGTCTTCCTCCAGCAGGCAGCTACCAAGACTTACAGCTTGTCTACCCTGAAGTTTTCTTTTAAATGCCAATAAAACTATCTTCATCCGGGCAGTGGTGGCACACTTGGGAGGCAGAGGCAGGTGAATTTCTGAGTTTGAGGCCAGCCTGGTCTACAGAGTGAGTTCCAGGACAGCCAGGACTACACAGAGAAACCCTGTCTTGGAAAACCAACAAAACAAAACAAAACAAAACAAAAAACAAAAAACAAAAACAAAAAAACCAAAACAACAATAAAAAACTATCTTCAAACTTGCATTTTAGCCAGTTCTTAGTCTTTACTTAGACTAAGATCCCTAGGAGGGCATCTTGATGTCCTCAGTAACAAATGACAGTTACATTAGTATATTCAGATTTCTGGTGACAGGACATCTCAATCACTGCTTCAGGGAAATGGTGTCACACCATCCCACTGTCCTTCTGCCACCTCTGACAGTAATGCTTTGAGCCTCAATACATTTTTAAAAAAATAATACAGCCAGTGCAGTTTAGACTGCTTCACAGTGTGTGTGACCTACCGGCTATTTGGAGGAGTGACTGGAATTTTGTGAGAAGTCACTGCTCAAGAAGAAGATGGTTTTGGTCCTTGTTATATGAGAGGCCAAGAACAGTTTCCTTGACCATGTTTCTCCAGAGCATTTAAACTGCTATCAATCACTTAAATCAGCTTCCAGAACCATTATGGTAGCCATAGTTTTCATTTATATAATTCATCAATTAAAAATAATGGAGATAAAATAAATTTGCTAATGAAAAATCCATTCTTTTGATTCTCCATCCATAAAATTAAATCACATAAACTTTAGGCTTAACTGGGCTTTGAATAAATTTGCTAACCCCCTGAACCCACTGCAAGCAAATCCATGTTGTTCAGATGCCTCATTTCTAATCATACTTAGTTATCTGAAAGACCAAGGATTTTAGTTTTATTTTAGGTCTATAAGTTCGGAAAATTATTTAAGTTCTTTAAATATCATTTTTCTCACCTCTGTGTGAGTGGTAAAGATCAGCAATTTTATAAGAATCATTGTAAGAATTAACAAAAAATGAATATAATATATTTGGCAAGATGTTCACTCAGTAATGGGTGAGATGTCCAATGAGCAGAGACAAATGTAGCCAAGGCTGCTGACCTGAGTCTCTGAGACTCATGGGGTTACAGGAGAGAACTGACTTCTGCAAGTTGCCCTTTACCCTTCACACATACGTATACCTATGCACATATGTCTATACACAAGAAAACACATAAGTAAATAAAGTAATAAATTTTTTTTGTAAAAATTGCCATTTCATGACTAGCACTCTTAGTTATATTTTTGTCCTTTGTTCATTTGACATGTGTTTTATGGGCTGTAATAAATACTGGGCACTGTGTCATTGATAAAGAAGAATTTTGCTTTCACATTTTTGGATGCTGAGTTCACAATAGGGTGGTCTCATCTATATAACCACTGTTGAGGGACCCTTGGTCTTCATTAGAACATGATAGATAAAAAGAAATATAAATGGCTGTATGCAGATGTGTGGGGGTGGGAGTTGGGTAGAGAGTCATCAGGCCTTGTGACACTTCACTCTTGCAGCACTAATCTGATCTCACATGAACTATTAACCTTCCTCAAGCAGTTCTGGCCCATTCATAAGAGTGATGCCTCTGTGCTTGGATTATCTCCTTCTAAGCTCCACCTCTGGACATTTCTATCACAGCCCAACACTAGCACACTGGGAACTGAGCTTCCAGCACATGGTCCACTGAGTGCCGCATTCAAACCACGTCCAAACTTCAACTATATTCTAGTCCTATATTTAAGTAATTCCCTAAATTTTGAATCTTGAGTGGAGATAGTGATTAAAAATTCTAGTTATCATTTTCCTGGAATCCTTTGAAGCTACGCTTAGGTACCTGTTATGTGACAAACTTTCCTGGGGCAACAAACACACCTACTCCCACCTAGACAGACCAAAGTATAGATAATTCCAAACTCCATCTTGGTTAACTGTGAGTTTTACTGGGGCTACTTACAATACTATGGGTGAAGGATTATTTACATGAGCAGAAATGACTCGAAGACAGCTGCATCATGAAAGCCCTCCACAGTGTGCACGACAGTTTACAGAAGCTGAACCTGGAGTATACTGCACAGCTTGCCAGCCATTCAGCAGGCTGAAGAGTATCCTGTCATGTCAATTGGTTGATCTTGACCTCTTAGAGGTAGTTTTGTGCTCTCTGCTTCTTCTAGGTGTCTGGGTTTTTCTGAGACTTCTTTGCAGCTTGATTCCTGAGAGTGGATCTTTGGGTCTTTTTTGTTTACACTGAGGGGTGGGGGTAACCTGGTAAGTCTAGCTATTTTCAGGGAGTTCCTAAAGCTATTTTGAGTTGTTTGCTTTCTGTCTGAAAGCACTTTCCTGCAAGGTGGACTGCTTCATAGAGGAAACTGCTCCATGACACCCACATTTAACTAATCAGATGCATTTACTCTGTTTGACTTTTCAGATGCATCTGGTTAGAATTTGACCTCAGAGACTGTATGCCAAAGGTAGGTCATAGAAAGGGAGGAAGAAAGAGAGGAACAGAAGGAGTAAGAGAGGGAAGGAGGGAGACAGGGATGGAGGAATAGAGGGAGAAAGGGAGGGAGGGAGAGAGGGAGAGAGGGACTGAGGAAGGGAACTGAGGAAGGGAGGGAAGGAAGGAAGATAGAAGGAGAAGAAGGAAAAAAAAAGACATGGCTTGTATGAACATCAGGAGCATCAGTATCTGGTATCCAGTGTTCAGGGAGAGTGGCCCAGTTCCCACAGTAACAATTCTAACATATTATTTGAGCTATGGCTTTGCCAGTGTAACCTTTAGCCCACTTTCTAAAACCCGATTTTCTGGCAAGACGGTGAGTAACTCTGTTCCTAATATTTTAAACTCTCATCTAGATAGCTTTAGCCCTAGAGTTTAACCTTTAATCCAACAAAATATGAGTTAAATGAGATGAACAATTCATCATGAAGGAATGTTCTCAAGCGCAAAGCTACATAGACAAAACGGTACATGTGAACTCCATACTGAGATTTCTGGTTGTGTTTTCTAAAATAACAGGACTTCATCTGGACCATTTTCTCCCCTATTCATCATTCTGTGCTATGTTCTCAGAGTATCTGCTTCAGCATCCCTCACTAGTTCATAGACGACCTGATCTATTTTGCATTTATAAGCATAAGGCAGAAACTGCCATTCTTCATTTTTTAAAATTAATTTTATCTAGTTTTGAGGGAACTGGAGAACACCATCCATGTGAGTGTGGAGATCAAAGGGTAATTTTCAGGAGTTGCTTCTTAGCTTCCACTGTTGAGGTCCTGGGAATTAAATTCAGGTAGACAGGCTTGGCATCCAACATGTTTGTTGAGCCATATCACCAGCTTAAAGATATCAACTTTTATAGTAGAGTTGATTCACTCTCAGAGTTAAGCATACTCAGCAGCTATCCAGTCCAGCTGGACAATCAAGTGGGACCTTAGACCCTGTGGAGAGGACTGAGATGCTTGAGAAAATAAGGAGGCACAGCAAGTCAAGAAGTCTGATCAAGCTGACAAAGATTTTATTGTTCACACAGGTTATATACTATAAAAACAGGATATGGGGAGGGTAGGAAAAAAAAAAGAGGGCTTTGCAGGTAGAGGAAGCTAGCTGCAGGTGTGGGGTCTAACTAAGTTATTCTCACAAAGCCTTTCCATTACCAGGGATTCTAAAAACATCTATCTAGCAGGATGTTGTCTAAATCTAGAGATCAGAAGGAAGGGTTACTAAGGTGGGTTGCTATAAGGCCTTGTTTGAAGTTCTGAGAACTGACAAGTGAATCATGGAAGGTAAGCAGAAAGAAGAATAGGAGATAGGAGAGCCAAGGGTGAGTGTTTGCCAAGAGTAAGGCCTTGCCATGGCTTCCCACAAGCAGCTGTTTTCAATCACTTGAAACTCTAACTTATATTTTTGGTTGTGAGCCTAGCCTTTAACAGCTGAGCCATCTCTCTGTGTCTCCACGAGGACAGCAACAATACCAACCAACCAGAGCTCCCCAGGGTCTAAACCACCAGCCTGGGAGCACATAGTGAGGGAGCCATGGCTCCAGCTGTATATGTAGGGGAGGATGGCCTTGTCAGGCATAGGTGGGAGAGGAGATCCTTGGTCCCATGAAGGCTGAACACTGGGGGGGGGGGGAATTTGAGGGTGGGGAGGTGGGAGTGGGGGGGTAGGAGGGGGCACATTCTCATAGAAGCAGGAAGAGGGGAGATGGGATAGGGGGTTCCTGGGTGGTAGGGGGAATGGGGTAAGGGGATAAAATCTCAAATATAAATATAATATCCAATAAAAAATAAAAAAATAATTAAAAAAGAAATACAAAAAAGAAACTCCTAACTTAAACCATATTCAATTGTATCTTTATTACAATGACTTTTTGTGTGACTATTTACCTTTGACTATATCTAGAGAAGGTTGGAATGTTGAAAGAACTGTCCCTGAAATTCAAGAACATGCTAATAAAAATGACTACAGCATGCCAGCTTAACTCTGGCTGACTCAGTAAAGTACCATATTGCTGGTGGTCCATAGAAGTAAAATATCAAAAGCTATCATATAATGCAACATTATGCAGATAGGTTCTAGCTTGGCTTTATTGTTAACTTTAATTTGGTTTCCATTTAACATGGAGTCATTCACAGGCAAGATCCTGTAGCCCTTCTGAATCCTAAGAGGCACTCATACACAGGGATACACACACACACACACACACACACACACACACACACACACCATGCTGTTCAGTTCAAACACATATTATCACATCTTCTACTTTTAAAATGTATTGTAAGGAGACAGAGAATTGCTATGATTTTGATGCCAGCTTGAGTCACACAATGAGTTCCAGGCCAGCCGGGATATAGAATGAAGCCCCGTCACAAGAATTTATGGTAAAAAGTTATGATTAAATATAAGGAAAGTGTTATGGTTTGGGTAAGAGATATTCTCTGTAAAATATTCATGTGTTAAATGCTTGCTCCTCAGCTATTTTGGGAGGTTCTGAAAACCCTTGAAGGTGGGGCCTAGTAGGAGGAAGTAGTCACTGGATATCAAGACTTTGAAGGCTATACTTGGTCCTCTGTCTCTCCCTTCCCCTGTTTCCTATTTGCCATGAGATGAACAACACCCACCTCCACATGCTCCTGTTTCTATGATGCTCTCCCTCAGCATAAGTCCAGAGTCAGTGGAGCTCAGGATGATGACTGAAATGCTGGAGCAGAAATAATCCTTTTTCCCTGAAGGTGTCCTTTTATATATTGTGTCTCAATGACAGAACAAAACAATTCAAACAAAACCTGAGACTGGAGAAACGGCTCCATGGCTAAGAGCACTAGCTGATCTTCTAGAGGAGCCATGCTCAGTTCTCAGCACCCACTTGGTGCCTAACAACTGTCTGGAACTCATTACAGGAAAACAAATGCCTTCTACTAGCCTCTGCAGGCATCAGAATGGTGAGTGGTCCACAGATACACAGCAGGCAAAACATCAACACACATAAAATAAAAATAAACCTTAAAACCAACCAACCAAAACCCTAACAGAGGAATGCTGTGAATTCCACTCATTTCAAATTTCTTCTTTCTCTCTCTCTTTTTTCATCTTTCTTTCTTTTGTATTTTTCATGTGACTTTGAGTTTAGCCAAACTTGTGCTGGCACCTCAATTTACAAATGTCAGATTAACCTGCTCAACTCCTTCCATTAGGAATTAGGTTTTTTAGATTAAATGGATCCATTGGTACCTTCTTGGACTCTCTAAAGAAAGAGGCATGATTGAGATTTTCAGAATACAGGTTTGAAAAGCAAAGTGAACTTGCAGATAATGCAAAGTTTTGTTTGTTTGTTTGTTTGTTTTGTTTTGTTTTTAAACTGTTATGTTTAGTTTGTATGTATGTTTTATACAGCATTTCTAAGCTGCTGGAGAACTCACTTCCTAGTCTAGGCTGTGTATGTGTTCAAGCTATGAAGGAAAAGGTACCTTGGCAATAAGGAGCCAGGGAATACCACAACATCACGCCACACAACAAACATCACACAAGAGATTTTTTGGAAAAAAAAAAAAACACAAAACAGTGTTTGCCTCTACTCTAGAGAGAAGCAACAAAAAAGTAAGCAGTAGGCAGACTTTTTTTTTAATTCCATGTTTTATTTATTTACATTTCAGATGTTATCCCCTTTCTCATCCCTCCTTCTTCCCCCTCTCCTTTTTATTTATTTACTTTTATTTTTTGCTTTTATACTGTTTAAATTACATGCAAGCATTAAGGTCACTTCTAGGTTGAGTGTCTAGCAGTACAATAGATGCAAATAGTCAAGAAACAAGCAAGACAATAAACCCAGATAGTCAAAGAACACGCAGGACAATAAACAGAGTCCTGTGATCACTATTTCTAAGGACTTATGGTTTCTTGGAAAGTGGAGCTGGTCAGGGTGGCTGGGGGTTGGAGGGGTTTTGTGGCCTGATCTTGTGGCAAACTAAGGGACTGGTGGTCTGATCTTTGGCTTTTTTCCTCGTAGGACAGAGCTTGGTTGCCTATGTCTTAAGTGGCTAGAAATGGCCTTCGCAGCTATTAGAATAGTCTGGGAACAGAGCCCAGCCACTTGAGAGCCTTTAGGAGCTTGCAGACTTGTCTCAGAATCATTATCTACCTGCCTCAGGCCTAGAGTACTAGAATTATACGGAAATAAGATCACACCCAAATTTAGTTTATATTTTGAAGTAACTACTAAAAAAATTAATATGAGGCTTCAAACCTCAAATCTGACTGACGAAAAAATAACTACTGGATTATAATCAGGACCCAGTGGAGACAGATTAATGCTGTTTTTGCAATCAGGAATCTTAGCGGAAAACATTCAATGCAGTTGCAGATATAAATATTGGCCCTAGATTTTTAAAAAGACATATTTCCTGTCATGCCTGGTGGTTGATACCACCTGGAGCTGTGGGTCAGAGCTCTTCTGTGAGGTTTTACTACATGGCTTGGGCGCCTTCACATCACGGCTGCTCCCAGGAAGTCAAATTGACTGTTTCACAGATGTTGGGTTAGTGCTCTAGCAAAGCAGGCAGGAACTGCATCCCTGTCCTCTCCTGCCCTGGCTTTGGGATTTATTATCTCAGCCACATTCCATTAGCTACTCATGACTCTCAAGCTAAGGGAATAAGTGTCAATGTAGTCAAAGCATTTGTTTTTTGATTTTGCTTTTTATAACAATCCAAACTCACTTCCTGCTGTTCTTGCATCAGACTGTTTCAGACACAGACTGTTGGACACAGAGAGTAGAGCCTCTAGCCACTGCCGTTTTGCCTGTGAGTCTTCTTTCTGGGCTTGATTCCATAAATCCTTTGCAACTTCTTTGACTATTCAAGGTATATGGATTTCTGTCTGCCGTCTAAACTCTTGACATGGACCTCCCTCTTCCCCTGAGTCTCTCGGATCCAGGACTCAAGAGCAGATCTGCTATCCCCAGTTTTCTCTCATTCCAAGGTATCTCAGGCTATCCTCGGGAAGAATGAAGGTGGACTATAGAGAGGGCTGTGAAAATGAGAGAAAGACACAAGCCAAACCTTCCAGAAATTTCAGAATATATCATTCACATAGAGCGAATAAATCTTTTCACCACAAACAAAGCAATGCCCAGTCCTTAGATCATATACTGCCAAAGTTCATATTTCAATAATAAAATATAAAATGAAGGAGAACCATAAAAGATAAATCAGGGGCCACACGAGGCAACCAATGATATCCAACATGTAAATCTAAACCTAATTATTCCTTCAAATGATGGCTTTGTGAATTTGCTTTGAAAGTCGTATCTATAGATCATCCAATCAGATCTAAATAACAGGTTTTGAGAATTGTCTGAAGCCAAGACATTATGTTTATCATTTATCGTGTGTTGTGTGTTGGCTTTTGAGGGAAGATGTTAGCCTAGGACCAAATATGTATGCTTCTTCAGTCAGCCATGTCTCAGTTGAAGGGTTCATCTGTTCCCTGTTACCATTGTAAGCAATGTTTAAATGTCAATGTCATAGCAAGGAATTACATGCTGTTTTTTTATTTTGTCTGTTTGCCCTATATTTTCGTTTTCCAGAGCCTGACATTAATAAAGGTGTTGGATCAGAAATGGGCATCTCCTCTGATCTTATCACAAAAATCTGCTTCCTATCTTACTAGATCCACAAGTAACATCCCTATAACCTGCCTTCCTGGAATAAACACAGCTACAAACAACTTCCAGGTGAAACTAAAGAGTCACATGACATGTTCTAATGTTCTATCTGCTGTTCAAGTCAGCCAATGAATTCACCATACATTAGGCAAGCTATTGAGAGAAATTCCCGAAAAGGGCAAGTTCTCATATAGGGATGACAACTGAGACATTCTCCGACTTCCTGCTGAGCTTTAAAAAGTGGAGCTGGCTCAATTAAGGTGCTGTCAAAATGACTGAAAACCACCTGCCACCAATTTCTATTTCCCTGTATGAAAACCAGCCTTCTAGTGGATTCCTACTGTTGGCGAGAGAAGAAACCTCTCTTTACTTGCTGATTATGGTCAAATGGTCCGGCAGAGCTCTGGGGTAGATATGGTGAAAAGATGCAGAGTGACAGGGAGAGAGACAGAAACGACTGTGACAAAGAGCAGTCAGTCTCTCCGTAGCAAGTCTGGGTAGGGCACTTAAGGGTTGCAGCGCCCTTTAAAAAAAAAAAAAAAAAGTCTTTCATTCAAAAGAATAATGCTCTGACCTTTAAAAGCACTAACTGCTAATTTTCTTACAGCCGCGGCTCTTTTCTTTTGATTGCATTAAGAAAAAATATTATATGTAACCACAAATTTTGATAATAATTTTTATAAATGAGAGAATTTGTCATAATTTTGGTTTTCTGGGTTTTCCTGTGTAGGTAAATAGAGATACAAAGAGTCACAATCAGAATGAATGCAGTAATTTATATTTCTTGAATTAAGAAAGGACTACAGATATTTGTTCTGTTGTTTGTTTGTTTGTTTGTTTGTTTTCTAAAACCCAAGTATGAACTGGGTTGATAGCTCAGTTTATAAAATGCTTGCCTCTCAAGTCCAAGGACCTGAGATTCCCCAGAACTCAGATTTTAAAAACTGGATATGGCTGAGCAAGCTTTCAATCACAATGATAAGGTGGGAAGTAGAAACAGATAGATTCCTGGAGCTCACTCTTCAGCCAGCCTAAGCTACTTGGTGATGTTACAGAGCCATAAAAAGTAGAACTCACCTGGGGAAAGACACTTAGGACTGTCCTCTGACCTCTACACACATGAATACACACATGTGCTGGTACCCACGAGAACAGGAACTCACCCTCCTCTGTCTCTCTGTCTCTTTCTCTGTCTGTCTTTCTCAGTCTTCCTCTATCTCTCCTCCATCCCTACTCCCCACACAATCACTAAATAAACAAGCATCGTTATTAATTAAAGTAGAATAGTTCGTTTATTTCAAGTACAGAATATTTAAGTTGATGAAATTTAGCAATATCTTTAACTATGGCACCAACACTGAAATATGATCATTGTTCTCAATTTTTCACCTTCATGACTAAAAATCATTTCCCCCAGATTAAAAAAAAAAAGCATGAACCCTATTTTTAAGGCTCCCAAAGTTATATATCTATATCTCTCTATCCATCTGACATGGGAGGCTTCTCTCCACAAGGCCCCTTCCACACAGAATTTTCTATGGTGAATGGCATGCACAGCCCAAGTTATACAAGTGTATAGCTCACCAGGTCACTAGCTTATCACTGGACTGTCTTTCCAAAGCCTAGCTTATAAGGGTCAAAGGCAAAAATCCAGTTGCTTAAGGAGTTCATTATTGTGCTTATATAGATAAAATACTTAGTAACAGTAAAGTACTTCGAAGCTGGGCATGATGACACTCATCTCTAGCCCCAGCCTCTCAAGAGGATGAGATAGGAGCATGAGCAACAGAGTTATCCCCAGTCCCTAATATTTTAATAAAATATAAGTGGATTTCACTATAAATTTTATGGGTAGTTGACAGTGTAGGATTCAAGATCTATTTCTTAAGAAGCATAATAGTTTATGGGCTGGGCAGTCACTATGGGCACTTGCTACTCTTGCAGACAACTAGGATTCAATTCCCAGGACCCAGATGGCAGCTCACAACCATTTCTAAGTCCAGGTCCGAGACATCCAACACTGTTTTCTGCCTTTCAAGGGCCAGAAAAATATGTAAATATGTAAAATATGTAGTAAATATGTAGTGTACACATTCTCCTGCAAGCTTATACATATATACATGCATTTTTTAAAAAGTAAGTATTTTAACAGAAAGAAAATGTACTAATTTGTGAATTCACTTAAAAACTGCAAATATTAAAAGCATAACCATATCAAGGAAAATCAAAGGCAAAAAAGCCCAAAAACAAAAGAAATAAATTTCAAAAAAAGTAGAAGAAAGTGCAAATGACATCTATTACAATTTCATACTTGAGACCCCTAATAAAATTGGAGTTGATCAATAAAAAATGAGCAAGTAGAGAAAATTGGACAAATGAAATATTTTAAACTAAAAAAATGGTAATTACTCAATGTAAAATAATTGTGTCTATTATGTTAATAAATGTTATTAAATTAGGACATTGAGATGAATCTATGTTCTTTAAAAGACCATAAACACGAATACTCATGACGTGAAGAGTGTCACAGGCATATGTCCCAAAAGCTAGATCAAGATTGTGTACGTGGTGTGATTTCAATCATGTATGGGAAACAAAACTGCGCATTACCAAAAGAATGAAGTTGAGAAGAAAATCATGTCAAAATATTGACAGTGATTGACTCCGGGTTGGACTGAATGATTTTTACTTATGATTACTGAAAGTTTTCTAACCATCTCTGTGAGCTGATGAGAGCAGGAGGGAGAGCTGTTATAGGGTGTGTTCCCTTCAGATTCCTATGCCAAAATCCTAAACCCAAAGTCCTCAGCATGTGAGTGTACTTAGAGACAGGCCTTCAAAGAGTAGGGCATTAAGGTGGGTCCTGATCCAGTATAATTAGAATCCTTCCTCCTACAATTATGGAGGAAGCCCACAACATACCCACCGACAGCCTAGGGAGAGAGGCTAGGAAGAGACCCTTCCCTTCTGCCTCCAAAGGACCCAGTTCTGTTGACACCAGGATCTTGAATTTGTAGCCTCCAAAAGTGTGAGATGACACATTCATTTTGGCTAAGCCATTCAATGTACAGTGCGTTGTTAAGGCAGCCTTGGCAAATGCACAGTGTTTTTTTCCTTCCTTCCCCTGGTCTCCTTCCTCCTTCCTTTCTTCTTCCCTTCCCGCTTCTCTCCTGCCTTTTTCCCTTCCCTCCTCCTTCTTTTACTTTATTTCCTCTCACCATTCTCTCTCTCCTCCTTTCTATCTCTTATCCTCCTCTCCCCACTCCTTTTTATTTATCCCATCAGAAAACATGAAAACATCTTAAAGCATCTGTTACTTCCGCCTATGACTTTCACTGTACTGCTGGTTGATCATGTGACTGGTTGGGGAAGAGAGTCCTGACAGATGGATCTGTGAGATGACAATCAGCATTTGGAACCATCAGCTCAGGCTGAAGGAAACATATTTGGCTAGTGACAAGTCAGTTCTCTTCATCAGGTAATAAAGCTAGGAAGAAGGGGACAATGGCTAAACCAATTGTAGTGTCAAGGATAGAAGAGGAAATGTCACTTTTCCACACATAAACTCTGTCAGCACAAAGCACTGATTGCTTTCGATGTCAGGATTGTGTAGTTGTTCTGTTCCTGCTATACAAATACTCTTCCTCAGTATTTATGATTGCATTTCCAGACTGGAACCCACAAGGACAAAGAGGTTTTATCTCCATCTATTCAGTTTCTATTCAAGTCTTTGAATTCAGGCCATTGACTTGGCTAATTCAAGTCTTGGTAGCCGATATATTTTACAAGGTGGACAAGTAGAAAGGAAATTTGATACTACATAGGAAGATAATCCTGCAAGGGCCAAGTGGGCTATTTTTTTTTTTTTGCAACATTGTTTTAAATTATATTCTATGTATTTTATTATAATTTAAAATAATTTAAAGTGCATGTTCTTCATGGGAGCTGCTTGCTTGCCTTATCTCTGGTGTTCACAATCCCCCAAAGCTAAAAAGAAAGCTTAAAAAAAAACCTAAAATAAATATCTATTCATTTTCACATTTACCCACATTCCAAGCTTTCCCATCTTGAGAATTCTCCCAGCATGGAGTTGCTTCCAGCCCTTCATCTTTCCCCACTCCCCACTCTGTCCTGGAATGGAATGCTCGCTCACACACACTCCCAGGCTCTCTTTGAGTTCCCTCCTTTTGGGTTTCACGTCCCTTCAGTTCTCTTCCTGCTTGTCTTGCAGCATTTCTAAGGAGGTGGGGCAGCCTGATGACATCCATACTAGGTGCGTTGGGATAAATGCCTCTTCTCCATGGTTATGTTCATTCTCCTCCAACTGCACCTTTTATATTTCCCCACTTTTCCTAAGTGTGTGCAAGACATGTTTTGCTGCTGCAAAGGACAGTGTTACTGTGAGCCTCCGGGAAATGGCTGTTGCCTCTGGTCTTCAGGGAATAACAGGTGGCTGCAATTGCAGAGGATGTTAGGGAGGTGCTCCATCCAATCACCAGTGTGGACCAAGGGGATCAGGGCAGGAGCACTGACCCTGACTGGGGTCTTGAGCCAGGAGTGCTGGTCTACTCCTCATTGGTTACAGCACTCTGGAGAATGGGTCCTACATCTCACCTGGGTATCACAGTAGAGCTGGCCCTGTTGATGGAGGTGTGGATGAGCTGGTCCCATCCCTCTTCTGCCATGGGTGGTGTGGGTAAGGAGGGATCACTTGCCTTCCCCTCCTCTGCCTGTGGGAAATGGGTTATCTGGCCCTGAAGTCAGGAGAGCAAGTGTGCTGCCTTCTCCCTCCACCCCCTCCCCTCTAGACTGCAGTATTCTAGAGAATCTTCCCTGTACCTCACCTGGGCAGCACAGAAGAACTGACTGGATGGTAAAGGCATAGGTGAACTAGCCCTGAGGACATAGGAGCAGGAGAGCTGACCTCTGCCTCTTGTCAGCTGTGACATTAAATTGAGCTGGAGAGTTCACTCTGGTGGTGTGGCTGCAGGAGAGCTGTTGAGCTAACCAACTCAGCTGCCTTCCAGGCCTAGATTCAAGACTTTGAGTTGGCCCACCCCAACATCCATCCTGTCTATAAATCCATGAAATGGATGGAATCCATGAAAAGATTGATCCTACAGATTTAAAGATGCAAGATCTCCATGACACATCAACTACAGGATATCTGAAAGGAATCCCAGTGAGGGTCTGGTATTGATAGTGTAGCAGAAGTCAGATGCCTCAAACTAGACTAATGACTCATTGTAGTAAACATTTGCAAGTAAAGCTGTGTGGACAAAAGGGTATACTGTGTGATACACTGTGACACACTATAGCTTCCATGACAAGATTTATTTTGTTATTCTATTTTATTTTATCGGGGGGGGTGGATTATAAGGGCAGATGACAGATATAAAGAACAGGAAAATGAGTGGGGTTGTAGTCTGTGATGTGAAACTCACAAAGAATCAATAAAAACTTAAGGGAGGGGAGGTGGAACAACAATGAGATGTCTTACAGAGGAAAGAAGCTTGATGCCCAGGCTGATAACATAAATTCAATTGCTGGGACCCATATGATAGAAGGTGAGAACTGATTTCTGCAAGGTGTTTTCTGACCTCCCACACACACACACAGAGAGAGAGAGAGAGAGAGAGAGAGAGAGGGAGAGAGAGAGAGAGAGAGAGAGACAGACAGACAGACAGACAGACAGACAGACAAAGAGAGAGAGAGCGGGCAAAATAAGAAAGCACCTTTTACAATTCAGTGAAACTCTTCCAAAAACTTTTAATACTGCCTAATAAAATTTAATACACTGTATTTACCCAAGGGTGCGACCAATGCTAATGGTTCTAACAGATGAAGAACTTTGCTTTAGAAGTCAACAAGGAATTCCAGCACTACCCCTATGATGTGTTCTGGGTTCTCCTAGGCTTCTTGGAGCTCCATGTCAGCCCTAGTAAAATGCACCTGTCATTTTCAGGGTAAATAAAGCTTCCTCTAGAGTGTCTGGCACAATCCAAATTCTTAATAAATGTTAGAAGATTGCAAGCATACCTCCAAAATATACTATTGTAGTGTTATTTATCAGTGAGAGAATTCAGAAAAAGTAGTAGAGAACTTTTGTTTCTATACAAGGAAGTTCCATAGATACACAAACACCCTTTGAAAATAGAGCATGATGTATTCCAAGGCAGTATTCACCATTATTTATTATGCATTTTGTGAGATAAAGGTATAATTAACTATCTGAACAGTTTATACGTAGAGCCCAGTGCCACTAAGTATAGTCACCCAGTTATGTGATGCTTACAATAACCCATTTCCAGAACATTTTATTTATCTTGCAAAACTAAAATTGCATGTCATTTAACAATACGAATAATTAAGCCACACCTTTCTGTTAGCCAAGAAAAAAAGATATCATTATTTCTCAGGTACTCCAGATCCACATTACATACATGAAACATCTATGATCACATGGTAAAATTATAAGCACATATTGAAATGATCAGACACAAAAGAGTTTCTTAGAACTCAATAGAATATTAGTATATGAATGTCATTCATTTAGAAAGCATGGTGGGAAAATGTAGGACTGGGCACCAAATCAAAGGCTGCAAAACACTCAGAAGTAAATTTTCAGAGCAGTAACTTGGGAATTTTATTTATTTTAAAGTTTTAGAAGTTTGTTTGTATTTCATTTATATGAATATTTTTTTGCATTCTAGACTGTGTATCACATGCATGCCTGATTCACAAGGAGGCAGGAAGAGTGTGTTGGATACTTGCAACCAGGGACAGGTGTAAGCCACCATGGCATACTAGGAATTGAACCCCTGGTGCTCTATAAGAGCTGCCAGTGCCCTCAACGGCTGAGCCATCTTTCTAGCCATGACAAGTACATTTTAGATATAGTAACACCTTATTGGAAAAGCTAATAATTTCCAAAAGAGAGAATTTATGTGCTTTGAGAGGGCAGAGCATATCAATTCACTAATCACTTTTTAAAATATTCAATCAAGACATCAGCATTGGTGGATATTTATTGCCACTGTGAAAACACCTAACAGAAGCACTTCAGAGGAGGAACACTGTGTCTCGGTTCATGCTTTTGGAGGTATGACTCTGTGGTTGTCTGGCTACTTAGCTTTGGGCCGAGAGGAGGTAGAGCATTAGGAGAGTGAGAGCAGGTTATAGGGGCAACTGCAGAGTGCAAGGCAGCCAGGAAGCACTGAGGAGTCAGGCAAGACAGGGCCAGGGATAAGGTGCCCCCAAGGGGGCATCTAATCCTTCCAGCCAGGTCTCACCACTGAAACTCTCCAACTTTTGCCAAAACAGAACTCCCAACTAGGAACCAAGTCTGAAACTCATGGGCCTGAGGGGGACATTCCATAGGCAAACCACAGCAGCAGCCAAACCTATTTTAATTTTAATTTGGCAGGACAAGAATAAGAGTGAGAAATAAGATCAATGTGGTAATGGAGACCTGAGAAGAGAAGTCACAAAATATTAGAATATTTGGATAAAAAAAAAAACAAAGTTAAACAGTAGTACTGTCCCCAAGCAAAGAATTTCTCAAAAGAGATAAATATGCACAAGTACTTACCATATCTAAGTAAAAGATGGCAGAGACATTTATTCATAATGAAGAGATAGCATCCCAAGGGAGGAGTGCAGACTTAGGGCTGTATATCATGCTATCCAAAGGAAACTCAACACGTCTAGGGAATTAAATAAAGCTCTGATTTTTTTTTAAAAATGTACTCAAACTAAAATAAACTACTACTAAGCATTGAGGAGCACATGAAGGCCTTTCCAGCATAAATTTAAGAGATTAGTAAATGATAGATTAATCATTTTACCTTAAATACATAAAATATGAAAAGACTATTTATCTAATAATATAACAGTAATAAAACTAAACTCTAAATTTAATCTTATGAAGTTAGAGGCATCTGCATTATATTTTGCAAGACAAATGAAAGATTAACCTTTGCAGCAAGAACAAACAAGGCAAGAAACAAAGTTCTGAGAATACTCCCATGATCACTGTTTCTTAGGGCTTATCAGGATGACCAAAATATCTAAGCCAATTTCCCTGTCTTAGCCCAAAATAATTCTCATGTCTGAAGCCTACTTCCTTGTTCTAGCCTATAATTTAGATTCCTGCCTGAAATTACTTCCTTGTTCCAGCCTAATATTTAGAGACCATTTATGTTTATTGTCTTGGTTTTTCCTTGACTATTTGCATCTATTGTATTGCTAGACCCTCTACCTAGAACTGACCTTAATACATGCATGTAATTAAAATAGTATAAAAGCAAAAAGGAGGAAGGGGATGGGATAGGGGCTTTCTAGAAAGGGAAAATGGGCAAAGCAGATGGCATCTGAAATGTAAATAAATAAAATATCCAATAAAAAAAAAAACAAGAAAAAAAAAGGAGATCATTGGTTCCATTTTCTAGGACTCAAGGAGACTACATGGATAAATGAGTCAGATAGAAAGTTGAGTGCTTTCTCCAACACTCACTCATGCTTGCCTGTGACAGAGTCATGGTGACTCTAAGACCTAACATATTATTTCCACAGAACAGAAGCTGACTGCACCACCTGTTTCCAGACACATGGAGAACATAGCTGAGAGTAGAATTCATAGCCGCCCTCTGGGGCTTAGGCTTTGACTTTTGTTCTTGTTTTGTTTTCTTTCCCTTGCCATGAAACAAGATACAGAATAGCATAAATGATCAAAGGTGCTCTACAGTTTGCTGACCATATTCATCAACTGTCTTCTACATCCCAAGCCCCGTGTAGACCTAAAGATAGATCAAGACGTTCTCCTGATATCCAGGTTGGGGAAGAAGCAAATAAAATAATCTCTAACTGCACAACTATGTGATTCTATGTATATTTCACATGAAAGTCAAACAACTTTAAAGACACCAAATTTGAATAATGATTGTAATGATTTGCATATGATTGGCCAAGGGAGGTGTGTCATTGTGGGCATGGGCTTATGACCCTCATCCTACCTGCCTGAAAGCTAATATTCTGCTAGCAGCCTTCAGATGAAGATGTAGACCTCTCAGTTCTGCCTGCACTGTGCCTGCCTGGATGCTGCTATGTTACCACCTTGATAATGGACTGAACCTCTGAACCTGTAACAGCCCCAATTAAATGTGGTCTGTATAAGAGTTGCCTTGATCATGGTGTCTGCTTACAGCAGTAAAACCCTAACTAAGACAATGATAAATAATGAAAAAGTGAATGATTTGATGTAATTTCTGTGTGTGTGTGTGTGTGTTTGTGTGTGTGTTTATATTAAGAATGTAGCAAGCTTATTTCCCTGGATGCAATGGTCTCTCTTATTTTTTAGAATTATCTCAAAAAAAGAAAAAAATAGTTCACCTTGCCAGGTACAGTGGTACACCTCTTTAATCCCAGTACTCAGAAGCAAAGACAGGATCTTGGTGAGTTCAATGCCAGCCTGGTCTTTCAAGTGAATTCTAGGTCAACCAAAGATACATGGTAAAACCCTGTTTCAAAAACAAAATAAAACAAAACAAAAAAACAAAAGCACTAAATAAATACTTCACCAGAAGGGATTAAGTATCATCCGCCTATCAACTTCCCAAATACTGTTAGTACCTATCACCTGTGAGCTTCATGCTGAGATTGGGAGTGCATACTTAAATAAAGGTCCTTCCACAGAAATCTTCATTTTGCAGTCATTGTAACAAATACACTAAAATCTATTCAATAAGAGTTACATGCTATTGGCATTGGTGGTCAAACAGAACAAGCTATTAAATGTGCATTTTTATACTACATTAGAAATAGGCATCTGTAAAAGAGAACACAAGCTTTAAAATATTATATTTTGAACTGAATTTTTCTGGATAATAAATCTGGACTGTTAAACACTAACACTAGTAAGTATAGCTCAACCTGAAAAAGTCATACTAGTATTTAGAGAGTAGAGTGATCTTTATTTTGAAAAATTCGTATGGCCATCATTCTGGTTCCTTGATGAGAATCAGAAAGAGGGGCAAGAGTTCACACCACCGAGGAATGGTCCTGAAAGAGATTAATAATTGATTAAAGGGGCTTTGCAAACACTCCACTCTGCCAACAGTTCACAGAATCTCAAACCAGAATCTGTGAGATATGAAGAGCATCTTCTCGTTTAACACACACCACACACTTGTCCTCCTTAGACACAAGGCAATGTTAAGTGGAATAAGAGGCTGTGCTGACACCTTGTCCCACGTAATACCCCACTTACTCTGAAATTACTGGCCTTTACGGTTCCCCTTGTAAGTACTGTACTTGCTAAGTGTTATCAAGTACAATTTTATTCAGAATTCCCATAGTCAAGCATTCAGTATAAACATGTATTTTAACTTACTTACGAAACTGTTAAAGTACTTCAGTGATTCTTGGTCACTTTGAATCTACCTACTACCTGCTATCTAGCCCAATTATGTGCTAGTAAATCACCTTGTCTAGCACCTAGAAAGCAGGAACTCTAGTTCTTCTAGTTGATTTGCTTTGTTTTTATCTAAACTAACTCTTCGATACCCTTCAAGTCAATCACTACAACCTGGCAATACTGAGTCTGACCTTTCACCAACAGGAAAGAAACAAAGGCCTGCAGTAAGGAGAACACCCATTGTTAGGTTTGTAAGCACAAGGGGATTCTCCTTTTGATAATTGCAATCATGGAATGGCCAAGCCTGGGCGAGCTCTCTATCCTGGGAGTTGAGGTGGACGTACCTAATGACGATGGATGCTTTGGGCAGGCTGTTTTCATAGATTTGGATGCTGATGACACAGTGACCACACTGAGTTATCAGTTATTGAGACCCCAGGAGATGTTCTCATGATAGGTAACACTTAGTTTTGATGATTATATACTACATAATGTTACTGTCTGGTTCTGTGGCTTTGCTTATGATTGTACATGGTTATTTTTACCCAGTTACACTGATATGTAAAATGTAAGCAAATGGCTTCTTGGCTGATGGAATGAATATAGATTTTGCCACACACAAAAAAAGACAGAGTCTGGGACAATCTCCTTTCCTACATCATCCTGCCATATGACCCAATGAATGGGGATAAACAGCTCAGAGAGAGAGAGAGAGAGAGAGAGAGAGAGAGAGAGAGAGAGAGAGATACTTTGACTATAAAAATATTTGTAAAACTTCCTTTTCATGTCAGTCTTAAACCAGTGAAGTATCTTAGAGTTCTTCAAATGAAGAAGGTGCTGCATTAAGATAGAGGAAAGGCCTAAATTACTTTGTGGATGAAAACAGAGAAGGAAGGATGCGGTGGCAGGCCCTGTGACCATAGCTACCAGTCCAAAACTGTACATCTTGTTGTGTGTGGCCCTTTAGTTGATGAAGCACCTGTGTGCACCCGATCACAGCTCAAGATCTTGTGATTTAAGAGGATGCAGATAAATGGGAGTGCATGCAGAATAAACCCAGAAGAGGTACACCCACATCTGGACTGTTTACAGTAGGCTGTACACTCTACTAGTGCATGTAATTCTTTCAATTTCCCTTAAGGTCTCTTAGTTGACTAAACCACAGTGGAAGGTTTGGGTTAGTCACTTGTCCCCTACCATATATTTGATGAATGTCAAAACTGAGGCTTAAAAGCAAGTAATAGGATGTCAAAAACTTAGTGACCTTAATGGGCACTAAAATTTTTTACCAAAGGACATTGTTAGGAGTAGAGACCAGTCAGTGACACTGAATGTTTTGAGTTATCAAAAGCTGCCCATTTATGTGAGGAGTAGAATCTCTGAGAGACTCCAGAAGAAAGCCCCAGGACAAGAGGATTCTAGTTTTAAAAAATGCTATTCTGGGGCAGTGAAAAGTTTTTTCTCCTAGGAAACCAAAATGGAAGCCTTGAATTCCCTCAGTGACGGATGATGACATCGAGGTGTGTGGTTGCTTGGATATGCTTGACCCAGGGAGTGGCACTATTAGGAGGCATGGCTTTGTTGGAGTAGGTGTGGCCTTGCTGGAGGAAGTGTGTCACTGTGAGGGTGAGCTTTGAGACCCTCCTCCTAGCTGCTTGCAAGAAAGTCTTCTCCTGTTTGCCTTCTGAACAAAATGTAGAACCCTCAGCTCTTTCATGTCTCCCTGGATGCTACCATACTTCCCGTCATGATGATAATGGACTAAATCTCAGAACCTGTAAGCCAACCCCAATGAAATGTTATCCTTATAACATAAGAGATATATAAGAGATGCTGTGGTCATGGTGTCTCTTCACAGCAGTAAAACCCTAACTAAGACATGGTGTAAGATAAATAAAACATTTCCTCCTCTGAGCTGCTTTTGGTCATGCTATTTGTTATTGCAATCTAATGAAACCAGGATAGGAGCTTCTCTATGGGCTGCTAACAGTTTGCCATCATTTGAAACCTGTATCATATACTTTGCTTCACATGCCTCCAACTACCTCTGCAGTGCTGGCCTGTGGGGTGTCATCATTTTATCATTTCCAGTGCTTTTTCCTTTTTTTTTTTTTTTTTCATTTTTGTGGCCAGAGTAGCAATGAGCAATATGCTGTTTAGTGCATAGATAGTGATCAGTTCTTCTTGACTTCCTTTTAATTTGCTCACAAAGCATTTCCTGAGATTTTAGAAATTGGGCCACAACACTCTGTGGGCAAAGGGAGGGGTAGATTATAGTGGTTGGGCAGAAAAAAAAAATGTGCTGTCAGTTTGATTACAATGCCAGTTCAAACTTTGGGAATAAAGAGTCTTTACACACACACACACACACACACACACACACACACACACACACACACATTTTCACCTTTTCTAGATCATTTTGCATATCACTTCTTGGCCATGATCAGGAACACAGTGAAAGAAGATTGGAAGGAGGACTTGTGGTTAGTATGGTTTTGACACGGGCTGGTCCATGTGAAGACTGCTAATGCTGCAGGACTTCCTCACTCCGGGACATTTGAAATTTGCTTCCCTGCACCAGTAAACTTTGTAAATGAAAGACACTCACCTGAAGATGTGGTAGCTTCTGGCTACTTAATAAATCTATACCAATCTGTGGGCTCCACGCTGATTTTCTTGCGGGCCTTTGAGCTGCCTATCATCTCAACAAGAAACAAGTCAGAAGTAACTACCCTGGACATGTGCATGCTTGCATGAAGAAACAGTTGGGGAGACTTCTCCCTGCCAAGCTGGTGCTTGGTATTTCTATATATTGTAACCCATTTAGTTTGCCTACTACATAAGGTAAATATTTCACCATTATGATCATGTAAAAAAAAAAAAGGGTTCAGCAGAAGACAGAATGGGTCTAAGTCAACCTTATGTCTTCAGAGACTAACTCTGGAGAGTTCTCCCAGTTTAGTAGTAGCTACCTTTTACATTAAAAAAGTGAGACATTTTAATCTGAAAGTATGATTCTTTAGACCTTCAAGGCATCTCACTTTATCTCATCAAAATCTCACCAGCCTCTTCTGTATGCTCCATGATGATGTCTCCAGTAACCCCACCAAAGGCTACAGATACTATGATGATAATCTTTTCTTCCTGTGTTTGCCTACCTAAAAATGTGTACTCCCTTCCCCTGTGAATCCATAAGTTATTCCTGTGATTGTGTAAATAATCTTGTCCATAAAGCCATTAGGACAATGTCCACAAGTCATGAGTTAAGACGGACCAGTAGACTTACCTGTCATCAGAACTCACTTATAATGCTGCAACTTTATCACTAAACTTCATGATCCTATTCTTACACCACGTGTATCATGAGTACCTTTGTGTGTTTATTCTAAGGATTGCATTTGTATTCATTATTAATGCTTCTTCCCTGTAATATCATCACATTTTTCACCAAGTGAATCTCCAGAGTCCAAACATAAGAATAAAGATGACATTGTCTCAGGAGATTATCTTCTTTTAAGTGTAAACTCTATGGCTTTTCCTTTTGTTTTTTATTTTACTTTTATACTTTAATGCTCTGACATAATTATAAATTCATATTGTTTTATATTCAGCATTTCACTCAAAGCCATAAAGTCTCTGTTTCTGCATCTTGTCCTATTCTTGACTCCCCACCCCTCGTGTGTGTGTGTGTGTGTGTGTGTGTGTGTGTGTGTGTGTGTGTTGACATGGGGTCTCACTACACTACCATGGCTGGTCTCTCCTTCTGGTATTTGGTACAAGGTTGCACTCTGTGGCCCAGCCTGTCCCTAAATTCATAGCAATCGCCTTACAGCAGCCTTCCAAGTGCTGGAATTATAGGTGTGAGACACTTTGAATGTTTTTGAGCACAGTGACACACTTCAAGTAAAGCACATGAAAGTGTATATTATATAAGCTACACTGTACATTTGCCACCTGAATTATTATCAGTAACAGAACACTGAATATAAGTTATGACCACAACCATTGTAATAGGTTGTTCAGTTTGATGAATGATATTACTCTGACCTCATATCACATTTGTCTTTTAAGGAGCCCACATATCTCACAGTGTTTACTAGATATTTCACATTTGCCAGCACCCAGTGCATAGAGGCCATTGAGCTGGGCATAATAATTAGTGAATGAGGATCTTGAAGAGTGGAGATATATTAGTTTTGAATTGGTGAAAAAGAAGAAAATCAAGAAGATTAACATTTTTTAAATGGTGACAGCTTTTTTCCTCTTGAAAAATTCTTTTAAAATATCTGACATATTTCTTTGCCTAAGATAATGGAATGTCATATAAGAAAATGTACCTTGGCCATCATAAGCAAGAATAATTTTCATGAACATCAGGCAGTGCCTACCCTGGCAAGATATGCAGATTTTCAAAGAGAATGAATACTGGAGCCAGAGAATGTGAACTTAATTTCTACTTTATCATTTAGGGTAATTTAGGATTTTTGCATTTTGCACAAAATCTACAACTCAATGTCCTAGAAAAGATTATTGTTTTATGTCAAACAGTAGAGAGATGGATCAGTGGATAAAATTCGTGTTACACAGGCATAAGGACTTGAGTTTGAATACCCAGTACACATTGCCAAGGGGCAATGGTGCCCATCTGTGACCCCAGTGCTGGGGGACAGAAAAAGGGCATCCTGTAAGCTTACTGGCCAGCCAGGCAAGCCAATTGGTGAGCTACAGGTGCAGTGAGAAGCGTTGTCTAAAAACCAATAAGGTAAAGAAAAATAGACAAACACTTTCAATGCCTAACTCTGACTTTCACACATGCATACATAGTGAAATGCATTTGCACACACATGCATATTACACATACATGCATAGCACACATATCCTGCTGGTATGTATGCTAAACACACATGCATAACACGTACATGTGCATACTATACACACAGGCATAACACACACACACTCCAGATATGAATACTACACACATATGCATAACACAAATGGATAATACACATGTATAACATCGTTCAACTGCCATCACAATTTTCCCCAAAACACATGGTCAGGTCTTTCAGAGCAAAACCCTGTGACCTATACAGATTTCTGCCTTGAACTCCTGCCTGCCTGACCTCCTTAGACATTGAACTGTGTTGTAGAAGGGAAACCTGAACGAAACCCTTTCTTCCCCAGGTGCTTTTAGTCTTGACATTTTATCATAGCAATAGAATCCCTAACTAAGACAATTGCTCTTTTCTCTTGGCAGCTTGCAAAGCACCATCAGATACTGTGAGGGCTAGTCCTCAGTGAGGAGACTTCAAGGTCAGTTACAACTTGATTTTTCCATGCCCTATGTGCATGTGTGATGTCCTCAGTAGTAGGCTCTTACTTTCAAGTTCTGGGAGGAAACCAAGGACAGTGACAATAGACTATATTATTTGGAAATTCTCATAGATTCTCCTAAACAACAACTGAAAGGAAGGTTTGCCATGTCTGGAATTGGGGATTTTGTTAGGTAGTCCATGGTTCTTAGAATAAGCATTGTCACTCCATATGGTATGATGCCATAAACACACACACACACACACACACACACACACACACACAAACTTATAAAATATTTCCCTATTCCCTATGGCTTTTTCAAACATCCTTAGGGTTACTTATTTTTCTTTTCTCCCTCTTCATCCATATTATCCTCCCTTTCTCCTCTCTAGTTAAAGTTGTTCCTCTGGTTTTCCTCACTCCTTCATAGCATCTGGGGCCCACTATACCCCTTTCTAGGGCTTCTTTCCCTCCCTCCCCACCATTCACTAAGGTCCTATTCTGCATTCCTAGCTTTGATGGTTACTTCATGTTGTATGCACAAATCTATAGGTCAACTATTGTGATAAACTATCATGGCATCAGCACAGACATGTATATTGGGGGGATAAAAGAGAAGACCCAAATATGAATGCGTATAATGAAATCTGTCTTACATTTGACAAAGGTGCCAAAAATACACATTGGAGGAAACATTGGATGTCCGAGTATTGAAGAATAAGACTAGACCTATATCTAGTGCCTTACACAAAATCAACTCCAAATGGTCAAATACTTCAATGTGAAACATGAAACTGTAACTGTTAGGAAAAGTGCAGGCAAGACCCTGCAAGCTGTATGTGTAAAAAGAAAAAGAAAGCTTTCTGAATAGGACTCCACTCACTCTATGAATCGAGGCCAACAATTAGCAAATGAGGCCTCATGAAATGTAATAAGACAAAGGAAACAATCATCCTAATGGAAGGGAAGCCCCACAGAATGGAGAAGAATCCCTGTCAGCTGTACCTTCTGTAGAGGATCTAAATCCAGAGTATACAAAATCGCTCAAAAACAGCATAAAGGAAACAAATGACCCAATAAAAGTGGACTACGGGTTGAACAGAGAGTTCACATAAGAATATCGCTAATAAATACCTTTAGAGGTTTTCAACATCCCTAGAAATCATGAAAGGGAAATTATTTCCTTTTGCCTCAGTCAGAATGAGTAAGATAACAAAAGTAACAGTAATAATAACTGACAATAAATGCTTGCCAGGACATGGGAGAAAGGGATCCTCATTCACTGTCGGTGGGATTGCAAACTGTTGGACCTACCCTGGAAATCAGTGTGGAGTGCTCCATCTACCTCCTGGTCCAGTATAGCAAGCACTCAGTGGCATTTGCCCAAAGGTCTCGATAGCCTACTCCATAGGCTCTGTTCAGGCATGCCCATTTCACTCTACTCACAGTAGCAGTGAAATGAAACTACCTAAATGCTTTTCAACACATGAATGAATTATAAAAACATGATAAATATGCACAATGGAATTTTTGTTGTTGATTTTTGTTTGTTTGTTTGTTTGTTTGTAGAAAGGGTTCTTCTGTGTAGCCCTGGCTGTCCCAGAACCCACTTTGTAGACTAATCTTGTCTCAAACCCACAGAGATCTACTTGCCTCTGCCTCTTGAGTGCTGGGATTAAAGGCACATGCCAGCACATCCAATCACCTGGAATTCTATTCTGATGTAAAAAAAAAATGAAATAGGGAGATTCTCTGGTAAATGGATAGAACTGGAAGATATACTGAGTGTGGAAACTCAAACCCAGAAAGAGAAAAGTCATACATTCTTTCATTTGTAGATCCCATGCCTACCTTTTCGGAAGGTAACCTGAACACTCTCTCTGCAGATGCCCATATACATATTTGTATTTAGCATTATATTTGAAGTGAGAGTCATTTGATGAGATAAGTAGAGACAAACATAAAGAACATTCCACAGCATCCCAAGTTCAAGTTCAAGTTTGCATGTAAGCTTCTGGTAGAGGCAGTGTGAGATGTGGAAAAACAAAAGAATCATGGGATGGTTAGGGGGTACAAAGAAAGTAGGTGGTAAGAGAAGGGCTGGTGAGCTGGCTGAACAGGTAAAGGGACTTGCTGCATTATTAGTCTGGCAACCTGAGTTTAATATCCAGAACCCATGTAAAGATGGAAGGTACAGAACTCCCCAAAGTTGTTCTCTGACCTCAACAAGGATGCCTTGGTATTTGTACATCCCCTCTCTGACACGCATCACGTACACATACATCATGCCTGCATAAACACAGACATGCACACAGTAATAATAAATTTAAAAGAGAAAATGTAACACGTAAAGTTATTTTCAGAATATGGGGTGCTGAGCTAAGAAGTTGAAAGCATATTTTTGTTGTGAGGAAAGGAGCAGAGTGGAATAATTAAATGGTTTTTGTTAGTAACGAGTCCTGACAAAGACATGAACATAGACGTCAGTTTGTCAGTGATATTAAATGAGGTCGTCCCAAGCACATTTGTTAGAACCTATCAGTCATCTTGGGCTGTTATTCTCATGACTTAAATTGAACAACTACTTATTCCTCACTCATATGACCTGCTCACTACTAGAAACCTGGGAACTCTTGCTCTTTGAAGTAGCATGCAGCCCAGTTGAAGTGATACTCTCTCAAACTGTAGGAATTGCCAAGCTTTGGCACCAATGTGACTCAGAGAGTTCAGGGCTGATGATAGCTTACATGGGCTCACAAGAACCAAATTTGTACAACTCTACATCTTCAAATGGTATGATGGTAGTTTGAAATCAGCCATGTTTGCACTACAGAATCTGAGAAGTGCTATAAATCACTGCCCTCTCTCCTATTCCTCCCAAATGCCCATATGGTAACCCTCTTTCCATGTCTCTCAGCTTCATGTTAATTCACAATTCATTGGCTTAATCAAATACAAGGGGATCAAGATGTTCAAAGGGGCTGTGATGTCACAGCTAAAGGTAATGTTTGATGAACAAGGCTAAAAACAGCTATCAGGTAAGATAAGGGTCCAAAGGTTTGAATCACATATACCTTTATTCAGGAAACAGGCTCAAGATGTTAACCTAGGTACAATATCAGTGAGAAACACAAGCATGTTTGTTGTGGTGGCATGGCAGTTTAGCAGTTTATGTCTTCCTTGTGTTTACTCTACACTCTATATCCAACCTCGAACACTGAGGATTAGAACATTTCTTCTTGTATAGGTTGTAGTAGAAGGCAAATGACAGAAGCTCCTAAAATGACCTGCATGTGTTAAGCCTGAATAGATAGATGTGTACATAACCTGAAGGGCTTTATGCTGAGTGAAATAAGACAGACACAGATAGGCAGATGCTATATTATTTCACATATATATGAAATGTACAAGAGTCAGATGCATAGAAGGGAGAGTTGAATGGTGTTATCTACTTCTAGGAAAATGGGGAAGTGATGTAACACATAACATTTCAGGGCTGGAGAAATAACTCAATTGGTAAAATGTCTTACAAGCAAGAACCTGAACCCTAAGCCCCACCCCCTCACATACACATACACGTACACATACACATACACATACACATACACATACACATACACATACACAAAAGCATTGTTCTGGGCATGGGGATGTACACCTTTAACCCCAACAATTGTGAAGTAGAAACAGAAGGATCTCTGTGAGTTCCAGTCTAACCTGGTCTGCATAGAGAGTTTGAGGCCAGCCAGGATTTCATAGTGGTACTTTGGTTGATAAATAAATAAATAAATAAACAAACAAACAAGCAAACACATTAATTAGTTGATTGACTGATTGATTAAACTGGCTCACATTTACAATCCCAGTGCTGGGAAGGCTGAGAAAGATAGATATCTATGTTTGCTCATTAGGTCTTCTAGTGCATTTGTTGAACTCCAGGTCAGTGAGGGACCCTGTCTCAGAAAGAAAAAAGAAAGTGGATGGTGCCTATGAAACAAGACCAGACAGTGTTCTCTGCTTCTGCATGCATGTCATACATGTTCTTTCCCTCCTCCACCTCTCTCTCTCTCTCTCTCTCTCTCTCTCTCTCTCTCTCTCTCTGTCTGTCTCTCTTGTGCTTTCTCTCTCTATATATGTGTGTTTGTGTTATATATGTCAGTTATGTCAGTTATATCAGTTATGCTAAGATAAATAAGTTCTGGGATATATATTCACAATGCCTACATTAATTAATGCTGTGTTGTAGATAAAATTCACAAAGAATAACCATAGTAATAGCAGTAAGGAGAATGGCATGGGTGGGAGTCACTTTTGGGTGGTGGTGTTATAATGTACCTTGAGGTGGAAATATTCCATAGCTGTACAGTTTCCCCAAAGTCATTAAGATGTGTATAGTAACTACACACAGCTTATTGCTTGTCAGTCGTTTCTCAACAAAGTGGTTTAAAAATATGGAGTAAATAATTTTTCACAAAGTTTCAAATGATTTTAATTATGGACTGAAATTGAGGGGTCTGGGTGGTATGTTAGTACAGCCTGGTGCTGCCTAGCTTTTGTCTAGATTTTGATTGACATCCACAAAGGGCTGGGAAATGGCATATTTCTAAGGTCAAAGGAGTAGACAGTGGAAATTGTTCCCTCCTGTATATTTTCCTCATCCCCAAATCCTAAGTCCCAACCTCATTCCCCACTCCAGCCTACTAATCAGGTTAAGGGTCACCACCATGTCTGGCCTTCTCATACCTGTTCCTGGAGCAAAAACTCCTTTCTCTTCATATTTCAAACAATTCAGGAGTCTTACAGGACTCTCTCTTATTGGAAGAAATTAACAATGGTAACAAAAAAATTCCAGAAGCCATTCTAACAATAGATTTTTTTTTTTCAGAGTATAATCTGCTCTTGGAAATTGAAATGTAGCTACAGTCTGCATGCAAATCAGGTCGCCTGCAGCTCTGGGCCACGGGGCTTGGATTCATCTTTCTTGACATATGTACACCTACTTCTCCAGCTTGCTAGTTTCATCTAAATCATGTTCATTAACAGATTGGTAAGGCTTTTTTCTACGGGTGGGTGAAGTGATGGTTTCTCTCCAATTGCTCTAAAATAGCATTTTAAGGTCTCAGTGGGGGCACGTGCAGAGACATACTGGGAGAAGGAAATTAGCAATTCTCTATGAATGCACTCAAAGTCCTTGGTCAAAGGACCTAAGAATTTTACAAAAGAAAATGCTCCTATGGGTATGTGTTCCCCTGTCTGATTTGTATTTCTCTGCCTTTTCCATAATGAACATGTGTTACAATTTCAATAAGTTTAAAAAAAAGCATTTATATGTAATTAGAAAAACATACAGTACTTCAAGATTTACCCAACAGAAAAGGGGAAATCCAGGTTACCTACTGTAGAACATAGCTGTGTAGGTTCTGCAGAGTTGTGTTTTCCTTGTTTGGGTAACCCAGAGTACATTTAAGGAAAGTCTATTACTTCACAAGTATTTGGTCCATATAGCACTAGAGAGACTTGAAGATAACTTTTGCTAATTAAATATTTATCAGTAAAAGCTTAACAACAACTTCAATGCCTCTTCAGCATTCAAGTAAGTGGTCAACGTGTCCCAGAGGAGAAAGGAGCAGGGGAATTATGAAATATTTCTATTGAGTCCTCTACTGCATTCTTTACCACCCTTGCAATTCTAGATGAATATCTACCTGCAATATGTTTCGTACCTTTATCTCTCCAGGTTTCTAGTTTGGGAAATCTTCCACATTCACTGGCACAGAGCAATTAATATCCTGTTTGGGGAAAACAAGGCAAAATACAATATATATTTGCTCCAAAGATAAAAATTTTAATTGAAGAATTCAGAAAATCATCATCATCAACAACAACGCCTTCCTTGGGATATGTAGACCCTATAACATAGTTCCTGTATTTATCTACCTATGACCAGGAATAGACCAGATTCATACTCCTAGATAGCAATACGCTTGCTGCCATGGAGACCATGAAAAGTGCAGAATCACTCTGAGACTATCTTGCAAAATGTCACTTCAGCCGAAAGATGAAATATGCAAAGAATCAGTAGCACAAAGCAGTCATGCCAGGTGATCTTCTTTAAGTATAAGATGCCCTCTATAAGTTCACATTTTAAGGTTTTAGAACACTTTATGAGTATGAGTGATTTTGCCTTCATGTATGTTTGTATACCACATGCATGCCATGGTGTACATAGAGGCCAGAGGAGGGCAATAGAATCCCTGGAACTGAGGGTGGAGAGCCACTGTGTGAGTTCAGGAAATGGAACTCAGTTTGCAAGAGCAGAAAGTGCTCCTAACCCCTGAGACGTCCCTCCAGCTCTCAGACTTATGTTTTGTGAGCATGTTCATCAGTTGATGAAATGAATTTGGAAGCCATAGAGCCTCTGGGAAATGGGCCTGTGCTGGCCACTGATTCCAGCACTTTCTCTGCTTCTTAGTCTTCTGCATGTTACCAGCCTCCATCTAGAACTCTTACCATGACAGGTAGTACCACCAGTCTCCCATGCTGTGACAGACTGAAATACCCCAAAACTGCAAGCCAAATCTTTCTTAAGTCCTTTCTGCCAGGTATTTCAGTCACTGTGACATAAAGCTAGTACAGCAGGTATCCTATAAAACCTTTCATGAAAGTGTCACAAATAGGGAGTTGTGTTTTACTGTGGAAGCCAGAGAAAGAGATTTGGGAAGGTGCTTCTTAAGAGAGGCAGTAGTAAGAGCAGATAGATGGGGTCCTGGGCAGAAGAAAGAGGCTACCAGTAATCAAACAGGATGCCAGATGACCAGAAGCTTACATAGGTTAGTACAGCACTCTTAGCAAAGGGAGTAAGCAATTTTTTGTCTCTTATTGATGACGGTACCTTTATGAGCATCAGTGGCCTGAAACCTACATTGCCTTCGCATCCTAGGTCATAAATCATAAGCCAGGCTGTAGACACCAGCACTCTGAGTGCACATCCTTCTCTGTCTCCACCTGTAGGATTTTGAACAAGTCATTCTGTGTAAACATCAAGTGCTTTAAATAGCACCTACTTTACATTATACCCAGTTAAACACATGTGTACTTGCGCACACACACACACACACCCCACACACACATACATACACACACCACCACCACCACAAACAACAACAACCTATTGGTGGAGTTAAAAATAGCAACCATTTCTTTAATGGAACCCCTCCTCCACTCAATCAGTTCGTCTGAGCCTACATTAGTCCTCGTGGGCTGAATATATGAATTGTTCTTTGCAATTAACAGTATCCCTTTGGGCATGTACAGTTGGTCCATCTGGACCAATGCCCCAGGAACTTATTGTTACAACAGAAATTTACTTTCTGCTACAGTGTGAAGAGAAGAGCATAAAACCCTAGAGCAGCTGCTGTGAACACACACACAGGACTTCAGAGCCTGTGCAGGAAGGTAAGGCTTTAGCAGCAAAGCACATGTGACCTGTGAGTGCAACACTCTGAAAAAGCTTGTCATTTCCATTGTTCCTGTCCTGATACACTAAAATGCGACAACACGGTATATAAAAGATTTTCAGAGAACTGTCATTAAATTCAGCACTTCAAGAGAACCTCTCGTAGCTGGACATCACTGGGGACACAGAATGGAGGTCTCAGCTTCAGAAACGTCTCAGGTACTGCTTGGCCACATGGACTCACTAACTTCAACTCTGTCTTCACTGGTACTTTCTCCATTTTCAGCTATTTGCTCCTTTTCTGGTTCTGAGGATTGAATGGAGGGTCTTTGCCCATGCTAGACAGGTATTCTACTTATTGCTGGACTACATACTCAGTCCTCATACTGCTTTCTATTTTGAGATTGGATCTCATCAAGTTACCCAAGTTACCTTGAGTTTGATCTGGTCACAGAGAACCTTGAACTTGACTTCTGATCCTCCATATTCCATTTCCCAAGTGGCTAGAATTACAGACCTGTATCCACACTCCTGAAGCAATATTTACATGTTTCTCTCTGTCTCTCTCTCTGTGTGTCTGTGTCTCTCTCTCTCTCTCTCTCTCTCTCTCTCTCTCTCTCTCTCTCTCTCACACACACACACACACACACACACTCACATACATACACATACAAACTGTTATGTTGTGTTGCTGATTTTACTGGGATAAAAGCCTGCTAGCTCAGAGAGGCAAAGAAAGCACCTAGCTGATCTTCCTCCTCAGTCAACATCCCAGAAGCAATGTCCCTCTCTCACACCATTTCTAAGACAACCCTTCTTCAAACTGAATGTCCCTCCCTTCTACTTCCTGTGTGTCTCTCTATCCATCCTCATGACTCCCTCTTACATTCTATTTTTATTCCTTAATAATCTCCTGTCCACTTCCTGACAACTGGTTGCTTCCTCCACCTTTTGACTTATGGTTGACTTTATTTAATCCTGTTTAAAACATTCAAGCAGAAAGCTCTTAGATTAAAGGCACATACTAAAGCTGAGCCACACCACAACCCAAAACAAGTTTGTTCAGTAAATAACATAAAATCAGGGTTCACAGTGTGACCAAATATCCTGCAACAACATATGCGACTGGGCCTTTCATATATAATTTTGGATTGGGTGGATTATATTTTGTAGCTGACAAATAATTCCTAATCATAATTCTATCTCTAATTCTCATTTCATGCTAAGATTTAAGTGGTTAAATAGATATGATTTTTGGACATGGTTTTAAGCATGTAGTAACCTTCTAAATCTAAATTAAATTACTTGCAATCTCAGATGTTTTCACTCGGTCTCATGACATACACAGTACTAATCAGTCTCATCAATGCACTGTTGTGGTTTCTATCTGAAATGTCTCTTAAAAGCATGCATTACAGGCTTGGTGGCCATTTAATGGAATCATTAGGAAGTGGTGGAAACTTTAGGAGACAGGGCCTTCTTGGAGGAAGCAGTTAACTAGATGGGTATCTGAGGATAGTATGTATATCTTATCCCCAGCCATTTCTTCTCTCTCTTTGCTTCCTGGCTATTGTAAGATGAACAGACTCTCTGCTATACCATCCTGCCACTGTGAAGTTTCTACCTCACTGCAGACTTAAAAGTAACACAGCTGGCTAGCCATGGACTGAGCCCTCTTAAGCCAGGAGCCAGGGGGAAGTTTGGCTTCCTCCTAAGTCTTTTAACCTCAGCCCTTCTGTTGCAGTTGAGACGTTGACTGTCACGTAAGCTTTTTTACTAACACTGAGGACTGGCAGAGTGGAGACAATACAGCACCACACTTTGCACTGCATCTGACTTCCTGCTCCAGAGAGAGAGAGAGAGAGAGAGAGAGAGAGAGAGAGAGAGAGAGAGATAAACATGGAATTGCAACATCTGTCCCACCATTTTTTAAACCAAGAGTTCAATAGATGCTGAGTTGAACTGAACCTTGTCTCCTATACTAACAGACACAACCACACTCTACCAAAGCAAACAGAGCTAAGTTAAACCCAGTTTATTATTTTCTTTGCTTGTGAAGCTCAAACCCAGGAAATTGTATTCTTTACCATTGATAAACAACAAAACAAAATAAATAGCTAAAGCTCACATGCTAGATAATATTTTTAAGACTAATAGTTCTCAAATATAACTGCATTCAGGAATTATCTGGGGGGCTTTTTAAACTCCCAATCCCTGAGTTACATCATGAATCAATGGATGGAGAAATGGTGTGCGGAACCAGTTTGTGAAAGCTCTCTACTGGTTCCAATATACCCCCAAAGATCTAGTACCAGAACACTGCTCCAGAGAGTGGGGGAAACTACAGTAACTACAGTAATTATGCCACCTTGTTATTGGTAATATATCTTGCCTTACTCCAGATGAGCCTTGGAATATAGTTGTCTCTTTAACAGCAATAACAAAAATACAGTATTTCTGGTCTCATTCCTATCAGTGGCATTACTGACACCTTAGCTACCTCTCTTGTTCAAGGAAGAGGGCCACTCAGTTTCTTGAGTTTATCCTCCTCTTTTCCAATTCCTTTCTCCAGGAATTGTCAGAGCTCCACATACTCACAGCACTGAAGTCCTGCCAGTGACTATACAACCCTGTTCCCCACACCCTTGGAACCTACTCACTCTTTTCTCTTGCCACTACCCAGTGGGTTCTAAATCTGTGGCTTCATAGGGATGGTTTGGAGAGCTTGTGATAATGTGTTCCATGGGTCTACCTCCAGAGTTTCCCATTTAATAAGGCTGTGCTGAGGATGGAGAATCTACATTTCTAGCAATCCCAAGAACTTAGAGAACTGTCATAGCTGAGAGATCTGATCCAAGTATACTCAATGAAAATATCTCATTCTTGACCTATACAAACTCTGAAGCCTGGACTATTCATTTTCACAGTTTTCATAACAAATGGCCAAAACCCACTTGGTTTAAACAGCAGGGGTTTGTTAGAAGGCAGAAATGCAACTCAAGGTGTTAGCAAGCCTATGCTGGCCTTTGAAATCTATGCTGAGCGAATCCTTCTTTGCTTCTTCTTAGTATTGGATTAGGCAGTGATCCAGGATGGTTCTTAGCTTGTGGAGATATCACTCAGCCTCTGCTTCAGTTGTCACATGACTCTTTTCAGCCTAAACATTTATGTCTTTGTTCCTCTTTTCCCTCCTTTGGTATTGGCTAAGGGACTCATCCTACTTCAGCAGATTCTAGGCTTAAATGGTTACAATTGCAATGATCTTATTTCTAAATGACATTGTAGGCTAGGTACTCTCTTATATATTTTAATGGGGACACAGGCTGAATTTGAAACCATGGATTACCCCAAAAGGTCTGTGGGGGCTATATTTCATCATCAGCTCATAGAAGTGGAATGCCCTGGAGCATCCCCCAAGGAGAGAAGATGGTAACACATATGCAAAGAGCAAAACACTTAAAATATTGTGTTGGGGTCCACACTAGCCCCACGTTGGGGCGGCCAAAAAATGTCTCGGCCCAAGCAAAATGTTGAGGCCCGGGCCGACCCACGTCGGGGTTCAGCAAGAGAGAGAGTGAGGGCAGTCTCGAGGAATGGAGACCAGACAGAGTGTATTTCAATCCCGTTTATTCTTCAGTCTCTCTTCTTCTCCCCAAGTCCCAAGTCTTGAGTTCCTAGTCCCTAGTTCCTAGTCCCTATTGCCTCCAAATTCCAAGTTTCTTCTTCCAAGTGCCAAGTGCCTAATGTCTAATAACTAACTCCAAGTTGTTCTCTCTAACCTCCTAATTCCTAGTTCCAAGTTGTACTCCAAGTTGTACTCTCTGAAGTGTCTTCTTCTCTCTTCTGTGTCTCCCTAATGTCTGCTGTGTCTGATTCTCTCTAGAGTGTCTCCCTAATGTATGATTCTCTACTGTCTGCCTCTGCCTTTTATATGTCTTACTTCTAAGCCACGCCTCTAAGTTACACCTTTAATCATGCCCTTAGGTCTTGTCTCTAAATCTGATCTCTACACTTCTAAGTCATACTCTTAAGTCACACACCTTTAATCTCACACACCTTTAATCTCACACACCTTTAATCTCAAGGTATCTAAACCAAGATTATCAGAGTGTGCTCAGCTGTTGTAGGCTATTGTAATCAAAGTCACATGTCAGGGTATATGGCTCAAGATGGCTGCAAAGCTGATAGCCGCTTTCTGCTAATAGTCGGCCCCCAACAATATTGTACAGAGAAGATGTCTTGATTCTAAATGCTCTCTTACTCCTGACTTACTTCTGCCATTCAGGCCATGTCTCTATGAGAGGTATAGTTTCTGTCACCTAAAACATTTGCTTTTGAGTAGCTTTATCATGATTGACTACCACTTGCAATCAAAGAATGGTATCTATAAGCAGATGTATCTCACCTAGCCCTAGCAGGCCATGAATAACTTCTTCAGAATGGCATCTGCCATCTCTGCAGGTACTGCTGATGCCCAAACCTTGAGCCATTTGAGTCTTGGATTCATTATCCCTGAGAAGAAAAATAGCTATCCCTCAGCTATTTTAGGCATTGAGGAGTGCAAAACACTTCACCTGGCATCTTTTGAAGGATGTCTAGTGACATATACCTTGCATGTGATTGTATTTTTTAAAAAAAATCCCAGCCCTTTCCTCTGCCATAGACTCCCTGGAGCAGGAAGTGCTGAGCCAGCTGAGTTTGAACACCCAGGGCTATTGTGAGCATTCTGTTAGGCCACGATACAGTGCTTAGAGGTTAAGGATGAACACTCACCCTTCTCTCCCTTCTAGTACCTTCGGTACCCTACAATCTCTTCTGGAGGGAAAGGGGATGGCCATTATTTATAACTGGGTCTCTTGGTTCTGGTCATTAAAAATGACTCAGTGCTTTCCATTTATCCTCAAGTCCACTGTGCACACTGATTTGAGCCTTAGAAAGCGATGGTACATGGCTTCTGAGAGAGCTCCATCATCAGGAAGGAGCACTAGGAGAATACTGAAGGAATGGAGGAAAGAGAAGAATATTATTTCACCCCTCTCTTCCTAGGGTTACCACCAACTGACTGCACCACTCAGCCGAAGATGGCAACTTCTGTCAGAATGTCTACCCAACAGTCTTTTCTGTCTCATGTCTACCATGACTGGGCCTCTACCCCATCACATGCTCCACAACTCCAGAGAAACTCGTGGTTTTTGCTTCACCAAGCCATATAGAAGTGTCAAGGTTGGGAGTTGGTCTGTATTTGCTTAGACCCATGAGCTAGGATTTTGGCTTGCTGTCTATTGTTGGTAAGCCAGTTACTTCTCCACTTCTGTGCAGACCAGTGCTTTTCAACCTGAGAAGCAAAAGAGTACCAATTTGGAGCTCTTAGAAATAATTGTGCTGAAACTACAATTCATTAATTGATTTAATCAAAAGTACTGAGGGCAGAATTGTAAAATAAGAAACATTACATAGTTTGCAGATAAGAAAGCTGAATGTCCAGGGCTCAGAGTTATTCTAAAGGAAAAAGACATGAAACAATGAATCCAATCTTTCTGACTCCTACTCCAGACCCTGCCAGCATGAATACTGCAGTGTCTCGTTGTTTATTTCAACCATTTTGTCTATTGTTGTATTAAGATTGCTCCAAGGTCAGAAGCAGTCTCTTTCCCCTTTGATTTATACCACCCTACAATGTCTATCATATAGTCGATATACAGCAGGCCTTTAATAAAACATTGACCTACTGGTTGTATGCTCGGAGACACAAGGGAAGATAGCAAATCTCATTCCATTCCTTTCTTTCTTCCTTTCTTTCTTTTTTCTAACCTCCCTTTTTTCCATTTGTGTGTGTATACAATGTGGGGAATATTATCTACTAATATTTAGAAAAAGAGGTCTAGCTAAAATTAGCAGTGAAAAATATCAGGTTCCAAAAATGTCATTCACTGCATTTATCCAAAAACTACTCTGACAATTTTGTCTCTGAGCACACACATGAAATCTTTTGCTGTACATCTACATAATGATATTAATGCAAATAAAAGTTAATACATGTGTTATCTTATTTATTTCCTTGTTAGAACTTTAAAAAATTAATCAAGTTTCTCAGTATAAAACATTGAAGGAGAAACTAGCCAGTCTAATGAGTAGAGAATAAAAACATTTATGGCCAGTCTCTGGTAAACTTGACTTTTCTTGGGTGTTGAGGGATTAATGTGGAATTCTATGCCAAAATTCAGTTTCTACAAGGGAAATCTTCATATTTCTCAGGGGGATGGTGAGAGCAGCATCTTCACTGTTCACCTGCCTCCCTTCTTCCCCCATTTCCTCTGCCCTCCACACCACAGCCAGCAGAGTCTTTTAAAATGTATAGTGTAACCTTTATTTTTGATAGCAACTGAGAAACTGATAACCAAATTACCTTCTTCAGTGTTGTTTTGAAAAGAGAACATTAGAAACAGGAAAACACAATGAAGATGAACTGTTTTCATACACGAAACAGGAAACAGAAGCCAACCTTAATCTCTGAGTAAAAATAAGTAAAGTTTTACAATCATCCTGGATTTCTGCCTTTGGTACCTGCAAACCAAGACTTTGGAAAGAGAAGCCCCAGAGAGAATTCAGGGATACTGAGACACTGGGAATTTGGAGGACAGGGTTCTATAGGGAGTGGAGTTTGCAATACTGATATTCTAGTTCCACAGAAAGCTATACAACAGTTTCCTGTCACCTTTGGTCAGATAACAAACTGTGCCTGTGCAGAGACTCCATTCAGCAAGAGACCCAGCTTTCAGGAGCCTGTGCTCTGGAGCTCTGCTTGAGCTTACACAGGAGCAGTTACAGAGAGCCAGACTGAAGTATTTGATAAACACTTCCATATCCAAGAGAAATCTCAGCAAAGCTAACTTTTAGAAGTATGGAGACTCTTGCCCAAAGTAAATACAATGCTAGACTTCTTTGAATAAAGCTGAAAAGTAAGCCTATAGAGACAAGCTATACCACAAGCAGATACCATGCCTGAGAACTAGATTCAGTTCACTATCCAGACTGCTAAATACAGACACTCGACAGTATAGTTCCCTATGGCCAGTATAAAACAGAAAACCACTCGACTTGTGAGTAAGAAAGCCCGGAATTCACAAACAAGAGAAAAAAACATGAATAGAAACAAACTTGAGTCACAGGAACAGTGGTATTAATAAGCAAGACTGTCAACACAGATAGACATGGTAAGCATGAGAAGGAATGAATGAAGGTATAATGGAGAGAGGGACAGTAGAGAACACAACACATACAAGGAAACTAGAGGAGAAAAGAATCCAATTCAAATTCTGAATGAGAAATGTAATTCCTCAATACAAACAGTGGGTAACTCTAAACACCCCAAAGAATTAAAACTCAGAGACAAATAAAATATCCCCAAACTGAAGTGCACAGATAAAAGGAAAAGCAAACAAAACAACACACACACACACACACACATGCCTCAAAACCTTTACTATAATATCAAGTTCTGTAATTTGTGTGTATTTAAAATAGAAAAAAAAGATAATTGGAAAAAACTAAATAAAAAAACTTAAATTTTCAGATATGACAGAAAAAAAAATCCACAGTATAAAAAATTCAAGGCTGCTCGAGCAGAGTAACTACCAAAAAGGGCGCTCCAAAGTGATTTATGGTGATGGTGCTGTAAACTGATGTTAAGAAGATTAGGAGCAATTGGAGGGAACATGACACATTATGTAAAAGAGGAAATGATAGATTTCTAAAAAGAAACTGTCCAGGCAAGAAGATAATGAAACAATGTTTTTTTTTTTTGTTTTTTTTTTTTTTTTTTTTTTTTTTTTTTTTTTTTGCACTAAAAGTCATCAAGTCAACCTAGAATGCATTACCTAGAAACCCAGACCATTGTCTATAAGAGAAAGTGACAGTGGCACTTCCAGCCCCAAAGAGTGAGAACATTATCACAACCAGAATAGCATGACCCAGAATGCTGAAGGGAGTTCTGCGGGCTGAAAATTATACCAGAGGCAATAATGCCAATGCATAGAAATACAAAATGGTGTAGTTTTTATTTCCTAAGATGCAATTGCCCATTTAAAAGTCATGGATTATTAGTTCAAAGTTCAAGATATAGACTACCCAGGCAGGGAAGTTAGTGTAAGGAGCCTGCAGCAGCTGGTCAGTCACATCACATCCACAATCGGAAATCAGTTCCCCCTTCCTACTTACACAGTCCAGGATCCTAACCAGGGAATGGTGCCACCCACAATGAGCAGTTCTTCTCAATGTAGTTAATTAGGTTAGGAGGACCCCCTCAGGCATGTCAGAGGCCCATCTCCCAGGTGACTCTATACTCTGTCAAAGTAACAACGTTAGCCATTGCAGCAGATGAGGTAGACAGTAAAATAATAAACATTGAAACCCAACTGTGAAGTACCATAAGACATGGAAATGAAATTCCATGACATTTCAAGCAGCCCATGTCCTGTGTAGGGAATCAGGAGGGAACTTAGAGAAGAAGAGTAGCATCAAGGGGTATCCTGGGTGGGCAATAATGCTAATTTCTTTTACTAATATACTAGGTGGGAGAGACCTGGGATGAAAGGGTAGTGAGTGTGATGGGGTGCATTGTATGAAATTACCAAATAATTAATAAAAAATATTACATTGGGGGAAGATAGATCTATTGAATGTTTACATTGGTGCAGTCACTGGGCTGTTATCATTCTATAGAATCTATAGAAAATGAGATTTCATGTGCGTCAAAGTGTTTGAAACTTGAGAAAATGGTCTAATATGGAAAGCAATGATAATGCTTTTTTTAAACGAATGTAAAATAGAATTCAAAGAGAAAGTTCAGAGAAATGGTGGACAAAGTTGTGACAGGCATTGATACCAACAGATGCTTCTCTGTGTAATATGACCATACGTGTGGAGAACACTGGTGGCAGCAATGCCAACCAATATTTATTATTTGTCAAGCCATGTGTAGGTCTCAACTCCAAGTGTCATCTCTTAAGCCATCTTCCTCAGCAGGCAGTAGCTGAAAGCATGATCTGGAGGAAAAAAAAACTGTATTGAAAGGGTTAAGTCATGTTTCCAACGTGTAAAAGTTGTTAAGTGTCAATACAATGGGGGGAAAAGACACATATGTAAAGAAAACATTTGTAAACAGCTTATGTTAATGGAGTATCATGCAAATTATACAAAGAACTCTTAAAATGTAACAATAGGAAAATGAATAGCTGAAGTTAAAATGAAACCACAGATGCAAAAAGACCCACTGGAAGGAAGGCATACAGGTGGCAAATGAATGGGGGACAAGTTGTAGCAGCACATCATATGATATCAGAGGAATGGAAATCAAAACAAACACATACCACCACATGCCTGTGAGAATCCTAATGCTGGCGAGAATGTACAGCAGCAGAAGCACTCATTCATAGCAAGCAGGAGTGGGAAATGGCCTGGCTAGTTTGGAAGGCTGTTCAACGGTTTCTCACAGAACTAATCATACTCTTAACATACAATCTAGTAATCACAGTCCTTGCAACTTACTGAAAAGAATGAAAAACATGTCCACATAAAAGCCTGCACATGGATGTTTACAGCAGCTTCATTCATAATTGCCAGAGCTCAGATGCAATTAAGATGCCCTTCAGTGAATGAATAAACGGTTCTATACGCAGACAGTGGGATCCTATTCCACTCCACACAGAAACGAGCAAGTCGTGAAAACTGTGGAAGAAGCAAGTTTACTAAGTGATAGAAGCTCTACGTATGCAATCACTGTAAGAGACAGAGCTATAGCGATAGTGGCCATTGGCTGCCTGCCAAAAATTAGGAGACCTGAAGGGCAAGTAAGTGGAGCATGGAGGATTTGGGAGGCAGTGGAATAACTCTGCAATACTACAGTATCTGCAACCACATGCATATCATTATAAATACATCCAAATGTAAATGTACAACACCATGAGCAAACGATAATAAAGCTGTGCACTTTGGATGAAAATGAGTTGACGGTTTTCATCCATTTTAATAAATAATGTGATTAACATAACACTCTGGTGCAGTGGTTCTCAACCTGTGAATCTCAACCTCTTTGGGGACAACATATCAGATATCCTGTATGTCAAATATTCACATTATGAATCCTAACGGTAGAAAAGGTATAGTTATGAAGCAGCAATAAAGTAATTTTATTGTTGGGGGTCACAACAACATAACGGACTGTCTTAAAGGGTCACAGCATTAGGAAGGTGGAGAACCACTGCCGTAGTGAGTGATGTTGATTAAACACACAAAATAAATGATTCTGTCTGTCTGTCTGTCTGTCTGTCTGTCTCTGTCTCTGTCTCTCTCCTCTCTCTCTCTCTCTCTCTCTCTCTCTCTCTCTCTCTCTCTCTCTCTCTCTCTCTCTCATTTGTGTGTGTGTCTGCCTGTCTGTGGCAAAGAAATCAGGAAATACTCTGTGACTTCCACTTAATGTTGCTATGAACCCTGGCCCAACCTAAAAAGGATCTACTTGTGTAAAGTTGCTAAGAAGCTCTTGTATAGTCTGTCATGGCAGGGAAAGTTGAATGAAGCCTGGCATCCCACGTGAGCTGGAGTGGGTGTTCATTTACGTAAGTCCAATGACTAACTGGACGTTCTTGCTTTCTTCTACTCATGGGTCCTCTCCAGCCCCTAATCACTTACTCTTTTCTCTGCTTTTAGTCTCCTTAAACATTCTGCCTGATCCTTTGACTTGAACTTGCCCCCACGCCACCGACTTGATTTCCTGATAACTTCCTTTATCAGTCACCATCACTTAAATGACCCCCACTCTCCCTCTGACCATCATTGATTTTTATGATCCTGTAGTGTTTATGGCAACACCTGGATAGTGATCTTTGTATTGGTTACTTCTGAATGACCTGGAATACATGTCCTGTGAAATAGCTCCCATCTCATCTCCACTTTCTTTGCTTCAAATCCAAGTCTTCTACGTTAAACAGCTCTATATCCATTGATTGAATTTGAATAATTCACTCTTCATTGATTTACTCGTTCTCTTTTCTTTAACAGTAGCAAAATAGCTAGATATTCCTAGCTATAAGGAGCTTAGCTTATTTAATAAGTAGTTTCCTTCTGCATCTAGGGCTTTTAGCCAAAGAAATACTGTTCAGTGAGCCCAGCAATGACTTATGCCTGCCTTTTAAGAATAGAGATTCTCCTTATAGTTCCCTTTAAAACTATTCATTTAACATTACCAACTATTCTTATTTCAGTTACCTGCTGTCCATGGTATAATAATGGCTAACATTATTAAGAATGTAAAATTTACTAAGCAATGTAGCAAAAGCTTAAGACTTTATTCATTCATATAGAAATCATTTAAAGGAAGTAACAGTTTTACCTCCATGTTCCAGGTGGAGAAATTGAGGCGCACAGCCTATATACACCCCAAGTTGTAAAGATATCGAGTGGAATTCACACAAGTTAAGATGTAATATATGTATTATCATCCATTATAATCGTTTTAACCACAAAGGAGGTTCTAAAAGAGCAGAAACATGGACTTTTCCATCTCCTCAGCGTCATAGTGCTCAGCCTGCAGCAGCCATTCAATAATGATAAAAACCTATCGATTGCCAGGCACTGCATAGTTCCCACACAAACTATTTACACATCACACTTTCAAGTGAGGATACTGAGAACAGAGAACCTGAGGATTGTTACTCCAGCTCACACTGGTGCTGAGGCTCCAGGGCTAAACCCCAAGGGCTTCTCCAATTTGATTCAGAGCACTTACTTAGAACACTTTCCAGATATAGAGGACTTGCTATCCTGGCCCTGTGTTCTGAACTCATCAGATCTTTGTGAAGCCTGTGATTGTGCATTTATTTTAAGATATATTTTTATTTTTAAAGTGTGTATATGTGTATGAGAGCCTGCATGTGAGTGTACGTACTACCTGCAGAGGCCAGAAGAGGGCATCAGATCCTCTGCCACTGGCTTTTCTGCCACTTGTGATCTACCCAATATTGGACCAGGATCTGAATTCAGGTCCTTAGCAAGAGCAATATGCACACATAACCACTGAGCCACTTATCTCTCCAGCTCAAGATTCTCAAGATTCTCTATTACTAACAAGTACTGGGAGCCTCACCTTGAACAAGAAAGTCTAGACCAAAACTTTATGCTTTTAGAAAATTTGGCTTTCACTGAAAGCTTAAAACTTGCTCATTGACGGGGCAACTGGCACAATTCATCCTCATTGGTTACATTAATGAGAAATTTTTATCCCTGTGTTGGGACTCACTCAGCTTATGATCAGATTATTTATAAACAGGAACTCTGCCAACCACTGCTGGAGAAAACCCTAGGACTCCAGCTCAAGGCCCCAAGCCCAGATCCAAGAAATCAGCCTTGCCTGTGTCTTTAACTATCCCTAGATTTCCCATTAAGTTGGAAGGAAACCAAACTTCCTCCCAGGACCTAGGCTCTCAGCTCTTAGGTCACCATATCTAGACACACTGGCCTTCCAGCAATATCTAGAAAAGATAAGCCTTTTCCCTCTTCCGATTTGGGCCTCTGTTCTTGCTGCTTTCCCTGCTCCATTGCCCTCTTTTTTTTTTTTTTTCAGGCACTGAGCCTTTATTTTCTGTCACATATTCTGTAGCTTCATTTATGTCAATTTAGTCTGTAAAAGAAATTTACAAAAAGTCTTTTTTTCTCTTTCAGGTCTTAAATGACTTATTATTCTGGAGTCAGACAACAGACCAGATTTAAAAAAAAAAAATTCCTAGTGTTCCCTCTTACAAAATGAGCCACTTATATTCATAGTCAGAGAGAAGAAAGTGGGGTGGTACCAACCTGATGGTTACAACTCTTGTCCATCTTATTCGGCTATGAGATGAATGGTTGGCTACACATTAAGTTAGGTTACAGTTTGTGGTATGTGGAGAAAGCCTCGATCTGACTCCTCTCCCCTTCTTTCTGTGAAGATACACTTCCAAATACTCAGAGTGTGAAATAAGGAAAGAGCTTCATGGAAGAGTAAATTCCAAAGCCCAAGGTGCTGTGCCAGGCAGCTCCCTCACACTGCAAGGTTGACGCCATTGCTTTGCACCCCCTCTCTGACTGTGTCAGATGGCAGTAAGGCCTCTTTCAAGTCTCAGCCATCCACACTCATTTATGATCCATGTGTGACCATGCCCAATTCGAACAAGACTGACTCGTGGTGCACAACAAAAGACCCTATGGGGAAACAACAGTGTGCAACTTACAACAAGACTTCTTAGGGTGCACCCCCATCCTTCAGCTCGACATCTGCTCCCAGCTGCCGGTGTCATTTGGGGTTCCAAGCATGATCTTCCATGAATGAATATAAATGCTGAATCACCTCTGCATAGAACTCTTTGGCATTGACCATCCTGTTTAAAATTCCACACCCTTCTTCAAACTTGAGCGCACACCACTGCCTTGCTCTCTGTTTCCCACACAGTGCATCCCACCATCTGGTGTACTCCATGCTTTACTGATTCAGACTTTTACTGTACTTCCTCCTCCACCCAGGCTTTACAAGCATAGTAAATTATGCCCATTTTATTCATTGCTACACCTCCAGTCTTTGGAACAGGACATGGAGTATAGTATGTGCTCACTAAATGATCATGAATAGTTGACTCCAAATTAAAGGTCTTGGACAACTGCACACCCTCTTCCCATTCTTCACAGTTGTTCTTTGACCAACAGTTGTTGTCTTCCCCTGAGCTGCTCTTCACCAAAGAAAAACTGATCAAAAGGGAGACTCTAGTGGGCCTCAATCTTTTTATTCTGTCTTGAATCCCTAGCAGGCGGTAGAGATGAAAGATAACATAGCCGGGAAGACCTTTGACCCTCCTGGGGGCAGCATTTCTAGCCAAGATATAACGATTTTAGACCTTCATGAATGAATTCCTCTTCTGGATCATGTGGGGCCATTTTAGACAAATAGAAAGGCATCTCTGCACAGGATTGCTAAGGAGCTCTAATCTTCTGCACGTTCAAACTACCAGGGGTACATGAGGACTGTCTTGGCTCTGCTTTCACAAACTTTCCAACATTTGTCTCAGAAATGTCTCCGGAAGCTGAGGATAGAAACACCCTGTCAATTTCCAGGGCTTGGCAGGCTCCATTTGGAGAGAAGACGCTATGGTATGTTTATTAATGAAGAAATGTTTAGTTTGGATATGTGGGAAGACAGCCAACTACCCACAGGGTTCTTAAGTCGAGCCGCCTTTGGGAAATTTATAGCAATGAAATGACCTTTTCTCTGACAAATGGGTTGCTTCTGCTTCACAAACTTTCATCTCTCCCACCTGCCCTGAATCTCCTGTCTTGATCATCTTTGCCCAGGGGCTGCTTGGCAGGAATCTGACATTAGGCTAGAACAAAGAAGCCATTTCAGGCAGGAATCTAAATCTTAGGCTACAACAAAGAAGTAGGTGTCAGGCATGAAAATGATTTTGGGCTAGGACAGGGGAGTAGGCTCACATATTTTGGTCATTCTGATAAGCCTTAGAAACAGTGATCACGGGAGTGATTATAGGACTTTGCTTATTGCCTTGCTTGTTCTTTGACTATTTGTGTTTGTTGTCTTGCTTGTTCCTTGACTATTTGCATTTATTGTATTGCTAGACCCTCAACCTAGAACTGACCTTAATACTTGCATGTAATTAAAATGGTATAAAAGCAAAAAGGAGGAGGAGGGGTGGGATAGGGAGTTTATAGGGGTAAGGGGAAGATTGGGAAAGGAGATAATATCTGAAATGTAAATAAATAAAATATCCAAGAAAAAAGTGGGGAAGGGGGGTCTATAGTTTAGAGTTAAGAGTGAACAAAACTGGAAAATGTGAAACTTAGCAAAGCCATTTTCCTTTTCAGCAGAGTATTTCATGAGGCTAGCTGGCACCAGGCACTCTGGGAAAATGATATGAGCTAGCATCCTTAAGGAGACTTCAGTCCTCAGACAGCTTAAGGCAAACACATCAAGCCTTCATTAACATGGAAAGCACAAATGGCCTGCAAACCAGTGTACTCTCAGAACCAAAGCTTTGCCCTTTTTTTGGTTTGTTTTATTATTTGTTTTCTTTTTCCAAGAGAGCTAGCTCTTCCCTTTCCTTTTCATTCTTCCTTATATCTTTTTTGCCCCACCTGTGAGACTTAGGAGCACTAAAGACATAGAAAATACCCAGATGTTTCATTAGCAAAGATTCCCATAGCAAAGTACCATGGCACAGCTGTCTAAAACAAAGATGTCTTCCAGTTCAGGAGGCCAGAAGTCTAAAATCAAAATGTCAGCAGTTCAGGTTTTTTTCTAAGGACCATACAGCAAGGACCTATAACAGTCTCCCTTGTTTCTCTCTCTCTCTCTCTCTCTCTCTCTCTCTCTCTCTCTCTCTCTCTCTCTCTCTCTCTATAATCTCTCTCTTTCTGTCATTCTCTCTCTCTGTCTCTCTCTCTCTGTCTCTCTCTCTGTCTCTCTCTCTGTCTCTCTCTCTCTCTCTCTCTTTCTCTTTCTTTTTCTCTGTCTCCAGTCATTGTTGGCCTGACATTCTGTCTAGAGGTGAGAACAAGTACAATTGTCCCATTTGATGTTACTACTCCTGTTGCTATTTTTATTATTCACTCTTGTTTAGGCAGCCATAATGTTGAAGTATCACAGCTATACCTCATCTGTCATTTCTAGAACCACTCCACATCAGACTTCTTGGTCCTCTGGCTCTTTCAATCTTTCCACACTCTATTCCTTGATGTTCTTTGAGCTTTTGGTGCCGGAATTGTGTTGCAGATGTATCTATCTAGTGAGGCTGGGCTCCCCAGGATCCGTTGATCTCTGAATTATGACCAATTGTGGCTTTCTGTAATGGGCTCTGTCTGCTAAAAAGAGAAGCTTCTTTGATGTGGAGTGAGACCTACTATACCACTCATAGACATATGCTCTGAGGATTTGACAATCTACTTCACAGATACTATCTTAGCAATCTTCGTTACCATTCTGCTCACAATAGCTAGAAAATGAAAACAAGATGAATGGATAATGGAAATATGATACCACTTATACAATGAAATGATATTCAACTATAAATAAAAAAGGAAATAATAAAAATTTTCAGGTAAATGCATAGAAGGAGAAAAGATTCTACTGAGTAAGGTAATCCAGATCCACTAAGACAGATGTTGTGTGTTCTCTGTCATCTGTGGTTTCTAGTTCTAAATCTTCAGAGGTGAGTATACAACTTGTAGAAACCATGGAAACAAGAAAGGATCAGAGGATCAGGAGGACAGGTCATCTGGGTATCCAATATCACGTATTAGAGTACAGATGATATGAAGCAGGAAAAATGGGGAGGGAGCCTTTAATTGGATATGAGAAAGGGATGTGAATACAGAAGAAAGAGGGGGAAGAGGAACAAATAACATTAAAGATACTTGATAAGCCCTCAAGGAATCATACTATATCACTTAAAACTATATATAATACATGAAAGTGTATGTACACACATATGATACACATATTTAATAAACACATATTAACTGAAGCCATGCTACTTATGCTATAACAATCCTCAAAAAATCCATAGACTCTCTAACAAAAGCCCAGTACCAGGCATGAGAAGCTTCCCTTTGAGTTGTTGCTCAGGTATTCCAAATAACACCTAAAACAATATAATTAATTCTCTTTGCATTTGTCTGCCTCTCAAGGGTAGAAGTAAGCCCCTATTGGTGAAGACACCACACACTTCAGAGATGAGACTCAGGAGTCTTGAGCTAGATATAAGCTGCAAGCCTTGTTCCTGAGATCTAGTTTTCAGGGTTCTAGAGGGTTGTTAAGAAGCTGCCAACGGAGGGAAGCAATTAACAGTCCTATCTTCCAGTGACCTGACCCCCATGGCAAGAAATCCCTTACATATAACAGTGATACCTATATCTTGGTGGCAACCAAGGGCTGTCTAATTGGAGTTAAGTCCTGCTCAACAGGAGGTAAGGGTGTCTGATACTGGAAGCGAGGCCAGCTGTTAGAACTTGATCACTATAATCACTAACGGCTTTCTAAAATGCATTATTAACTTTTTATAAGTGAAAAGATGAAAGCCTCACAATTCATTCTGTAATGTCACTATTGCCTGATACTAAAATCAGAAAATGATAACACAAGAAAATAAAAGGACAGACTACTATCTCTCAAGAACACAGACGTAAAATTTTCCTAAAAGTTAGACACCAATAGATCCCATCAAAATGTTAAAGGGGGCCTGTGATGGCTCCTCTTGGTTATCAACTTGACTACATCTGGAATTAACTAAAACTCAAAAATGGCAGGGCCTGCTTGGGAGGGATTTTTGCTTGATTTGAAGTGGGAATATTTGTTTGTTTATTTTATTTTATTATTATTCCTTAGATTACTATTTCCTAAGAAGAAGGTCTGTGGATCCAGATGCAATGAGGGATAGGGAAAAACAGGGGGAATAGGGAAAGGAGATCTATAATCACAATATACTCTATGAAAAAATGAATTTTCAATAATAGAAAAAAGACAAAATATTAAAGGGAGTGTACATTGGGGTCAAGAAGATTTATAAAAATGCAACATTGCTTTAAAAATTCAATTACATTATGTCAATTGAATGAAGACAAAAATCTGCCTAATTATTTAAAGATACTGAAAAGGATGTAAAATACAAAATTTGACAAAATGTCATCTAATTTCATTATGTCTAAACTCAACAAACTAGGAATTTTAAGGGAAAGTTCTCAGCCTACTAACAGTTGTCTATAAAATTCCTACAGCTGATACCAAACTTAATGTTGAAAGACGGGGAACTGCTCCATTCCCAACCATCACCACCAGGATCAAGGACAAGAAAAACATGGAGGTCCTCATCGACTGTTCAGCATGATGCCAGGGCTTCTAGCCAGAGCAATAAAACAAGAAAATGAAATAAAAGACATATTGGCTCCAGAAAGAAGAAAGGCTGTTTCTATTCTTATACCATGTAATATATTCTGTGGAAAATTCTAAGACTCCCCACCGTTGCGGGTTAGAGACCCAAAGACTACTCAGCATGACCAAAGTTTGAACTGAGAGTCTGTTTTAAGCTGGTCAGCAACTCCCTGGAGAGAAACACGCTTCACGGAACAGCCTTCAGTGCATATTGCAGGGACATATTAAAGACAAAGAACACAGGGGAAGTAAGCAAGAAGTTTTAACGAGAGCCAATAAAATGCAGTTAGCTAGGACATTTCCACCCTGAGTTTCTCCACCAGGGTTGGGTGTTCTCCCACAGGACTTCTCAGGACACAGAGTAGAAATAACAAGATTGAATGTCTGACTCCTAGAGCCGCTGATGTGGAGGAGGTGGCTATGAGGTGCTAGAAGCCCAAGAAACTCGCTCTCCCCTAGCCTGAAATCTCTGGTCCCAGAGGAGCTGTCTTGTGAGGGGAACCAGGACCCAGTTGCACTGAGCTCTTTCCCTGGAGGCAGCAGCTCCTTTCCTGGGACAGTGTGTTCAAGAGAATGGAGGAATTTGGGAGTTTGGGCCTGACTCTGGAAGAAGAATGATTGGTTATGTTGCCTAATACTTTGGAGGGAAAATGTAGACGGACACATCTGCCACTGAACAGTATATGTGAAATCATCTAAAATGAGCATATGCTAAATATGTAAAGAAGGGCCAGGTTAAATTACATGAAAACCATGGCACGACCTTAAGAGTCGTTACTAAGTCTTCATATGCAATTCCTAGAATGGAATGGAGTGAATTTAAAGTAATCATCAAAATATTTTCATTGACCCTAATGAAAGACCAGTGACTCTGCATCATTTCCTAAAGCTGTTGCAGCCCGACAAGCCAATGTTGGTCAGGGGTGGGGGAGACAGTCTTTTCAGAGTTCTAAGGTGAAATAATATTTCAAGACCCAACAGCAAGGATACAAGGTTAACAACACCTTGTCAACTAACATTAGGACCCTATAAGGACAAACAGAAATTGCAAAAATTGAAGTGAAACCCAGAGGGGATAGGGAAGCTTTCAAATTGCAGAGCGTAAGGAGAGATTAAAAGCAAGTCATCAACCAATAAATTATTTTTAAAATGAACTCAGGAAACATGAAGATGATGAGACGAGACATATAAACACCTGGAAGTTAACCTGAACCAGGGTGGACTCTGTGGGAGGAAGGACTTGGTGCAGATGCTGGAACGTTTCTAGGAGGATCTGCTTGCAATTTTGCTGGCCGTGGTTTCTCAGCAGTGAAGTCTAAGTACACACACACACACACACACACACACACACACACACTGCTCAAGCAACATTTTCTGGGAAATACATTTGTGTTCTGAGTTGATGCTACCCAGCATTGATGATGGTAAGCACAACTTGAAAAGTGTTTTTCTTATATGGAATACACGTGTAGTTTACTTTGCTTCAGTCAGGCATCAAAATTCTGTTTGAAAGTCTAACTTAGACACATGTTGTACTTTCTACTAGCTAGAATTAGTGATGAGTATGTGTATTTAATTCTTAGCTGCCTCCATTCTACTTCTTTGTATATGATGTGTCTGCTAAATATTCAATACATGTAGTTTACTAATCCAAAAAGAAAGAAAAAAGAAAGAAATGAAATTTTCAATGAATCTACTTTTAAAAATCTATTAAGATTGGTAGATTCAGTCAGCATGTTTATATTAGATGGATATACAAAAATCAATATTATCTCTTTAGGTTTGTGATAAGAAAATGAAATAAAGGATATAATTATATTTAAATACCATCAAAAAATTAAAATCAAAGATGAGTGTGTTGCAGAGGCCTGCAATCTCAGGACATGAGAAACTGACAAAGAAGAATCAAGAGTTCAAGGCCAGCCTGGGCTACCTGGCAAATTTAAGATCAGTCTTAGATAATAGATACCCTGTTAAAAACAACACCACCAACAACAACAAAACAGGATAAAATACTTAGAAAGAATTTCAAGCGAAGAAATGTAAACTGTTTATCATGAACACTATAAACATTGCTGGCAGAAATTAAGAGGTCCTAAAATAAACAGAAAGACATTTAAAACCAATGAGTGAGAAGATGTACGGTTGTTCAGGGGCCAGTTCTGGAGAAACTGAAAGCCCTGCTTACATGTTTGAAGAGAGAGACTGACAATATTAAGACAAAGTTATTTAGAAATTAAAGGAACCTAGAATGTCCAAAGTCAACTTCTCCTTTTCAAAACATTCTATAGAACCATAGTAATCAAAACAGAGTGGCCTTAACAACAGCAACAGGGTAAACATGGGTAAGTAAATACAAAACAGAGACGAGAGATAAACTTTTGGATTTATTGTGAACCGACATTTAACAAGGATGCCAAAAAAACCAAACAAACAAAAAACTAAACAAAATCCCCAAAGCTTACAGAGAGAAAAGATTTTATCAACAAATGTTGTAAAAGTTATCCAAGCAGAAGAATAGAGGTCAAACCCCTGTTTTACTCTAGGATAAATCAAATCAGGTGGATCTAAAGTCTAAACATAAAAGCTAAAAATACTAAAACTACTTTTATTTTCATTTATTATTATTGGGTGTCATGTGTGTGTTTGTCAAGGCTGGTGTGTATTGGTCAGAGGACAACTCTCAAAAGTTTCCTTTCTTCCTCCACCATAGATTCCAGGTGGACATAAGTGTTTTTACCCATTAGACCATTTCAATGTCCCTAAAAGTAATAAAACACTTAGGGAGACATAGAGGCATAAATATCTATAACCTTGAGTTATGCAATAATTTTAAATAGAATACTAAAACTACAAATGATAAGGAAAAAACAAATTGGCAAATAATATTTTCTCAAACTTGGTGGGTGTTTTTTCTTCAAATACTGACAGTAAGAAGGAAAAACAAAACAACCCATAGAATGAGAAAATTTTCAATCATATATATTTGATAGGAGTCTTAGATTTTATATATGAGGATTCCTTTATGTCTTGCATATTCAAATGTGTAGGGGTGTAGGGGTGAGAGAGGTTTGTGATGTGTGTGAATACATATTAGTTTGTGAATGTGGGAATCCAGCTGCGGAGAATAATTACCTTGGGTGCCAGTCCATTCCTTCTACTTTGTTCAAGACAGCATCTTCTATTGTTCGCCACTGTATAACTGGCCTGGAGCTTCAGGGATTCTCCTGCCTCTGCCTCCTATTCCAGTAGGAATATTAGCATCAGATGCACACTGCTTCATTCAGTATCAGGGTAGTTCTGGAGATCTGAACTCGGGTCCACACAACTTGCATGGCAAGCACATTATGCACTGAACCACACACCCTCAGTCCACCTTAAAAATGGGTCAAGAATTTCAATAGATATGAAGATGTGAAAAAGACAAGAAAGGCCATGAAGAGAGCCAGAACTCATACACAGTTGTGGACAGCTAGCATCTATGTTCACTTTAGAATGTATGGTGGCACCTTCTTAAATGGTTTAGCACCCACCCTTTTGCCTTGCTAAGCCTATGTAGTTATCCAAGAGAAAATATACAATCAGCTGAGAATCAGTTGGTGAATGGATACAAAAAAGTCCACATGGCTTGATGATTGAATATTATACAGTAATAAAAATGAAACATTAATGCATGATACAGGATGGGTCAATCTTTAAAATGGTATGCCAAGTGAAAGGAACTAGCCTTGAAGGACCACATGCTGTTAATTTCCAATTACAGGAAGTGTCCAGAAAAGGCAAATCTATAAAAACGGAAAGCAAATGAGTGGCTGCCAAGGCATGAGTGACAGGAGTGGGCAATGAGAATAACTGCTAATGGCGAAAGAGTTTCCTCCCATGTGATGGAAATATTCCAAAGTTAGATTGTGGTCATAATTGCACAGTTTTATAAACATGTTTAAAAACCAATGCAGTGCTACACTTTAAAATTGTCTGGGATTTTGTAGTATGTAAATTACATGCCAACAAAGCTGTTCATGGTTTTTGTATGATCTCATAAAGATCGTTCAGCATCTGCTAATTAAAGCAGTTGTCTGTTTTTTTTTTCTCCTTTTGTCTTTTATCTTCTTACCATCCTCACCTTTTGGTGAGTCTGGTGCTCCAGTTCAATCCTTCCCATCCCATTCTTTTCTAATAACTTAATGTTTACTACTAAGGAATACATGTAGGACTGGGAATATAGCTCAAGTGGTAGAGTGCTGGTCTGGCATGCACAAAGTCCTAGGTTCAATCCTATGCCCTGCATAAAACTAGGCATGGTAGTCCATGTCTGTAATTCCATCCGCTGGAAGCTAAAAGCAGGAGGATCAAGAGTTCCAGGTTAGTCTCAACTACAATAGCTAATTTGGGGTCAACTTGGGCTACATAAAGTCCTGTTTCAAATTCAAAATGAAAACAAACGTGTACATTTAGAAATAAAAATGAGTAAATTTTGTCAGATGGCAAATAAATGCTTCCTTGCCCTTCGAGATCTGCTGTCCCACCCTCTAGATGTATCTATTGTCCATGGTTTCATAGGGATCTCTTCAGATCTCATTGGTACACACACAGCCTGTTTTCTGTGCTTCTGACACTCAAGGCTAGGCAGTGTCCTACACCATAGCTGTCTTATGGGGTGCTGCATTTCAGAGCTATTTTCACATATGCACATATGCACCAATCAAACCTACTGAATAGTGTAGCATCTGTTGCTATTTCTGCCATATTTGTATTTATATTTATATTTAACCCACATGTAGGGTTTCATTTCATGTTTTACTATTACAATCATTAAACATTAACAGCTCCATGTAGCAGGTACTAAGAAATCAGGCATGAAAAGTCGTATGACTTGACTTTGAATGCTAATAAATGTGACGATAGTTTTACAGAATAATGCCAGACATGTGAGCTTGCATCCTCTGAGGATACGAGAGCTAGAGTATATTTGAGAGGCTCTTTGGGGCTAGGTCAAATTGTACCCTCTTTTAGATCACAGGCTTGAGTATACAAGTTTAAGCAACGTGCCTAAAACATGTGGGTGCATGCTCTTAATACAAAGATGATTGTTCAGCTTTGATGTCTGCAGTTTTCCATCTTGACAGCCAGGCCTCCCAGACTCATGACACAGATACCATCAATATGCATACATCAATAGCCCATGACAGCCCTGTTCAAAACAGAGCCATGTAAGCTCCCATTCTAACTCTGTGGCTCTGACCGATGGTTCAGCTATCCCTTTGGACTCCTGCTTAACCTTGAGGGAAGTCATTCTACTTCTGACAGTTCCTGTCACCGTACTGACTTAAGCAGCTGGTATGGATAATGGTGACAGAAGGTGGTGTCAGCCACGTGGGAGGTTCAGAGTATTTGTGCCACAGGAAGGGGTGGGGAGTGGAAAATAGTAAACGGGTGTTTGAGAGCTGGTAGGAAACCACTAAGAACAAAATGTGATTGTCAGCATCTTTGGCTTCCTTGAAGATGCTCTGATGTAAGAGGGGTGTGGTTTGACTCTGAGACAAATACAGCCACTATTTTGGTTCTCCTCCTTCTCCTTCTCCTTCTCCTTCTCCTTCTCCTTCTCCTTCTCCTTCTCCTTCTCCTTCTCCTTCTCCTTCTCCTTCTCCTTCTCCTTCTCCTTCTCCTTCTCCTTCTCCTCCTCCTCCTCCTCCTCCTCCTCCTCCTCCTCCTCCTCCCCCTCCTCCTCCTCCTCCTCCTCCTCCTCCTCCCCCTCCTCCTCTTCCTCTTCCTCCTCCTCCCCCTGCTTCTCCTTCTCTTTCTCCTTCTTCTTTTAAAATTTATATATATGTATATATACATATATATGCATATATATGCATATATGTATATATATATTTAAGAGGTGAACGTGGTTTGTAAACCTAAAACTCTGACTAAAGCTAAAGCTTTATTGACTTCTGATGCTCAATTTCTATTAAGCAAATCAAAAATTCAGGGCTGATGGTTGTTAAGAGAAATAAATGCCATTTTTAATGAGGATATTTTTTGGTTTCTACTCATATACAGGGCTTAACTGACTCTGTATATGTTCCTTAGTATATGTTTAAAATTCTTTCTCTTTGAGTTAAAACAAATTTGACTTTAAAAAATTTAGAACAGCATTTTAAGAACTAGTCCTTTGATCTCAAACTTAGACAGTGTACTTTTTTTGACTTCAAAATGAAAATAAAAAGTATTTGTGGAATAATTAAGCTGTTTCCAGTGGGATAATTATGTCCCCCTCCCAAAGGACAGAAAACAGGACTAGGGGATTTGAAGCAGCCCTAAGAATATAATTCTGTTCTACAGTGCTACAAAAATCCTGCCTGATTTGTAAATTTGTGTTTCCATGGTAACATGAGAGTGTAGTTAAATAATCCTCACTTGTCTAGGACTGAATTCCAGCAACTCTTCCTAAACCTTCATCCTATTCTAATCCCACAGCTGTTGCCATGGAAATGATCAGATAAGATTCAGTCCTGGAGGCAGATGGGCCTGCAGTGGGAGCTAAGTCCTGGCCTACATATTGGTTCCCTTTGGTTGTTCCTCCCAATCTTTGCTTTGCAGAAACCAGTCTCCACACATGAGAGGTTAATTTAACAGGAAGTCCTGACAACGAGGCTGTGTGCTTGAGCATCTGGTCCAAATGAGGAAAAGTCAGTTCCAAAACACTGCTGAGGAACGAAAAATCAGTGATGCCTCCGTTCTCCTCCGTTCTGGACACTTACAGTAAAAAACAACAGCAGAGGCTTTTTCACCCAAATCTTACTCACACTGATGGTCCCCAGAGCCAAGAAGGAGCCACCCCACCCTGCACTTTGCCAGCAGAGGTGGCAGCATTCTGCTGTTCGCTATGGTCCCTGGGCCTTTGCCAGGTGCCCCAGGGTTCTTGCCTGCTGCGCCAGCAATGTCCTCAGGCGTGACAAAGTTTTTCCATGCCTCTGTCAAGATCCCTTTAACGTGGGCATTCTTGCACGCAGAAGCATAAGAAAATCTAAAGTTCAAAACATTGTTTCTAAACCAGATCCAGCCGAGACTGGGCTGGGATTAGGGTGGGGAGAAGCCAGAATTTCTCTCTCCTTTCAGCTTGTGTTACATCATTTATCTTGAAGTCTTTCTCCAGAAACTTCATTAGCCCGAAAGTCAGTTTGCCTTTCAGTGAGGCAGTGAGGCAGTGAGGCAGATTTCCTGCAAGGGGTGGCCCTGGTATGTCACAAAAACAAGAGAAACTTAAAAGGGGAACACAGAGCCCGAAGTGGAAGGAAAGATTGGAGGATCTCTAGATATGAAAATCTGAGTGGTTTCTCCAGAAGAGGCTGAGGCTGGGGTTTCCGTGCCTTTCAGCTCCAGACACATTTGCTTCTCTATGGGTAACACCTCATCGTGCTATTAATTTAGTGATGGATGAAGGAGTCTCAGCCATCTTTGTTATTGTTTTTGTTGCTCTTTCCCTGGACAGGATCAGTTTAGTTCTTATTAACTATGCCCTTTTGGAAGATTCATCCATATATTCTATATGCTGGCATAATTCTTTAGATGAAATAGCATATTTGATAAATATTTGTTTACTTCAAGCATTGATGGAGGAAGGGTGTCCCAAGGTCCCACCCCTATCTGAGGATCTATTGACAGTTATTGGTTGTTGGGAGAAGAGGAATCTTTTCTTCAATTATATGGCCATTGGTAAGTTGCCTATCTTGTGGATAACTATACTCCTGCAAGCCACCCTTACTAAACTCAACTGGTCTGTAAAAATTATATGGAAGTGAGGAGGGAGTTGGGAAGAAGAAGGGATCCAGAAGGAGTAAGGAGTTGATAAAAGAGGGTATTAAGGGGAGGTTAATATAATCAAATTATATTATATACATGAATTATATTAAGTTGTCAAAAATAAGATTAAAAATAATCCCTTGTTGAACTTAAAATGGATTATGTGATCTGAGACTTGATTGCAGTAACAATCAATCAAATGCGAATTGTCTTATTCTTGGGGCTCTTCTCACCCTAGTTACAGTGACAACTTTTAGAACCTGTGTATAACACTTTCTCTGGGAAAGTTGTTATAGTTTTGGTGGCAAAAGTTATGATTTCCAATGACATGGTGTATAATTTCATTTCCTCAACTTTCATAATTTTGCTGACACAAGAAACAGCTAAGAATTTCTGAGTCGGGAGTTCACAATCCTTGGGAGCATATAGTCTTAGATGGAATCTGGCCTTGTGCATCTTCAGTCAGGTCAACGGGGCTGCCAGTGTTCACTGTTTCTCTTCACAATATCGCTGAGATTCACTGTCTCCCAAGTGATCATCATCTTCCCCTTAAGACAGGTGCCTGTGCATTAGTGTCCCTGGCTTCTTCTTAGCCCTGTTCAGTGCTTGAAGCAAGGCAATACTTTGAAAATCTCTATCTGATCCTGATTTCTTAAAACTTTTAAATGGCTCCTATCTCTGGAATAAAGTCCAAATCCCTACCTAGGTCTCTGCCACCAGCCCACACCGGTACAGCCCAGAGCGTCCCATGTATTTCCCATGCCCTTGACAACATGCCTTGGTCTCCAGAGTGCACACATGATTGGAGTGCTTCAGCCTCTTCTTGCTCTAGGCTGATGCTATTCACTGGCCAGTTCCGAGCTGCAATGTAGTTTCCTAATATAAGCCTTTGCTCTGTTCCACACTCACTGTAGTCCCCTATTGAAGGCTCTGCTTGCATGGTTCCCGTGCATTTAGATGGATTCATCACTACTGTTGTCACACAGAACACACAGAATGTTTACATTAGTCTTTTCTGGAACGTAAGTTCTCCAGGAACAAAGATGGAACTTATCTTATGCATGGGATAGATGAAACACCTGTGAAAATAATGTCAATGAAAATACTGTCATTGAAAGTAAGTGGTCATTGCAAGGATCACTGATGTGCAAGGTCATATGTGGCACAAGAAGCACTTTCGGGTTCGGTTCAAATATTAAGTACTTACATGTGCCATAAATATGTATCAAAGTGATACTGGAATCACACTACACACATTTTCTAAGTTATATAAGATCAAGTATATGTACCCAACCCTCCTTCAAAATAGGTCTCACATGCCACCTTTTTATACTGCAAGACAACCTCATTGAGAAGATTTAAATATTCTACCTCTCCAGTCTGGCAGGATTCTACAGGTATCATTCTTCAGAGAAGCTGATTCTTGTGTTAAAAATAGCTATTTTCTTGGATCATGGACTCTTTTCTCAGGCCAATTACTTACCTGGTGCTCAGCTGAAGCAAAGATGTTTGGCTCTAGAATCAAGGGGTGAGGTTGTACACAGTGTGGGGGGTGCACAGAGTGAGTTACAGTACGGAGTCAACAAGGACTCAGCCAGCCCCTAGGGAACTCTAGAACTGGATGGAACTCCAGGGTTTCTGTGCATCGAAGGGATGGGGCTAGCCACTGAACACCCACATTAGCCAGGGTTACTACAAGAAAGCTCTCCCATGAGTAGGTATGCCTTTGCGTGAGGCAGTTCTTTTAATATGAAGGCAATTGAGGGACACTTTCAGTGTGAATAATGAACAGGAAGCACACAGCGGAAGAACTGAATGGCTCTGATTTGGGCAGAGTACTACAGTCCCTACAAGGAAGTGAACACAATATTTCCTGTATTCCTTCTTTCTTGTCTTCCCCTGTCCCTTTTAGTTGAAGAGATTTTCTATTATTTAATAACATCATTGATTAATATTACTATTAATTATTAGTATTAAATAATAACAATGGTTTTGCTCACCTCCTACCTGTACCTCCCTAGTCCAACTCTGTTAACATAACACAATGGGTTGTGGGGAAGATGTGAAGATGCTAGGTGCATTTTGTTTCACAGAGCGCTATCCTCTTCATTCTCATCAGGTTCTGACGAGATGGTAAAGGCAAGAAGAGAGGTCTTCCCCTCCAAGGATTAAGTGTGCATCTCCCAAGGATGAGAACAGAAACACTCATTCTCGTTTTAAAATGGATAAGAATTCGTGACTGTGAGGCAGGGATATGGCCCAAAGCTTCTGATCCCTTTGGGCCATTCTTTTGGAATAAACCATGTATTGCAGGTTGAACGTGGAAGATGGCTTTCAGGGGAATTTCCTTAGTTCCTGAAGTCTCAGAGATTCTACCTCAAGCCAGACAGAGCAGCTGTAGCTGGGGTTGGGTAGAGTCAAGACATATCTGAGAGCCAAGTCTGCTCCTCATCTCTCTTCCAAGGGCCCAGGTGCTCCCTAATTGAGACTTAGGCGATTTATCTAAGTGCCAGTTTTTTCATCCATGGTAGTTTCTCCATGCACTAGATAGAGAGCAGTTATTTATACATACCTTGTTGTGTAAGTTGTTGGTGTGTGACCACACACTGCTCTATTTTTCTGGGGCTCTGGGCCTCTCTCCCAGCCCTCCTCCTTTCTCTGCCCTTCTAGTTGTAGCAGCACGGTGCTATCCCAGAGGGAATGTCCCTCTCTATGAAGAGCATGAGAAAATGGTACAAGCGTGGTTTTCCTGCCTGCCTCTGCCTCTTCGAAATCAATCCCTCACCAAGGCCCAGAGCAATTCATTGTTCAAGCCCTTGCTTTGTGCACTTGCTACGGGAGTTTGGAGCTCTGACATTTCCCCCAAAGAAGCTGTTAAAACCATGTCACATTTCTGGAACTCCTTTCTCTTTGGAACCGATTGTGACTAAATTCATTCTCTCTCTCTCTCTCTCTCTCTCTCTCTCTCTCTCTCTCTCTCTCTCCCTCCCTCCCTCCCTCCCTCCCTCCCTCCCTTCCTCCCTAATAGTACTATTTTGGTGTCTGGACAGAATCCAGAATCACGTCAACATTGGGCAAACTTTCTGGAAATAAAGTCAGTTGATGGATATTTATTTATTTATTTATTTATTTATTTTTGGTTTCATGATGTACAGTCTCCTGTCATTCAGAAAGAAAATCTGGTCATTTCTTTGTGTCCCAGGTGTCTCCATTAAAAATTGACAGCAGAGAATCCACATTAAGTTCAATTACCTCTCCATACAACTATACTGAACACCTGCCTGCCAAGTGAATGTCAGCTCTGTGCTGGGTGAAGTTTGGAGACAGGAGAGGAGCTGGATCTCCAGGCTGCTCCACCAACACAGAACCCAGTAGTAAGACATGAGTGTAGCTGGTGGGACTGCCTTCTCTAGGACCTGACTTCCTAGACTCTGGCTGCTCAGAGCTTAATTTCGGCTCTGGCTGCCTGAAACTGTGACACCCCTGAAATGTGGCTAATTCAGTAGAAGAACATTTATGGCTATTTAATTTCAATTAAAAATTATATTCTAGCTCTTAGAAAACTTTTACATTTTGGCTTGAATAAATAGAAGTATAGGCTTCCTTTAAAATTATGTATTTACTTGCTTGTGTGTGTGAGAGAGACAGAGAGAGACAGAGACAGAGAGACAAAGAGACAGAGAGAAAGATCAGGTATGTGTGAGCCACTGAGTGCTGTGTCAGAACACATCTCGAGCATTGAACTCAGGTTCTTAGGTTTGCCATCCAAGAGCTTTTACCTGATGACCTGTCTCCCGGCCTGGATCCCCTTTCTGAACTCTAAATATTATGAAATGCATGAAAGTGTCAAGTGCAGGCTTTTAGTACAGTATTTGTCATGTGCTATATATGTTTTAAAATATATACAATGTTTCTAAGAATAATTATGGAAAGAATAGAAAATATCCTCCTTATCTATGCATTCATTCAACATTGAAAATAAAATATACTTTGGCTAGATGAGGGCCAATAAGATAGGTAGTTAAGGTTAAACACTTGGAGCTTTTACAGTTTTTAATGTGGTTGCCAGAAACTCAAAAATGATGTTCACAGCATGTTATCTGAGGCAGAGGTTTACTAGGAGAAAAGGGGGTAAGGAAATAACAAAACATTTTTTTATATATATTTTTATGTATATGACTGTTTTACATGTATGTACATCTGCATGCCAGAAGAGGGCATCAGATCCCATTACAGATGGTTGTGAGCTACCATGTGATTGCTGGGAACTGAACCCAGGACCTCTGGAAGAGCACCCAGTGCTCTTAACATCTGAGCCATCTCTCCATCCCCAAAATGTACATTTTATGTGGTAAACAAGACATTGAGAATTATGTCAATTGCACGAAAATATGAGCATCTCTTTTGAAGGGGATGCAGAAGTTCAGAGGCCTAAGAAAACAGAAAAGAGGCAAAGGTGGGTTCAGCAAGAGAACCTGACACCTGTAGACACACAGAGGCAGAAACAAGCCCAGTTTGTGAAGAACGTGAGTAAATTTCAAAGTTCTAAACCACAATTGAGGATGAACATCAGAAACCAAAGCAGCATCTCTATGGAAGGAAGAAACTCAAAACATATTCTGAGGTGGTAGGAAGTCTTTGAGAATCTTTAATGAAAAGAACAACATGGCCAGAGCTCCCTTGCTTCTTGCTTGGTTGGTTGGGTGGTTGGGTGGTTGGTTGGGATTTCTGATGATACTAGGGGTTGGATCTAGAGCCTCATACGTGCCCAACATGCAATCTATCAGGGCTGTGCTCCCACCCTTTTGTGCTTTTATTTATTTATTTTAAAGATGTATTTAATTTCACGTGTATGAGATTTTTGTCTGCATGTATGTATGCATGGAAGTCAGAAAGGGGCACCAGGTTCCCTGTAACCACACTTAGGATGGTTAGGAGCTGTCATGTAAATGCTGGGAATAGAACCTGAGTCCTCTGTAAAAGCAACAAGTGCTCTAAACCACTAAGCCATGTCTCCACCCCACCATTTGCCCTGCCCCTCCTCAGATCTTTTTAAACATTCATTTTTTTTTTAAGAGATCTTTCTAAGTTCCCCAGGCTGGCTTCAAATTCACTTTGTAACCCTTAAGGACCTTGAACTTGCAAAGTTGCATTTTGAGATCTTCTCCCTGGTGTTAGTTTGAGGAATAAGAATAGCATTGGGACCCCCTCCACACAACCAGAATGGCAAAACAGAAGAGTCCAGGGAGCCAGTGTTCTCCCTGCAGAGATGTTCCTCGGAGGAGAACAGAAAGAAAGCAGCAACCCAGTTGCAGGCTGAACAGTAAGTAAATACAATCAGTCATAGACAGGCATTTTTAGAAAACAAAGACATTTTATATGAATGTTGAGGTTATTTCTTGTTCTGTTTACAAGGTACAGACTAAACCTGTGCAAACAAAAGCAAAGTTTACACCCTCAGTATGTGTGAGCCTGTGACAAACCCAAACAATTAATTCTGACCCCATGGCATGAAAAAAAAATGCAATTATTGGAAGACAGAAAGCTGGCTGAGTTGTGCGGAAGGATTTTCCAGGCAATGTCTACACTGGTATCCTGATCCTGTGTGCTCAGGCCCCTTGTTCACATCTGTGGCCTTGGGATTCTCTAAAAAATACACCTCTGAATACAAATATTCCAATTTTGCCTCAGGACTCTCATTTTGTTCTGGCTACATTATTGTTTCTAACCTCATTTCACTCCTAATTCACATTTACTTTCCTACCAGGAGGTCAGAGGCTCCTTATGTATATAAGGACATGTAAATTGTTGTATTTCTTGGTTTCCCATTAAGTACCTTCCACTTGGGAATTCTGTACCATTCTGTGTCTCCTGAGGAGAGCTGAATGGATCAGAATTTTAAATGTACAAATGCCCCAGGCTTCTTAGGTGAATGATATTCTGGAAGTAAAAAAAAAAAAAAAATGGAAACAGATTTATAAGTATAACAAAGAAAAATGTCCTGGGCTTAATCAACATGATGGGAACTAAGCCATTATGGGCAGTGGTGTGGACTATCAGAGTCAGAAGTCGGTAGGGAGGTGGGATCTCTGGTCCTACTGTGCATGTGGCCTTTGTGCCCAATGGACCATCACTCCATTGCCTTGAGCTTGCACTTCCTCGTGTGTGAAATTAAAATAATAATATCAGCACTCTACCCATGGGGTTGTTGTGAGGGTAGATAAAACCGATGGCAAAGTAAGCACGTTCATCTGCACACCACTAGACATGGCCAGTCTCTGAGGACCATGATCATGGTGACGAGGGTGGGTGATATTGCCATTTAAAAAGCCACAATGCTCAACATATGTTCCATTTCAGGCTCTCAACAACACTGTTAAATGGAGCTATAGGTTGATTTTGTTTGTTTCAGAAATCCTTCTCAAACATCTACCATTTCTTTCTTATACTTATCTTTTTCTATTGGTGGTAGCATTTATTTTTCTTTATACAATGATGTGCTTGTTACTGGAGCCTAATGTTCTCACCAAACAGTAGAAAAACAAAATATGTCATATCCTAAAGGACTGTATTCAAAATAACTTACATTCATTAAAAAGATAAATAAATCCATAAGTGTTCTGAATTCAGGCAAATCACAAGCCACTGTGCTATGAAAAGGAGGAAATCCAGCAGAATGAAACTTGGTCCTAAGGCTTGGACTTCCCCACCCTGTTAAATAGCAAGATCGATGAGGTTACTGGTTCAGGAACCTCATAGCATCCAGAAATCCTAGGTTGGTCGGCTGATAGCTGATAACATGGACAGAACATTTTATGGTGCTCACGTGGAGCCATTAGGCTGGAGATTCCTCTTCTATAGTGTGTTCTCCACAGCCACCAAGTTACTGAGCCACATGACATGAACTAAGGACTGAGTCAGGATATGCACAGGTTGTTAAACATGTAATAAGGGAAGAGTTAACTTTAATACATGGTCAAAAATCAGCAACAAGTTCTACAATCCAGTGCTGATATCAGACACAAGCTTCAAGGCCAAATTTCTTCCCAAAGGCTTTTCTCATTTTTGTGAGGTAAGTGTGAGGTGTGTACTTTAGCCAGGACAAATTGATACTTCAGAATCAGCTCACACAGCAGATGCCTGGCTCTGTCTCTCTAGACACATTTGCAGTAAACAATGGAAGGACCCAACTCAGCATATTCTTGATTCCTGGTCCACATCTGCAAAATGGTGGACATTGAGGCCAAGATGGAGCCATTAATTGAGACTTAGTACCTATGCTTTGAGGGACTGTGCTCAGGGGAGCAATGATCTTGATCTTCGTTGGGCTGGAAGATAGCATTTTGATATTCTTCATCCTGTCAACAATGACTAGCTACATGGTGGTAGAGTTGAAGGTGGTCTCATGGAAGCCACAAGACTACAAGCACAGTAAAAAGCACCGGAAGACAACTTCTGGACGCTGAATCTTTCATTGATGCCGCCAGTCTCCTGCAAATCAGCAATTGATAGCTCTTCTCTGAGGAACAGGATGATGAAGGAGTGGCCATTTCTTGCTCAAAATCCAGGGATAGCACAACCTGTCATTAATGTCATGCACAATCTCCTGTCAGCCATGGGTTGAAGCTATAACCCTCATCAGTCAAACTTGTCATGAGGTAGTCTATTAGGTCTAAGCCAGTCAATTCCAGACCAAAAATGACATGAAGAAGGCAATAGTCCTCATAGATATGTGTTGTATATGTGACCAGGCACCAGGAGACATGACAATGCCAATGGTGTGCCCAGAGGCATACAGGGACAGCATCTGGATGGCCACATACATGGTTCGGGTATTAAAGACTTGAAACACTATCTGTGTCATCTTCTGTCTGTTAGCCTTGGGATTGAGAGTGCTACTCCAGTCAGAAGCGCTGGGTTCTCCTCACTGGCCACATGCAGTCCATTGTAGAAGGTGTGGTGCCAGATCCTCCTAGTTGGTGACAATGCAGTGTTTGATAGGGGACTTCAGGGCCAAGATATAGCTCTTGATCTTGGCCTCTTAACCCACATAGGAGTCCTTTTGTCTCATATCTACCATGACACCTTAGTGTCACGAGTACCAGTCAATGAAGGGAAACATAGCTCTGGGGGCATGTTCACCAGCAAAGTCAGCTTTGCACATGCCAGAGGCATTGTTAATCCTGAGCACAGTGACTTCTTCCATTGAAATCAGCCAGGACCCTACCCCTCCCCCTCCTCCCCTTCTCCCTCCCCCTCCCCCTCCCTTCCCCCTCCCCCTCCTCCCCCTCTCCCTCCTCTTCCCCTTTCCCTCCTCCTCTCCCTCTTTCTCCCTCTCTTTCCATCTTTCATTTTTTACCCAGCTCAGCCTCTGCACCGCTATAATCTTCCTCATCATGAAGTTTCCTTTTTGCTTAAATCCATTATTCTGACAGTGTCTACGCTCTTTTTCTAGTCACTGTCAGCCGCACAGCTCTGATTTAAGAAGTGGGTCCACACTGATTGTTTCTGTCTGAGTTAGGGCCATGACTGCTGCCATAATGTTTTATGGGAACAGAAAATTTGGTCTCTAAGAACTTGCACACATACGATGCATCCTGCAAAGGGCAAGCGTGCTAAGACAAGGCACAATTTAGGAACACAATTACTGCTTTGGTAGGGGTTGTATGCAGCCCATTCTCTAGAGTTAATTAGCTCTTTATTTTACTGGACTGATTATATTTCAAGATCACCCCGTCTGCATTTTTCTCACCTTTGTTCCAGTTGCTCTGTGTTATTCCATAGCTCCTGGCAAGTGATGTCAAGTAACAGAGTAAGCCAGAAGACAAAAAAAAAAGACAGTGATTAGGATGGTTACTATGGTAGCTTCCACTATTTCTGGAGCCTTCACAGTATAAAGTAGACCCTCTTCTTGATTCTTTATATGTATTAACATGGAAGCTTCCCAGGAAAGCCCAATGATAGGTGCATAGTTGGTATGGCAATATTACAGCATAGTATAAGAAAACAGAAGTACTGGGTCTAAACAGCTTGCCCAGGTTGTATGGTAAAAGGAAATTGGATGTGAAGAAGGGGCACAAAGTCCAAAAGAATTCACAGGTTTATGTGGAAGAGATTGGACTTGTCATATCAGAAGTCACAGCTCACACTGCAGCCTGTATTGGTGAGAGATCCTAGCTAGCAGTCGTGACTGTGTCTAGTATGGAGAGCAGCTGAAGAGATGGAAGAAAGTATAAAATCAACAGGAACCTACTATGTAGAGGAGAGCAAATATAACTGATGGTCAGCTATAGAAAGACACAGCTGGCTCCTGCAGTGGAAAGTACGTTCCATGGTAGTGAGAGAGTTGTAATACCTCATGAAAGAATCCTGTCATTTTAAACCTGTGTGCACACAGGCCAAATGGGAGCAACTCTTCTATACCTTGGCACAAGAGGTATAAGGGTCAGGATTCTCATAATTCCCAATGACTGATTGCTCTTGGAATTCCCAATTGTGGTTTCATGGCCTGCTATTTCCCCTGTTTTCACAGTGCATTCAAACTGGCAAGTAGTGACTTCTAGAGAAGGGAACTGATTCTAAGACAATAAACTATAGAAGTACATGTTGGTGCTAAATTATCCTAAACATTGTTTGAAGCCTTGAGAATAAAAGCTTCTGCAAGAGGGCTTGCTGTTACTTCACATTTCAAACACTTAGAAGCCAATATATATATATATATATATATATATATATATATATATATATATATATATGTTTTGTTTATTCAGAAGAATAATTCCATTATGTCACCTATTGGTTTCCCAAAGTAGGTATAATAATGATCATTCTTAAATAGTCCCCCAGTGTGGTAGTTTGAGTAAAAATGAGTCACATAGGCTTATAGGGAGTAGCTGTATTAGAAAGTGTGGCCTTGTTAGAGCAAGCGTGTCACTGGAGGTTGGCTTTGAAGCCAAGCCCAGCGTTTCTCTTCCTGCTGCCTGCTGATTCATATGCAGAACTAACAGCACATCTGCCTGCATACAGATGTTTCCCACCATGATGAGTATGGACTAAATGTCTGAACTGTATAAGTCAGCATCAATTAGATGTCATCTATAAGAATACCCATGGTCATGGTGTCTCCTCACAGCAATAAAAACCTAATTAAGACCCAGCGAGGGTCCAAATGGTCCTACCCATCTCCGAATACCAGCTAATCTAATTCCTCTTAGGTAAGTCTGCTGTGTCCATGCTGAGTGAAGCGCACCTTTCTCTGATCTCTGTGGCCCTCTGTGCTTCCCTATTATAAGGGTGATTGTTTATCCTGATTGGAGAATCAGGAGCAAATAGCAAAAGCCAGGCACTAGATTGTGTCACTTACTCTGGTTCCTCATTCCATCTGGTATCAATAACTTAACTCCAAACCTGGCCACACATGAAACTTACTTTGGCCAATAGATGTCAATTCATTAAGTGAAAATATCATTAACAAACTTTATTTAAAGTCTTGGAAATTGCAGTTGGGAAGCAAATGCTCAGGTGTGGCTGTGGATGAGTGGTCTGAAGAGGCTTAACGGCTGCAGAACCATTTAAGGGACAAAGATAAAAGAGGTCCCAAAGTTACATAGAAGACCCAGTGCTACTGCAGAAAAGCTATTCTCACAGTAGGCCAGATATCGTTATAGATATTGGGTTACACATGACTGACTGACAGGGTGAGCTCTAGGTAAAGAATCTATTCGTGACAGTTGCAGCTGTCATTAAAAATATTGGTGGGCTTCCCACACTTAGTCCAATTCAAATACTCCATCTCTGGGTACAGGTCAAAGGCTTATTTCTTCAGGTAACAACTTGATAACTCCTTATGTCCTGATTTCCTCCAGAACTCTCATTTCTATTTTAAAATGCTCTATCACTGTAATTTTTCATTACAGTTTCATTTTGGATTTCACATAACATGAAAAGGAAAGCAACAGGAAATGGTTCTAAACTCAGACCTTAAGGGGCCCTGCATGGTTTACTCATGCTCTGGCTCTTATGCTATCTCTGTAAGAAGAGCAGGCCCCGGCTAGCCCAACGGTCCTAGAAGTAATTCTCTAATCAAGAGAAGAGCTGCCCAGCCCTGCTGCTGATGCATGCACTGTTACAGTTTATGGTTGTATTAGCTCTTTTTGCTTTCAAGCTGTTAGTTCCACAAGAATAATCAGTTCACACAATCCAAAGCAGACAGAGGAGGCTTCTTGGAGACCCTGTTATGAGCAGCTGAGTTTTAGCATTCACACCAGTCCCAATGACTCCCATACAGTTCCCCCTTAGCAGAAGTTACTGTGTCTCAACTGTTTTGACTCAATGAGCCACATGGAGGAGGAAGTACAGCTTATGGCAGAAAGATGATGTGGGTTAGCACGAGTCAGCCTTGTTATGAAAGGCAGGCTCAGCAATTACTAGTCAGAGTTTGAAAAACAGGCAAACCTATTCGGATACATATACTCCAAGAATCAACAGTCACCCTCAAATTCATGCTTGTTATGGCACGTCTAACTATAGCCAACTTATGGAATCAGCCTAGGAGCCCACTGATGAATGAATATATATATATGTATGTGTGTATATATATATATATATATATATATATATATATATGTGCATATATATGTGTATATATGTGTATGTATATGTATATATGTGTGTATATGTATACATATATATTCAAGTTTTGTTTATTCAGAAGAATAATACCATTATGTCACTTGCAAGAATATGGGTGGAGCCAGAATATAATGATATTCAATAGTATTTGTCTGTGAAATCAAGGGGAAAGACAGAAGAACAGAAGAGGGGTGACAAGACATGTGGGGAGGTAAAGGAAAGAGGGGCAACGAGGGGTCACAGAGAGAATGTATATAATCCAATTACTTTTCAAGTATGCTGCAAGTGAAAAGCAGCCTCTTATTTTGTATGATTCATCTATGCTAATTAGAAGCTGGGGGAAAACCAGCAGAACCTGAAGCTAGGTACAGGTTGGTTCAGGATCAACAGGACTGGGAATTTCTCTAAGAGATTTTATGTCCAGGTGTGACCTGGTCATTAGACAGCTGCAGCCCTGGCAATCACATAGCTGCTGTGTTCAACAGTGTCTCCAGTGGTTTCCTGTCACCTTCAGGGTGAGTGTCTGTCAAATGCTTCCAGAGGATCTGTAAGCTGCATGCCCGCCCTCCTCCAGCTTCAGAGATGGTCTTATCACTACTCTTCTCTGCAACTTCGAGCTGTTCTTGTCTAGAATGTTCTCCTTGCGGAGAATGCAAGGCCCTACTTATCTTTCCGAGGTCACCACACATGTACTTTCTGTATATTTCCCATTTTTAGCTACTTCCTGCCCCTCACACAGAGTTAACGCCCCTGCAAGTACAGTTTACACTGCTTCCTTTCCTGTTAAATTATGGCCTACCCCAAGTAGGGATTCAGCTTCCCAAGCCACCACGCCCTTTAGCATTTAATGCAGGAGCCTGGCCCCCTCCCCAGGAGGTAACTAGTAGATGTAGCTGTTGAGATTCAGTTGCTAGGATACTTTCCAAGAGGATACAGCTTTTTTTTTTCCTTTCACTTCACTGAAGAGGTATTGTCATGAGGAAAGATGCCCTCCTAAGGATTTGTTGATAACCACTGGATGCAAAGGCAGAGACATGGATGTTTCAAATGCTTTTCAGAAAGGGGGCCAGTTGAATATTAGAGAAGAGCCTGGGATATAAAATAGGCGTTAAAATCCCAAATAAGCAAGGCGACTCAATTCCCACCGAACACAAAACAGCTTGACAGAAACCTGCTTTAAACAGACCACTTAAACAGAGACGATTCACAGGTTCATCTCCTTCAGACACCAGCCATGCTCTGTGTTTATTCTCAGAATTATGTCTCACTTCCCAAACATCTCCTCTTGAGCATTACACCCTTTAAAAAGATGAAGCACTATTTTATTATTGCTGTTGTTTGGTTGGTTGGTTGGTTTCCTAAATTGGTAGAAAGGTCAATCCAGTGTATACCATCACCACCTTTTTTTCCATTTCAGGTTAGGTAGAGGTGGGGGCACTCTCTGTCTCTGAGCTCCACTTCTGGGAGGCATTATCATAGGTGTCTAAGGGTGGCCTCATACCACTTCTGAAATGCTGATTACTTGTATTCCCTGCAACCCATTCCTCCACTTGGTGTCCTGATAGGCACTGCCTAAAAGGACCAGGGAGACAGAAAGGAGGTTATAGTTGGGAGAGGAACTTCCTCCTTGCTTCCTGTTTCTTTCTGGCTCTTGGCAGACTCTGGGACTTTGTTTTCTCACCCAGACAATGGCAGCAGCACCTTCCCATGGTAACAGTTGAGTCCAGCTTTTCAACAACTGCAGAGTGCTGCACCCCAAGTCTTTTGAGTTTCAATTCCATAGGACGACCTCTCTGAGGCTCTAAGTTCAGAACATTTCAACTCTCTTCCTTGTTGTGCTCCAGTTTTAGAAGAGCTTGCTTCCACTACAGTTGTGTTACTACGAAGCCTTAGGACTGCCTATTTTCCTCATTTATCTGCATAGGAATTTTATATTTAGATAACAGTTCTTGTTATTAAATAGCTGGCTTAATTTTCTCAACTGTAATCTGGCTGAAACTGGCCACACTTGAAGACATTCCAGCTGTTTAGTCTTCTCTCGAGATTCCGATGGGGGTGATGTTTGTTCGGATATTTGGTTGTCAGGCTCCATGCTGATCTGATCCCTCGACTATCCTGTTGTCTCTCCTTATCCTTCTTGTGGTATCTTTCTCTCCTGCAAGAGTCTTACTCTTCTCGAAACTGGAAAGTTCATAATTAAGATCCTTCAGGGTTTCATTTCTATAAATGTGAGCCTGCTTCCTCCATTGATAGGTTCCTTCTCCCTAGATCATAACAACACACAGAGAGAAAGAGTCATCTCTCTGTTGTCACTTCCTAGCTTCCTATAAGGACATTCATAAGAATACTTACCTCCACCTTTACAAGGTCATTCATTTCTATATCTTGCTATGATATGGCTTTCAATGTCTTTCTAATAGTTTGATATGCTGAAGGCTTGGTCCTCAGCATGATGGTGCTGGGAGGTGGTGGATCTCGGAGGGATGTTCTTAGGACTTAGAAAGGACTCTGGTACTGCTCAGTAGAGACTGGTTGCTCCTCATTAGAGTGTTGTTAAGACTGCCCAACCTGGAGTCCACCCAGTCTTTGTTTTCTGCTTACAATTGTTCACACCTACCCTTGCTCCCATACTGCTCTCTGAGCTGAGACAGTCAAAAAGCTTAAGCCATACCATTTGGTTTTCTACGACCCAACACACTGAACAAAATAAACTTCTTTGCTTCACAAAGCTAACCTTTCTCCATCTCCTGACAGCTATAAAAAAAAAAAAAAAAAAAAAAAAAAAAAGGCTCATCCTATTCCCAAAGGCCTCATTTCCAAATACCAGCCCACCAGCAGCTTCGATAGATAAGCATGGAAAAGGGACACAGTTCAGTCCACAGTGTGAGTCCCACTCTAGCCCTTCTTATAGTGATCAGGAGGATCCCATGCTCTGAAGTCCAACACCTGTGAGCAATAGTTCTCAGCCCAGGCTTCTGCTCTAGACTCACGTCAGACCTTCCAGACTTTGCAACCTATGTTGGATCCTCTGGTTCTCAGGGGCAGGAGCATGGGGTCCTGTTTGGTAACCTGTGCCTATTTCTACAGGCTTTCAAAAGTCCAAGTCTGGTCAATTTTATAAGGAGACAAGCAGAATGCAGAGTAGCCTGGCAGGTTAGTTTACCCTATAATTAAAATAGGCATGAATAATATGAATTGATAAAGTAAAAATGCAATAAGGTAATCGAAACTGATGAATTTGGGGCATGTTCAAATATAATTTATTTAACTCTGTTTACTTCCATTTATAATGGCTTTGTTGAAAACTTCCTGATGATAATAGTTAGCTCTCACTATTCACTGTTTGCCCTGTGTAATCTGGCCTGAGACGTAGTCACAAAGTTTCTTCATTCTGCTCTACATCACAAGACCTGGAGTCTATGCAGAATAAGCATAACATAGAAGTCATTTCCCTGAAGTCAAGTGTAACTAGAGTTGTTGGTCTTATCTATGACCCTAGCCTCGCATTACAGAAGGAGAGTGATACGCAGGAGTAGCTCAAAATACAAAGTGCAGATATCCATGAACTACACAGAAACCTGCTTTCTGCTACCAAAATGGGTGCCCAGCCCTCCCCTTCCTGCTTTGGTACACAAGGGCTGGGGTGAATGCCCTATGAAGCCTTTATAAGCTGACTTTAAAATGGAGAGAAAGGCAGAGCTAAACACTATTTGAAGTAGTAGAGGTTTCTGTGATGGACACTATTCTAGGCCTGAATTATCCCTGAGTACTTACCTGTTATCTCATCTGAAAGCAGTAAGTTCCCCACGAGTCTCATGGGGGTCAGCTAATTTTTAAGCAAACCTGGTCTTGTAAAAATCCTCAATGTGTTGACCCTTCCAGGAACCCCAAACCAGAAAGCACAGCTCAAGTCCCAATGAATTGCACACACCCTCACCCCACTTCTCACTATCTCAGAACGAGCTCCATTGTCATCAAAGCTCAGGACTTGGGTGTTGGTTGGGGGGGACCTTTTCATTTGCTTTTCTGTCTGCCTTCTCTGATTTTTAGAACAGTGAGGTCTTTACTGCTGTAAAGCAAGAGAAAATTTTAAAGAAACAAAGGCAGGTACTGCTTGTAAACTGGTGTCCATGGATGCCTAAGATGAGAAATATTAACTATGAAATGGCCAAAAATAATGAAGGCTCAGATATTGGACTCCCTACAGTATTAAATGTCTTCCTCCCAATTTTTATATTGACTGGGCACTAACTCAGGAGTCTCTAGTATCACATCCAAAACCACAAAGTGGGAGTTTTTCTTTTTAACAAGATCAAGTACTTTGGTTTTAGCCCAGAATTAATTTCAGAAATAAATTAGTTGCTGACTCTGCAAATCAGTTTAGGTTTTCTAATAACTAACACTTTTAAATGCCTCAAACAAGATGTTGGTTTAAGTGATAAAGGCCCATTTCACAGATGAATATAGAAGCCTATGAAATGTTTAAGGAGGTACACCAAAGACAGGCATTGAACCCACCCAGTGTGAGGTCACAGCATCACAACGATCTTGCAATGTTAGCTCATTGTCTAAACCACTTAACAACATTACTGTTAAGAGTTTTCTAGAACCCCAAAACAGTAACAAAGAATCTCTTAAAAATACTTTAAAACTATACATAACATATATGTATACATATACACTTAAATGTATTATTTGTAGTTTTAGGTGAATATAAAATGATATGATTCCCTATGGCTATTTCAGATATTCTTTGTGTTAAATTATCTCTCTTTCCTTCCTCTTCTGTATTGTTCTCCCTTTCCCTCCATTTCAACTAAAGCTGTACCCTGTTTTTCCCGTTTTCCTCTTCATATCATTATAAATTTATTTTCTAGCCTGCTAGTCTTCTATCTAGGGCTCCCCTAGCCAGGATTCCTTTATACATTTGTGTACTTGTTTTACTCTGGGTTGTATATTCACATCTGAAGAGTTGAGCAAGGGACTGCCAATGAGAGACAGTATGCTGCATTTGCTTTCTGGGTCTGAGTTGCCACACTCAATGTGATATTTTCTAGTTCCCTCTCTTCTGCAAATTCCGTGATTTCAGGTTTCTGTTTTCAACATGATTTTAATCGGGACAGAATTACTCCACTTTTCTCCCTCTTTTCCTTCCTTCAGCCCCTTCCAGCTACCCTCCCTCAAACTCTCCCCATATTCTCCCCTCCCCCACATTTTCATGTTGATAGCCTCTCTTTCTCTGATTATTATTGTTACATACATGTATATGTGCATGCACAAATATATATAAATATGACCTGATGAGTTGACTTTTCTTGGTATGAGTATGTTTTCAAGATAGATAATTGTAAATTAGACATCTAATATAGGGACCCATGCCCACATAGAGGCTAACTCTCCTTCACCCAAGAGTCATTAGTCGCCTGTAGTTCTTTGTCTCAGGCAGGACCCTGCAACATATCTCCCTACAGCTGAATAGTGTTGCATGAGGTATATGCACCACCTTTTCGTCATCCAGTCATCAACTGAAGGACATTTAGATTTTTTTTTCTATTTCCCGACTATCTTGAACAGAGCAGCAATGAAGGCTGCTGGGAAATATCCGTGGAATAGATGTCAAGTCCTTTGGGCGTATGACAAGGAGTGGTACAGTTGTATCATATGGTAGATTCATTTTTAGCTTTTTAAGAGCTCTCCATGCTGACTTCTCTAGTGGCTGGAGCAGTTGCATTCCCACCAACAATGAGTGAGAATTCCCCATGTCCCCTCTAGCATTTATTGTTCCTTGTTTTCTCCATCATTGTGACTGGTACAAGATTGACATTCAAAGGGAATGAGGAAATCTGACCAGGCCCCATCCACAGATGAAGAGCTACAGATAATGATTATTTCAAGGAGAAATAGTATTTCCCAGGGATGAGCCCCCTAAATGGGTGTCTAATGCCAAGCAGTCAATCCTAAAGACATACAAAGAAGAAACACTAAATGGACTCAGCAGATTGCATTTATCTGCAGGGACACACACACACACACACACACACACACACATCAGTAATCACTAAAATCAAAAGCCACAGTTTAGAGGGAGCAGAGGAGTATAGGGGCTAGAGGAAAGAGAGGGGAAGAAAAAAGAATGTACTTATATCTTAATTAAATAAAATATTGCATCACGTATTTGAAATTTCCATTCAATGTACTTTGATCACATTCACCCCCATTCTGTCACCTGCCTAGAGCCTCCCCATCTCCCTACCCCTCTTACTTTGTACCCTCTTCCTGTTTACTCACCCACCTACTCCAATTTGTGCTGCTCCTGCTTCTGAGAGGAAGCAAGTAGTATTTGTCTTTGTGTGTTTGGTTTACCTCATTTACCATAATGATCTCTGTTTCCCGGATGCTCGATTCCTTCTAAACAACTCTATGAAGTGTCCCTACCACGTGCCTGCTCTAAGTTCTAAGTGCAAGGTAATTGGTATCAGTGTTTTGTTCTCCCAACTGCACCAAGATGTCAATTCCATTATCATCACAGTATCAGTGAGGAAACTGAGGCTCAAGGAAAGGTTAAGAGCCCCGAAAATGTCCCATAGCTAGCATTCGACAGAGCTGACAGTGTAACAAGCTCAGGTGCAGCACCACGCTCTGACAAACCAGCTCCTGACTGCACACTGCTCTGCCTACCGGCGGAGTAGTGATGGAGAGGGTCCCCAGGCACACATTACTTGAATTACACTTAACTACTGCAGAGCCTTATTATGCATTTTCATCTTCTTAGTGCTTTCTAATTAAAAAGGAGGGGAGTGGTGATCTTGCTCGCTAACTTCTGTTTGCTCAGAAGTGGAAAGCCAAGGGCCCCCATCGAGGGCTTTTGCAGAACAGAACAGAACAGAACAGAACAGTTCCATCTTCCTCAGCTGTTTAAGTGCAGGGCTCTCCCTGGCCCTTTTACAGTGGAGAGTTAATTAACATCACAGCCACTAATCACTTACCCATGCTTAGACTTGATTACAACGAACGTGTGAATGTACTTAGGCTCCCGAAAGTCTGAAAGTCTGTCCATATTGTTGCAGATTTTAATTAATCGGAGGAACGATAGCGATAATGATAGTGAGTAGCAACGGAGCGCTTACGAAGCTCCAGGTATTCTGAGAATTCAGTGGTTTGTTTTGTTTTATTCTTGTGAAAGCTTTGGTTTGAGGCAGACCCATTAACAGAAAAAAAAAAAAAAAAAAATCTGAGTTGAAGGTCAGGGTGAGACTGACAGAGCTGGAAATGTGTGCCCCAGGGCAAGTCCAATCCTGGACCCTCGGGTAGCCCCAGTGCTTCCTAGCTTTGTGTTTTAGGCAATTGGGACAATCAATCACTTCTTCCTTCATTGTCACAGGATACTTCTTTGCTGAAGCACAGCTCAAAGTCCCCAAATCTAAGAAATTGAAAGGAGACGTTTGCAGCCACGAACTGAAGTTACAGACCATTTGACCGTAACAAAGGAGACCTTTTCAAGACCCTTGAGTCTGAGTAGATGGCAGCTAAGCTCCAGGCAAGCATTAATCTTCCCAGCTGGCACCCATCTAACTGAGGCTTAGATGAGGTGGGTACTGAAGGCTTTCAGGGGCCAAGTGCAAAGCTGCTGAATGGAACACATTGTCGTCATGGTGTTTTCTCATCAAGACTGTTTCTTCAGAGCAGAACATCTTCAGGCTGTACTCAGGTCCGATGAGTGGATGGAATGCACAGAAGACATAAAATTTGAATTCTCATGCTGAACACTGATCATTATTAACAAAATTACTCTCCCATCTACCTCTACCTAGCCCACATCTTTTTATCCATTCATATATGGCTTTATAAGCAGTTTTCTCACCTTATCAGGTGCACTCTTACCAGCAAATCTCATCCCCAACTCCAGAGAGCCTCACTGTTTCCGTGTCCCTTTCCATGGAAAACCCAACGCCCAGGTGAGGGCAAACCTTGTTCTTTTTGCTGAGCATCGTCTCTTTCTTCCTTCCTGTACCACAATCATGAATATCACGTCATCCAGTTGATTGGATATCTGTTACTAACGTTTGATCGTACATTCTGTATCTTGTTCTTTCCCCAGCCTGGTACAGTTCCTGAGACCCAGTGGACATCATACGTAATGATCCTAGTAGGTTTTCACAGTTGCCATGGCAGAAGGGCCCCCAATTAGAGACTTCGAGTGACCAAAGTTTGTTGTCTCAATTCTGTAGGATAGAAGTCTGAGAAAATCAGCTGGCACAACTATATTCTTTCTGATGGCTCTAGAGCTTCTCTTGTCTCTTCTAGCCTCTGGCATTTGCCATTGGTTCTAGGAGCTCTTTGGCATACAGAAGCATTGCTGCAGCCACAGGGTGTACTTCTCCCACATCCAGTCTCTCTGTGCATGTCTTTCTCCATGTGAAATCTCTCTTTTTAAATAGGACATCAGTTGTGTGAGGCCAAAATCCATTCTAAGAACTTCCCGGCAGGGGCCGGCACATGGAAGGGCTTATCCCCTAACCCAGACATTAGTTCAAAACTTCCTCACTTTGTCACTTACTGGGGACACAATTTGTTCCATTTGGTGTTAATAGTAACACAAATATTAATATTTTTATGTTTAACATGTAACAAAATGGTGGGGTGTGGGGGTGAAAGGCAACCTGTGGCCATGCTCTGGATCACGTGTTTCTGCTCCACAACAGCCTTTTAGCTCAGCCAGAGAAAACCACTTTGATATCATCAGACATCAAGGCAAGTTGGAAAACTGGTGGTGGCAAATAACAATGTGTATAGCCATTGTACTAAGACTCTGAGGAAAATATGAATGGATGACCACATTTGGTGCATTCAAGCTTTGTCCTGCAAGGTTGGAGACACAGGGGTGAAAATGTCCTGTTGAGTATTTATGCAACTGGGCCTCAGAGTGCCTGTCGCATTGGAGAAAGTAAATCAAATACATTGAGTGAGATACCAGGGGCATGAGGGCACACTTTGGTGACAGTGGGCATCATGACCACTGATCCCCAGAGGACTGAAAGCTGGTCCATAGACTGTGATTCTCAGAAAACTGGTGCTGCACCAACTGGCTATTCCTTAGTTCCTTGGGCCTTCATTTGGGCTTTCATTTGCAAAGCTAAGTTGATGTAGCACTTCAGGGTCCACCAGAGCTTCATTCAAATCTTGCCTGTGCTTTATGCTATCTTGTGACCAAAAGAAAATTACTTCATCTCAGAGTCTCAGCCATTCCAATTAGAAAGAGGACATGGTCCTTATTCCTTGAGCCCACTGAGAGCATTTATATGGAAGGGATTCATGAAACACTCATCACTGTGCTCCCCACAGTGAACAACTGTTGTTAGTTAGAAACATTGCATGTTAGAGGGGCAGGACTGAGGATCAGAAGTGACCCAAGTCCCAAACCAGATCTTGGTTCATAAAAGCAGCACTGTTCAGCAATTATTTGCTAAGTGATCATTGTGCTATTTGCATTAATGCTGACATCAATACTCTTTCATATTTAGCCCATTTATTATAAATGTCAGCATCCATTATTATGCTACTTATGTTGGTTTCTCATTCCTGTTACCACATACACACACATACATACATACATACATACATACACATACATACATACATACATATACACACATACATACATACATACATACATATGCACATACACATACATACACATAACAAAAAGCAACCTGAGGAAGGCAGGGTTTATTTTGGCTCGCAGTTTGAGGATATAGTAAAGATTAACCATCACAAGTATGGAGCGCATCTCTGAGCACATTGGAGGTGTTGTATATTATATATGAGACAGGAGAAAGGCAGAGAAGATCTGGAAAATGCAAGAATTAAAATTGGCTGCACACCCAGGAATCTAGTAAAAGACTTCCTCAGAGAAGCAGGAACGCAGCACAACCACAGTTATACAAGACCTTTGCTCATAGCTGTAGACCTACGGGTTTGTAGGACTCTCACAGAAACTCTAATTACACAGAAAGGACTATGAAACCCTAGTGGCTTCCAGTTTTGCCTTATGAGATTATAATTCCACCCAAGGCACTTCTGGAGTCACCTCTTTTGTCTCAGTTATGTGAAGAGGAAGTGGGGGTGTTCTAAATAACCATCCAATATGCAACTTGGGAGCCACCAAACAAAAATAAGGTTAATACTAAGACAAAGAACGGTGACTCCTCTCACATGCCCATACTTAAATATGATTTACTTTTTGCAACTTCCTTGGAGAACACCCATGTGCTCAGGTGTGTGCTGTGCCTATATTAAGATACATTTTAAAAATCTCCAAATCTACTTCTTCATAAACTAGCTAATGGTTCTAGTTTTTTTTTCCTGTGGCTGGGATAAGACATTCTGAACAAAAGCAAATAAAGGAGAGAAAGGGTTTTTGGTTCAGTTTAGTTTGTTTTGTTTTGTTTTGTTTTGTTTTGTTTGGGGGGACACTTCCAGGTCACGGTAGTCATCACTGAGGGAATCATAATAAGAATTGAAACAGAAACCATGGAGAAATGTTTATTGTCTCACTTCCCCCTGATTTTCTTGGAGGCTGGTATGCCCTTAGATTTCTTATAAATCTCTTGTCTATCTTCCTAATGGACGATATCACCTACAGTGGGACTGGGCCCTCCTATATCAAATACCAATGAAGACAGTGCTCCCCCAGACTTGATCACAGGCCACTCTGACCTAGGCCATCAAAATATTTAACTTCCCTCTTGCCATAGGACCCTAGTAGTATAAAACTGCTGATAAAAATTAACCATCACAGTAGTCCCGAAATTCTTTGTATTGTCAGAGCTACAAATCCTAGTTTGATCTGAATCCTGATTCTCAGAAGTCTATGGAAACTCATGAGGCTATTGAGACTGGAGGTGTGGAGCTAGCTGTGTCTCCATCCCCTCACTATAACAATATATAAATTGTTGACCATTCATTTGTACTGATGTCTGACATTCATCTGGCTACCAGGGTCTTATGTACACCTAATCATCTGGCAAAGTAGACTGATCTGTGCAGAATAGTGTTGCTGCATATGAAAGAGGCTCTATGAATGCTGACCAGGACATCAGGGCAGATTCAGCTGCTTCACGACCTTGTTGCATGACCTTGAAGAAGTGCATAACCTTTCTCAGCTGTCCACTGTGCACTGAGGTCACAGACTCATGTGTCTTGAGATCTAAATCAGCTAACATAGGCAAAGTGGCTTTTAAATTGCTATATAACAAATACAAAACATTAGCTATTAGTATCATTACTGTATTTTATGTGTAAATGAATATTTCCTTTTTAATAAGGGGTGCGGCATTGTAGCAAAACTCATAAAACAAGGTTGGTCAACTGTATTGGTATTCAAAGAATTTCACTGGGAATACGATTGTCCTGTAGCTTATGCATCTAAGCTGAGTTTCTTTCATCGGATTGGACAACTTTTCATTAGTTTTATTTTTACTTAATGCTAACCTAAGCGTTTGGATAAAAAAACAAACAAGGGAAAAAAAAAAAAAAAAAACCTTGCTTGTAGCTACCTAGACTATTCCAGGTAGAAGCTAGGATGGACAGAATTGCTGAACAGCACCTGATCAGGATATTTATTGTACCAGGAGCTATTTAAATGAAAAAAAAGCTGCTTGCCTTTCCCACCCTCTTCTGTCCTTTGTTGGTGGTCTCCCTGATCTTGACGAGAACCTGCTACAAGAAGTCTGCTTTATGGCAAGCTCCAGATGACTCTCCTTCTCATCTGCCATATTTGCTCTGAGACTACCACGGACAGTGACAGAGCACAGCAGGAGTACTTTGCACCTGTCCACCCCTGCCCCAAGGTAGAGGACTCCCCATCTGCCTGGGCAAGCTGTTCTTAGAGCTGTGCTGCAGTTTGAGGCTTGTCCTGCCTAATCATCTGTTTCCAGCCCACTGCACAGATGTCTGGCCTGCACTGCGATATGAAGGTTCCTCTTTTTTCTCATTCAGACAATTCTCCTAAGCCATACCCAACACAAACAATTCTCACACATCCTGAATATAGTATACTTTTCAGTCTCCCTTGCCTGGAAGGTCTTCTAAGTTCTATCCCTGAAATATTTGTAAAACAGGTCTGGAAAATAAAAGAATGGGAGACTTCAGCCTCTCTGTTGCAGTGCAAGCTGACGATTGGATTCTCACAGATGTGGGCTTTTGCAACAGCAGAATTCCATATTCTAGTTTCTAAGGAACAGCTTTATGGGCTTAGACTGCTATGGCACTGGCCCAGCGTTTCCTGAATCTGTGTGGCAGCATCTAGATCTGAGCTGCTTTAGAATAGGTTTGAAGGCCTGCTCACTCCTCTTCCAGGGTGGAGAGTATTATGTTAGACTTCAACCTTTCCTGACTCTGGCCAGTGATGGCTCTGGCTTTCCTAATCTCTCTTTGTCTGTGTGAGTGTTTCCTGCCCTTCGACTATTGTGTATGCAGTGTATTTGGTGTGTGTACACATAAGTAGACTTTTCAATAGGTTCCTGATAGGAAGACATGAGGAATTCCTGCCAACTAACATATGTCAACAAGGCTGGAAGATCAGTGCTTCACTTGACTCTTAGGTCACAATGGTGTGCTATTTGGGGTTTTACTCAAGGCACAAGGATTGTGATCTGTGTGTGGAAAAGAGACACATGACCACTTGATGTTCAGGGGGTGGACTCTGCTAATGACTGTTATATATGAAAACCCATTTATAGTGCTGGGTAAACTGGCTCAGTCAGCAAACCACTTGCTGGTCAAGAATGAGGACCTGAGCTCCATTGCCAGTGCTTGTGAAAAATTCTGGGTGTAGTGGTACTCACTGAAAACCACAGAACATGGGAGGCAGAAACTAGAGAATCCCTGGGGCTTGCTGCCTAGTCACCCTGGCCGAGTTGGTAAGCCCCGGGTTCCAGTGAGAGACTGAAAAGCTGAGCTAGATGACTCCTGATGTTTACCTACATGTGTATGGGAACATACAGACATAGTGAACTGCACACACTTACACACACACACACACACACACACACACACACAAACTAATTTTTAAAAAATACATTCATTTATTTTGTGTTTCAAACAAGATCTAGTGAGGAAAATACAAACCATGTTGGGTATTTCTTTCTCCTTTTTTAGTTAAATTTAAAAACAGTCTGTGTGTATGTATATTCACTACATTTGTCTTAGTTAAAATATTTATTACTGTGATAAAACACCATGACAAACAGCAACTTAGGGAGGAAAAGGTTTATTTCATCTGTTTTCATCTATTACCCTTGGAAGTCAGGCTAGAAACTCAGTGCAGGAATTTATACAGAGGCCATGGAAGGATAGCTGCTCTCTTATATTACCCAGGACCACCATGGGTAGCACTGCCCACAGTGACCACCTTCCCACATAAACCATCTCTGAGTTGAGATTCCCTCTTCCAAAAATACTCCAGCTCACGTAAAAAACTAACCAGTACAATGGAGTTCAAGTGGAAGTCAGAATACAATTCATGCAAGTTGGTTCTCTCCTTCTGTTATGTGGGCACTGGGTATTGAACACAGATTATCTGGCTTGACCATAAGCACCTTTACCTACTGAGTCATCTAACACATGTCGAGCATTTCAAAGCAAGGGGATTAACACAGGGAATTTGTTTCAGAGGGGATTGACTCCCTGAATAGACAAACATAAAATGAGGTAATCCAGAGACTATTCACTCCAGACAAGTACACCTATCCCAGGGAGAAATGGAGAAAAGAAAAGAATGTCATCGTAGGCCAAAAAACCAAACCCATTGTGGGTATAATATGGGAGAGCCAGGACAATGGAGAGAAAGATGTAGATGAAACACAGCTAAAGCAGAGAAGGGAACAACTTCATGTCCTTCCCTCCTGCTCCTCCAATGCTACCACACCATCATACCAGGCAGCCCCACCCACATCCAAGAAGCAATGGAATCTGGGATAGAGCTTTCTAGAAGTAAAGATCAGGACATGAATCAGGCACTCTGGGGATGATACTAGATTACATTTACCAGTCCCCTTTGCACCTATCTGTCCCATCTGACTAAGCTGTCTCCTCTAGGATGCGATCACTAATGTTAAGTAGCCTTTGGGCCCTTGAATTTTATGTCAGTGAACAGGTCTCTCACTGGGACCTCTCTTCCTATCACTGACTGCTGCTCCTTTGTTTCCATCGATCTTATTCTTTGTTTTCACATCCACTTTCCACTACCAAACCAATGTACTTAGGTACTAAGGATAAAATGTGAACGAGATGAGCTCACACAGTCCAGGAGGTCACTACCTGCTAAGGGAGCATGAAAAATGCAGAGGAAGCCATAGTGTGTGGATATAGTACATAGAAGCCATAGTACAGAGGATATCATAATGTAGTGAGCTTGGTGCTCCATCACCCTGAAAATGAAGAGCTGACCCACTCTGGAGGTTGTTCCAGAAAGTAAGAATGAACAGATTGAGATAAGAGGCTCACTATAACAGTAGTCACTACCTAAGAATGAAGCCTGCAATAGACAGGTCTTCCAAACACAGACATTGGATCGTAGAATGCCCCCATTATGTCTGAGATGAGTCGAGGGCTCCTCATTTTACAGAAGGAATCATGGAAAATTCAGAGAATTTAAATGACTTATCTCAGGCCGACAAATTAATTATCAAGAGCCAAATCCAGGCTGGTCTGACTCTAAAACCGACGTCTTTCAGCCATGGCAAGCCGTCCCACAAGCAGCCAGTGGGCTTTGATTTTATGACACAATAACGCACCTACTAGACAGGAAGATCAGCCCCCGTGACCTGTCCCAAGTATTTACAGAACTCACTGCTCAGCCCCATAAGGAGGTGGAACAATGTGAAGCTGTTCTTATAACTTGCTTTATCTGCTCATTTCTGACCAGAGTAAGGTATTCACAAACAGCATGGTTGCTCTCCCTATTTCACACCAGTTCTAAATGACTTCAGGCTATTTGTCCAAAACCACCACACTCAACGGACAAAGATTAACCATCATTAAGGATAGTCACCAAAAATCTCTTCAGGCTCTGACCACATGCAACAATCCTATCGCTCAGCTTCTGAGCGATAGAAAGAGCACTTTTCTCTGAACCCAAAGATCCCAGGTTTAGCATCCGAAAAAGATACATTTAAACTGGTGTTTGACTCCAGGAAGTGTCTTTGAATGAAAGAGGATGTCAATAACAATGCTAGAATGAAGGTCTCTAATACTTGATTCATAACTCAACAGAAGTACAGCGTTCCATGTGACTTCCACTGTGAGTTTTAAATGATACAATGATGTTAATATCAGGATGCATCTTCTTTATGTATCTCCTTGACATTATACAAGGAGTGAGAGCTGCAGCTAACTCTGGGAAGGAGCAGCACAAGCTTTCTCAAGGTCCAATGTCCATGCTGCATCAACGGTGCTCAGTGTCTAGTCTCTGCCATTTTCATCAATTGTGATATCTTAAATAAGAAGGTTCATTCTCAAGGCAGCAGCATTTTCAAAATAGAGAAAGGTAATATGGCCTCAGAGGAAAAGGACCATAAATTACATCATGGGAACCTTATCCATAGTATGCTCTAAGCTCATTGCTTAACAGTAACAATAAGTATATCATAAAATGTTTTCTCCCATGGCGTGTTGGTTAGTTTGCACAGTCAACTTGACACAACTTAGAATCACCTGGGAAGAGAATCTTACTAAGGGTCAGGTTGACCCTGTGGGCTTGTCTGTGGGAGATTGCCTTGATTGTTTATTGATAGGGGAAAGTCTAGCCATAGTGGGTGGTACCTTTCCCTAGGAAGAAAGTCCTGAACTGTATCAGACAGAAGAGAACTATATGATAGTGAGCAAGCAAACAAATATCCATGCTTTTATTCTTTCTTGATTTTATTCTGCTCTTGATTGTCAACGTGATACTTTAAGTACCAGCCTTGACTTCTCCTCAACGGTGAACTGTAGTCTGGAATTATAAGCCAAAAAAAAAAAAAAAAAAAAAAAAAAAAAACCTTTCTCCTCCAGGTTTCTTTCTTATTGGATATTTTTATCACAGAAACAGTAATCAAACTAAAATATAGGAGTGTTTGACTCACTCATTATTCTAAAAAGCATTTACAAAGATAAGTGTATTAGTTACTTTCTTAATTTGTTGTGACTCAATATAACTAGCAAGATGTAACTTAAGAGAGACAGAGTTTATTTTAGCTCACAGTTTAAGAAGGGAATGAATTGACAGTAAAAGTCAATGGATGGTTGTTGCGGTAAATCTTTCGCCCATTGGAAGTCCATAGAAGAAAAGACACAAGTCAATAAGTATCAAATGAATGCTGCATGCCTAGATTGGGCAGATTTACCATTAAACTACACTATTCCCCGGCTATGAGAGCTCTTAACAACTTGTGGTTTCCTAGGTCATCTTCGTCTTCTCTCTCTCCACCAACTGCCCTCTGCTTCAACCAACTGCCAACTCCGCCGCTTCCCTCTCTCCCCTCGGCTCTCCTCTTCCTCTCCCTTTTCCTGCCTCTGGCTCCTCCCACTCCTCTTCTACTGCCCAAGCACTGGCTGTAGCCTTTATTTAACAAATTTGATTGGACAGAAGGTTTACAAGATTCACTCCTCCTTCACAGCCCCTCCCAGGAGTGGAGTTACCATGACAACAAGAGGCTAGTGCTATCCACCACAGATGGTTACAAGGAAGTGCCATTGTTCTAGACACATATAAACTCACAGTGGTTGTGACAGTATGTACAAGACCTGTGCAAGTTCAAGCTGGAAAAAAAATATCAGCATGGAGAGGGAAGGTGGGCTATAAACCTGCTGTAAACCTCAAGGTCTATCACTGATAGCCTTCTTCCAACAAGGCTCTAACTACTGAAGATTTTACAATCTTCTAAAATAATGTCAACAGCTGAGGACAAGTGTTTAACCACGTGAGCCTATGGAACATTTATAGTCAAGCCACAGAACATAAGTAAAATATATAATAAATTCAATTTTTCAGGGACTAAGACACAAAATGGCTGTACCCAAGATGACAGAGAAATTAACTATGGCTACTGATGGACTAGTTGAGAAAGGAAACAAGAAGGAGAGATGGACTAGTTGAGAAGAAAAAATTTACTTAATAAGTTTCCTGGGCCACCTATTCAGTCATTTCTGTTGGGTGATTTGGCTGAAGTTCAATAATGATCAGAATAGCTAAGTTAATCAAGACTGAGGGTAATGTGACTGAACACTGAGCTTACCAATATAAATATGTAATATCTCAGTTCACAAAGGGATAAGAAATAAGTTTTTCTACTCCTCTTAGGGTAGTCTTCAAAAATCAAATCAATTCTACACTTTTCATAATTAACTGAGCTTTCAAGATGAGCAGAGATGAATCCATACTGATGAATTTCATTGTGCCCCCCCCCCCCTTTTCAGTTTCTAAGCTTAAGCTGCAAAGTGAAGATATTTTAATCAATTTGGAACTGCAACTTTTTTCCCTCTGGTTTTCAAAAGGGGTTTGGGTCTACCTGACAGTTTGGCAGGATTAAATAAATCTGTCCAATTCCTAAAGAATAGAAAGACATCAATATGGCTCACCAGAGGTCTTGACGAATGCTTTTTGTCACCTTTCTGTGGCCACTATATAAGTTGTCTTGGAGGCAATCTGAAGAAGCTCAAGCACTGTTCAGTGCCTTGTGTTCAGGGTTGTGCTAGGTATGTTGTGTAGGGATCACTGCTTATGTCCACAAGAGCATGGACTCCATGAATAAGAAGAATACAACAAAGAAGAGGTTAAGCAACATCAAATCACTCTGAATTATTTCAGTGGGGGAAAAAAAGTTCATCAAAGAGATCTCCTCATGTTCATATTCTAACTATCAATTCTACTGTGGATGCGTTTGGCTTCCCCCTCTCCCCCCACACACACTCAGAGGGGTGAGGGAGAAAGGGTGGAAAGGAGGGAGGGAGAGGGAATGCAGCTCTGCAACAGATCCATCTTGTGTCATCTAATTCAGTCCATTGTTGGCACTATCTACCTGGAGATAGCATCAAACCCCACAGGTAAAGTCCTAAGTCAGCTCTACTTCAGATGCACCCACAATACATGTCTGTTCATGACCAACCAACCATAAAACAGGAATTTTTATGTCTCCATCTGTGTTATTGTTGCTGCTGCTGCTGTTGTAGTTTGTCACCTTGACTACAGATGGAGTCATCTGAGAAGAGGGAGCCTTAATTGAGAAAACATCCCAATAACATAGTCAAACCTGTGGTACATTCTCTCTACTGATGATTGGTATGAAAGGATATGTTTTCTGTGTACAGTGCCATCCCTGGAAAGGTGATACTGAGGTTATAAGAAAGCAAGCTTATATGTCACTGTGGTAAAAATCTAAAACCTTCCCTTTCTATCTCTCTAACCATCTCTCTCTCTGTGTCTGTCTCTCTCTCTCTCTGTCTCTCTCTCCCGCTTCCTCTCTCTCTCTCTCTCTCTCTCTTTCTTTCTCTCTCTCTCTCTGTGTGTGTGTGTGTGTGTGTGTGTCTGTCTGTCTGCCTGTCTGTCTGTCTGTTTCTTTCTTCTCTGTCTCTGTCTCTTGGTCTCTCCTTGTCTATCTCTGTCTCTCTCTGTCTTTGTCTCTGTGTGTGTGTGTATCTGTCTCTCTGTTTCCTCTCTGTCTCTGTCTCTCGGTCTCTCCTTGTCTGTCTCTGTCTCTCTCTGTTTCTCTCTGTCTCTCTCTGTGTGTGTGAGTGTATGTGTGCGTGTCTGTGTGTTTGTGTGTTTCAAACACAGCAACAAGAGGTAGGGAGGAGAGTGGGAGGCCTGGAGCTGGCCTGGCAGCTGGTGTCCTCAGTAAGTGGCTGTCTGCCATCTCAGCAGGTGGCTTCTCAGGCCTCCTTCTTTGCAGTTTGAATGACCTCTAAGCATTCTTCCTTGCAGAGGAAGAAATTCCTCATTCCAACACAGCATCACTACTAATTTCAGCTATTCCTTTTGCTCCTCTCACACATTTTCACATGCTTTCACTCCTTCAGTTTCTTCCTGCTCCGTACTCAGGATCCCACCAATTTGGCTAATATGCCTCCTGTCCATGCACACAGTGGTGTTCTCTGAATCACTCCATCTCCTGGGATGTAATCGAACAGATGGCTTCCTTTTTTTTTTTTTTTTTTTTTCTGCTCCAGAGGCCAACCCATCAATGAGAAATCTGAATCAGAGCAGTTGTAGTGCTCCTGAGTGTGCTGTACCCCACGTCGAAAGTCCTCACTGTGATTTGACAACTCTCCAGGTGTGCACAACTGAGAGAGCAATCAGGTGTGGTAGCCAATGCAGTGGTCTCCCCTCTGAAGAAGGTGAGCACATGGAGGCGTCCTGATCTTTGCTATTGACCTTCTAGTACTTCCTTTTCTGTCTATTTTGTTCTTTAGGGTTGTTTGTCTATTGTTATAGTAACAGTACTCTAATACTGATGCTTCAAAGTCACTTGAAACTAGGTAGTAGACTCTTTAGAACTTTGATCTTCTACACGATTATTGGTCCTTTTATTTTATTTTCTAAAGATTCTCAGGTATTCCAGGCTGGCCTCAAATTAGCAGTCTTGTTGGGAATAGCCTCGAATTCTTAATTCCACGGTTTCTCCCTTCTGAAAGGGATATTACAGGTATTGGTATATTACAGGCATATACCACCGTGCCTGGTGTTTGTAGTGTTAGGAATTGAACTCAGGACCTGCTGACTACCATCTTTGCTACTTCCTTGGCCCCTTGTTTCTTTTTGGAGATTCTCATAGGATTCGTGCTGATCTCAGATTCACTATGTAGCCATGACTGACTTTCCAGCTCCTGAATAGGGCTTCTTCTTCTGTTTCTGGAGCCCGTCATTAAGAGGTAGCTGGATCCTGTTGATTCTGATGTAATCAATGGGTTAATCCAGTGATCTATTCCTAATTTGCTAGGTTTACTGGAAGAGAGGGAGAGTCTGCAGAAGGAGGGGCTTGATGAGAGGAAGTCAGTCACTGAAGGCATGCTTTTGAAAGATAAGCCTTGTGCCTAGCCTTCTCAGCAGACCTGCTTCCTAGCTGGTAAGAAGTGAGCAGCTTCTGCCATGTGCTCCTGCTACCATTGTGTTTCTGTCATTTCTCTGGCCCAGAGCAATGGGGCCAGCCAACCACCAACTGACCTCTCTGACACCATGAGCCAAAATAAATCTTTTCTCCCTTAGGTGGATTTTCTCAGTTATTTGCTACAGGAACAAAACTCAGTCTCATGCATCCATTAACTGTTATGGGGTATTTTTATTCATCATGTATGTATATATCCACATATGTAAATAATAGCAAGTTTATGTCTTCCCTTTCAGTCCTTATTTTATTTATTTGCTTTACTTAGTGAGTTAGGTAATATTTTCAAAGTATAACATTGGATAAAAATGACAAGTGAACCAGGCATGATAGCACACACCTATAAGCCCAGTACTGGAGAGCCTGACTCAAGAGGATTATGAGTTTGAAACCATTCTGGACTACATAAAATGACCCTCCATGGCCCAAAATGATGCTAGCAGAGGTCTTACTCTTATTTCAGATATTTGGGAAGAAATTCCAAAGTTTCATTATTAGGACTGAGAGAAACAGAGGGGCTCCTTTAGGTAATCTTGATCGCATTAAGTCTATTTCTTTGTGATTCTATTTTGTTAAAGGTTTCTTTATGGGGGTGTGGAGAGATGGCTTAGTAGTTAAGAGCACTGCCTGCTCTTCCAGAGGACCCAGTTCTATTCCTAGCGCTCACATGGAACCTTGTAACCATCTGTAACCTCAAACTCCAGGGTACAGGAGGACACTAAACAGGGCATAATAAACACAGATCACATGTAGATAAAATACCCACACACATTAAATAAATAAACAATTTTTGAGAGTTTTATTATGAATGAATATGGAGTCTTTGATACATATTGTATACATTTGTTGAAATGTCCACATGAGTTTCTCCTATTTTCACATTACTTAGTAATTGTACCCCCTTGATCTCCAAATATTAAGCCAACTTTGCATTCTTACAATAATCCTCACTCCACTGTAAAATACTATCCTCCTAATATATCACTCTTCTGGTTGCTAGCAGCTTGAGAAAGAACCAAGTTAATGAGAGACATGTAAAATAATGTGATTTCTAATGACAGACTTGTTGGGTTTTGTTATTAAGGCAATTTAACCTCTTAAGCTCATAATTTATGCTGGGAACAGGTTAGATGATGTTCCCTTATCTGCTTTTTAATACATGATAAAATCCTGGTTCACTCCCCTGCAATACTGGTTTTCCTCTTGGAGGTTTGGGCTTTTCAAATCTGAACTTCTTAACAGGAGCTCAGGCTCCTGTTTGCCCAAGTTGCAATCTTTAATCTCTAGAAGACACATTATTAAACAACCTTGAGGAGACATGTTGGCAGACACCCAGTTCGCCTTAATTTGTTCCTCTGCTTCTAGGGTCACTGCTTTCTTGCTTGCTTTTGTATCTAGGGTCATTGCTGTCTTGCTTCTTCTGGTATTTTTAAGTACTTCCTCTGCAAGCATTTTTAAAGATCCAGTTTCTGGCAGGTATACTTATAACCAAAGAAGCCCATTCTGTGTCTTTCAAGCTCACATCATATAAAAACATCTTTCATTGTACTTGTATGGTAATGGGATACTGGGAAAGTGGTGAGAAAAGTCCTATGGAATATGATAGCATACTTCAGAGATACTACAAAGCAGTTGACTGCATCAACAACATCTGCAATTAAATCTGGGCTTTAATAGCAACCCTGCTGTTGATCCATGTCACTCTATGGAATTCCTCTATACCCTAACAGATTTGTCTGAAGTATAACAATGGCACCCACCTCAAGCTGATTGTGAAAACTAGACTTCATGGAAAAAATGTACTAAAATTCTTAATCCATACCTAAAACATCCACAATACAACATCAAAATGGCTAGCATCAAAAGACCATTTCATTTGCATGAATTTTTGCATCCTTTTGATGTTTGAACTTTTATTTGATTTTTTTGTATGTTTTACCTGAATAAGTGCTATATATCACATGCATGCTGTATGTCATAGAAGCCAGAATAGCGTTGTATCTCCTATAACTGGAGTTATGAATGGTTGTAAGCTACTTTGTGTGTGCTAGAAACTCAACCTGGGACTTCTGCATGAGTAACTAACTAGTGCTGTTAACAGCTGACCTATCTCACCAGCACATTAATTACTTTTTTTACAATTGTTTCATACAAATAAAGAAAAGACTAATAAATTTATATTTTTCTTGCATCTGGTATATAATAGGTGCTCAATTGTTCAGTTAATTGAAGGGATCTAATTCACCACATATCTAAAATGGGTCCATTCAATTCTATTGGTTTAAAAAAAAACTAATTGCTATGAGCAGTACTAAACTGTAGACTCATCAGCAAATCTCCTTTAAGCTGGGCATAATCTCAGTGCAATCGTTTGGGGAGGCCTTACTCAAGCTAACATCCATCTCAGCCAAAGCTGGACAGAACACTAACTCTACTAAAGAACATGCCAGTATCATTCCAGCTCTAAGGGCAGCACCACAGCTGCCCTATAAAAAAAAAAAAATTGCTGTAGGCTTAGAATTTTTAAAAACCTACTTCAATTATGGTTCTTCAAGATTTCAATCTCCTTTTTAGTTCACCACTCACCAGAGATAGGGGGGAAAAAGGTTCATAGGAAACAGGGGTTATGGACCTGTTTAGAAATAGTTCTTTGGGATGATTACAATTTTTCTTGTCAGCAGTCCACTTCACTAGCAAAGCACCAAACAGGAGTCAGCAGCAGCAGCTTGATCCAGAAGAAACTGTGAGGCTCCACTGATCAGCACAAGTCTATGGAAGTGGCAATAAGCAGCCAGAATACAAGTCATTCTCTACAAAGTCATGATAAGCAAAGATCAGCAACGTGATGCAAGGCGAACAAATGCAAGAGTGTTGTCAGCTAAAACTAGCAAAGCTGAGCAAGGCAAACCAATGCAGGAGCTTCATCACTCTGTCTGTGGGATTATATTTATATCATTTCTAAACATCACATGCCCTCTCATGTGTCTGCTTCAGCAAAACATCCTCTCACCTTTGTCTGCTTCAACAAAGCATCTTCTCACCTCACTGCTTCAGCAAACATCACATGACATAACTGAGTCTCCAAAGAAATCTAGACATTTCCACTATGTTGTTCCTGATGATTTCCTGTATCATGCTCTTTGAGAGAAACAAATAAGGGCAGGAGTGATGGCTCAGCAGCTAAAAGTATATGCTGCTTTTGTAGAGAACCTAAGTTCAGTTCCCGGAAACCATGTTAGGTGGTTTACAATCATGCATAACTCCAGCTCTATGAAATCTGATCCAAATTTATAGCCTCCACAGGCACCTGAACTTCACCATGCACATAGCCCTCACCCTACCCCACCACATACACACACATATATACACATGATTAAATTATTAAAGAATAAAAAATTATAAAAATATTTGTGTGGAACATGTTTTCTAGATAAATTTACATGGATCATAATGTAAAGGAACTTTGAATGGAAGGACCCAGCCTTACTCTGAGACTCAGTTTTTTAATTTCTCTTTACCTTCAGTATCCAAGATGCAATATTGCTCACCTGACTCAAGTCAAGACAAGCCTCAGAATCTGGAAATGGAGACCAGAGTAGAAAAGATCTCCTTGGTATCAAGAGTGGGCTCTCCCCAAGTAAGTAATATAGGGTCATCAGACTTTGAGGAATTAAAAGTGTTGTCCAATTGTTTGTTGTGCAAACATCTGTGCTAAGGGCAGAAGTTAAGGCAAAGCCCACTGTTGAAAAGGAGCTCTAAGCACAGTACATGGTGAAAAGGGCTTACACTCTTGAGGTCTACAATTAAGAAGTCATTAGACAACAGAAGACAAAATCAGTCACAAAGAGTGAGGTCAAGCACACAAGGTCCAAATTCCTGGTACACACACACACAAAGGAAATGAAGTCAGCATATAAAAAGGATAGTAACACACCAGTAACTTTCACAGTTCTAGCCTACATGTCAATGATCAAATAAACAGATAAATAAAACATAGTGTATTTGCACAAAAACAAGGATGTGGATCTGTAGCTCGTGAATGGGCATGGGTCTTGTTGAGCTGAGTTGTGGGTCCCAAGCATCTGTCACCCCAGGCATCTGGAACCATGGCTCAGGGGGGCAGAAGCACGGGAATTTGACTGTGCTCTCTTCAGGCTGCTCCAGGCTAGGGGAAACCTCTGGCATCTACTCCTGGGGTGGAGAGATAACAGTCTGAGACCTGCAGGGGCCAAGCTCTTGGGTCGTGGGTCTCTGGGCCGAGGCAGCTGACCAGAGTCTCAGTTCTTGGGCTCCCAGGCACCCCTGGGAGTCTTCAGAAGGACTGAGATGGGGGGGGGTGGAATATGGGCTGGACTGGCCCGCAGCCAAGAGGGATGAGGGAGAGAAGCTCCAGTGGTGCCCTACGAGGTAGATGAGACTCTTGGTCAAGGCGACTCATTTGGCTGGGTCATGGCTGGCTCAGCTAGCCTGCTTGAGTTGGTGGGCTCCATGGCTGGAATGCAGAGAGGTCCTCTGGTGGGAGATTAGGCAGCGGCTCATTGGTGGAAGGCCCCCTTTATGGTTCTCCATGGCGGGCCCCAAAGACAAGAGGAAGTCCATGGTTTTTAAAGGTTTATTGTCATGGTAGAAAGTGGATGAAGCTATACCCTGTGTCCTCAAGGTGGGCTTGAGGTTAAATATCTTTTTCAAGGAGGAGGGTCTGGGAAGGAATGCTTAATTGGCTATGCCCTCTGGCCTTTAGGTATCTCATTAATAGGGAGATATCTTGAGGCTCTGCGGCCTGTAGTCATGCCCTCTACCTGTGCTATGTGACAGAAGGCCACAAACCTTTCTTTGAGAGGGACTGTAGAGAGCTGTCCTGAGTGAAAGAAACCAGGGCCCAGGAGCACAGCTGAACTCCTACCGTCCCTTTAGGTATCCAGGGTTCAAGGCCTGCGCTCGACCAGGTACCCAGCTGCCTCTCAGAGGCCCCTGCCCCACACAAGGATGGTATTGTGGCATGGATGGAATTAAAAATCATTGTGTTAATCAAAATGTTCTAAGCACACAAAGACAAATACTGTATGCTTTCTATCCTTTGTGGAATACAAAAAGAAATATTGATGACAATCTCAAAGATGAAAAAATGAGAAAAGTGAAGAGTGGGAAGGGCAAGAAAATGTCAGGGATGGGAAATTTGCAAAAGGCATGATAGATATGTGTCTAAAATGATAGAAAAATCATTAATCATTGCAATTGCTATCAATATTTTAAATTAGTTCATAAATGGTGATTTATTTAGAATGCGGGAAGAATTCACAACAGTTTGTATATTTTAAACAACTGATCAATACATAAACATAGAGAAAATAACACAATATTTTGATAATTGCCTGTTTGACATATGCCTTTCATAGATTTTCTACAGTTTTGGGCTACATATCATATTGAAACTGAATTCATTCCTGACACAGTTGCTCTTCTCACAGACACCCACAGCCATACCAGTACCCCAGCAATCAGAGGATATGCGTGTTTGGCACAGATAATAAAAGAAGATGGGAATAGAGAGTGATTCTTGCAACCAAAATTTCTTTTGAATACTATGCCAAACTAATCAACACCATTGCTTGATTTCCCCCAGAGAGATACTTTCATCTACTTTGTCCTTTGCCCCCTTAAAATATGCACCTCTGCCAATATACTTCAATGTTAGCTATGCCTTTGCTCAAAGAGGCAATAATGGTTTAAATTAGCTAGAATGCTTTCTCTTCCCTGTCTTACCTTGAACTTCCCTTCTGAAAATTTCTGCATTTGTTTAGCTAAGAATTTTGCATGGGCCCATGTGTCAGTCTTGTAGATACAGAGGGGGACAGAACAGGAAGATGATAGGAATTTCAATGCCCTGTGAGCTTTCAACCTTGAGAGAGGAGGCACTTTGCTCCATTAAACCACATACATCAGCAAGAACCAATTGGAATAAGAGTAGACTTATATAGTAACAGACAGGGCTCAGGTGGATCTTATCTCTCTGAACGGTGGGAATCCCAGGAGAAGATGGATTTGAGAAATAATACACATATAGTCAATTTGTTAATGGATAATGATAATAACTAGACAGGGCCTAGAATTGTTGGACCCTAAGATCCAAACTGGGAAGACACACTCCCACAGAAACTCACAGGCAGGAGGTTTGATGCAAAAGCAAGAAGTTTATTGATTGCAGTGCACTGCTCCCCCTCCCCCCCCCCCCCCCCGCGCATGAGGCTAGAGGAACCCCAAGCTAAAGCTAAGAGCAGTTTTTATATGGTTTTCACAGAGTTTACGAGTGCAATCTTACAGTCACCTCTTAGACAATGTTAACCAAAAAGGCTGACCTCAAATGGCCGCTCTCACACTCGGTTTCTTGGCAACTCACATTTGCACATTATCCTATGACAATGAGTGTTAGCTGAGTCTATCTTATCATAGCTCCTGTTTACCCAGGTTTATTGCACTAAGGGCCCAGCTTCCTGATTACCTTTTTAACGCCCTTATTTTGGGCCCTTCCTGGAATGTGGGTAAGTCTTTGGAATGGGCTTCTCCCAGAGCCCAGAGAAGTTAATATTTAGGCTGAAGCCTGAGATTCCTTCAGAATCACCAATGAGAGAAGCCCCCAGGCATGTCTGTAAGGGATTATCTAGATTATATTAATTAAAATGGGAATATCCACCCTAAATGTAGGCAGCATAATTCTATGGGCTGGGGTACTTGACTACACCAATGTGGCCAGCTACCTCAGTTCTGCTGCCATGTCTTTCCTTACATGGTGGACTATGTCCCTTAATACTTTGGATTACCTCTTATCAGATATTTGACTCAGCAAGGAGAAACTAACTCACTCACTGTCTAACTACCTAACCAACACACAGGTAGGTGATTCCTTTCCTACTGCACTCTAGCATAGTGGCCCTGTATCTGCCACTTGGCCCTCACCATGTAACCCAAACAAAGCATCAGTTGGTGAGGAGAAGAAAAGCAAGTATTCTGGTCAGTGTCTGTATAAACCCTATGTCTGTTTGTTCTTTTGTTTGTTTTTACAGACAAGGTCTTCCTCTGTACTATTAGTTGGCTTAAAACTCATAATGTAGCAGACGCTAGACTCCCCCTTCCTGCCTCTATCTCCTGAGTGCTGAGCTCATACTCAGGTTCCCCTACACCCAGATTCTTGTTGCCATTTTGATAGCTAAAATACACATTTAATCCTGTCTCTTCTAAACAGTGCTTTTCTAGTGATCCTTGAGCAGCTCAGTCTTGAATACAATTGTTTCATTTGCTAAACAATACAGAGGGGGAGGGCTAAGGAAGTCAACCATTGATTTGACCTTGGACTGCCCAGAATATGGAGATTGGCTGCTGTCCCTTTGACACTGATTGGGGTCAAGTGGATATGGGAACTGAGGAGTTAAGATAACCCTGGCACATGGGGGAGTAGAACAATACAACCCTGTTTCTGATGTTTAGCTGAGGAAATATCCCAGTGCTGTATTGGACGGGGACCAGTTCTTTCTCTGGCTACAAAGACCCATTCTCAACGGGGTAAAAGATGACATCCATGTGCCCTTCTTGGAATTTTATGTAAGTATATGCCAAACAGCTGAAAAATGCCTCATGACCTTATATGGGGTCATAGCTACTAAGATGCATCTGCCTGACTCCAAAGGACACAGCTATTCTCCACCACAGCTGGCTGGCTTGTTAAAAGCGGGTCCCTAAACTGACAGAAAATAATGTTCATCAGAACCACTGAGCTCTGCAGCCTGTGGAATGGCTGGAAACAAGATTTATCATCATCAGAATGGCTTATAGCCACTGAACACTTATTGACACAATGAAAGATAGCATACAGGACTGGAAGAAATCTTCCTATGAATCATGGATTCAACTAATATTCACTAAGGCCCTATTAGGGGATAGGTGTTGTTTCATGTACCAGGATACAGAAATGATGAAAGAGAAAGATTATTCTTCCTTGTAGAGTTTATATTCTAGTAAGGAAGTCAAACAGGAGAAAGATAAATGAATAAGAAAGATAAATTCTGTTGATTATGAGTTGCCATTATGGCAAAAGGTGGCATGGTAGAGTGTCAGCATGAGGGGTAAGAGAGAATCTTTCAATAAGGTGGTCAGGGTGACCATCTTTATTGGTTATTCTGTTTGTCCCTCCTGACCTACTGTCTACTCTTCTCTTCCAGCACTGTGTCCCAGGAAACAGATCCTCATGCAGTTCTTAGAAATGAGCAAAACCAGTGACACCTCAAGTATATGTAGGCAGAAAGAGAGAGGCATTCAGAAAATGCTGGGCAACCCCAACAGGAGAATCATTGTATGGTCCATATGAAGTTTTAGAATGAGACCATCTACACGGTGTCATTTCCTCACTTGTCAGCTATTCATTTGGCTAGGAATCCTGACAGACAGATAAGATTATCTGTCTTGAAAATGTTGACCAGTCTCATTTTCTTTGCATACTAGTATTTATGAAAGGATTAGAAATAAATTGCCTTGATGGTAATTTTTTTTTTGTTTTGTTTTGTTTTGTTTTTCGAGACAGGGTTTCTCTGTGTAGCCCTGGCTATCCTGGAACGCACTCTGTAGACCAGGCTGGCCTCGAACTCAGAAATCCGCCTGCCTCTGCCTCCCAAGTGCTGGGATTAAAGGCGTGCGCCACCACCGCCCTGCTATTTTTTTTTTTTATCATTATGTGTGGGGGTGGTTTGCATGCATGTATAGCTGTGCTCCATGAGGCCAGAAGAGGGTGCAGGGTCCCCTAGATGGAGCTACAAATGGTTATGAGCCACCGTGTAGGTGCTGGGAATTGAACCTGGCTCCTCTGGAAGAACAGTCAGTGATCTTAACCACTGAGCTATATCTCCAGCCCCGCCTTGATGGTAATTAATGGAAAAAAAATGGTCTCAAAGTTCAAAACTGCCTCTTACCTGGCCTCATCTGCTCAGAGTTCATCTACTGGAAGTCAACATAATGTCCTTACATGTAACCATCCCTTGGAAACTCATCTGTCAAAGGTTAGTAGACTGATACATTGGGTTTCTTACATCATGGAGACATTACTGGTTTTTATTCATAGCAATTAATACATATTCTGGAATATGGATTTGCCTTCTTTTCCTGTGGCAATTCTTACGGCACTCCATTCAAGATAAAATATGTAGAATTTCTTTTCTCTTTTCTTGGTATGTCTGTCACAGCATCTTCTGTAAGCAAAGGAAAAAAAGCAATGACAATGTAAACCTGAAAGCCTGTTTTTGATCCTTTACATAGATTAATCCACACCATAATCCCATGACACAGAGATTGTTATTGTCTACTTTTATTTTTTACAGGCCTCAATGATATAATTAGCTCGAACTAACAACTACATGGAGGAGACAGGATTTGTCTTTCTAATAGAATCCCCAATAATACATGCAGGTTTTCTCTCTTCAAAGAGGTAGAAATTAATTCCCATTCCCTCGAGCTTAGTTTAGGCTTCATTTCCAACATTCCCTAAGAAGCTACAAGAAACTAACTTGTTCAGTGAGAAGTCTAACAGGTAGTGACCTTAACAAAGTGGCAGAGGCCAACAGATCATGTTGATAATGTGTCTCCCAAAATGATACAATGAGGAAAGAATATGACATCCATAGTGTTTTATCCAACTCTAAATCCCCAAGCTACTCACGAGAAAAGCTCAAATAAAATCAAACTGAAAAATATCTAAAATATCTGACCTCTAAACATGTCAAGGTCATAAGAAATAAGGAAAAGCAGACTGATTATACTGGATCGGACTAAAGAATAGAGATGACTCACATGTACTACAGCATCTTGGAGTGAAAAACAGAAAGCCATTAAACTGGGCAAAAATAAGTAGTTTAGGTAGTAGTACTGTAGCAGTATGAGTTTCTTCATTTTTACAAGTAGACCAATTTTGAATGATGCTAAGAGTTGGGAAAGTGGGTAAATTCTCTATACTGATTGTACAGGGCTTTTTAAAATAAATATGATGGTTTAAAATAAAATTTTCTTCAGAAATCACAAACAACAGTTCACTGTACAGGATGACTTCTGGGTCAGAACATTTGACAACACCTCTCTGGCTACTGTCCATTTGGGGACATTCAGTCACAGACTAAAGAAGTTTTGCCTCTCTGCCTAACGTTGGAGAAAACAATATCATTGTGGTGAACAGTGAGTCCTGTTTACAAAGAGTCTGTATATGTAACATCATCCTACTCCTACAACTAAAAAGACTCAATGACCTCCTACCTCACGGTAGATCAAGTTATCAAATGTTCCCTGTGCATCCATATAACCAGAAGTCATATCATTTTTCTGAAATCTCCAGTCCCACTCCCTGCAAAATTATGCAGTGGTAATGATGAATAGCCACTGGGCAACATCATCTGGGACCACCTGAGCTTCATTACATATTTGCCTGAAAAATCGGCCTCTTTTGGTTAATATTTTTAATGTAGTTCTCAACTCCACCTCCACTGAGGCTCTTACTGCTGGAGAATCAATACAGTCAATAAACAAACTCAGCAAACAAAGGAGATGAAGTATCATCACCAAGGAGCAAGAGCCAGGAAGCAGTTTGTCTTCACCTATCATCAATTGCTATAAGATTCCAATCTCTACCATACAATTGGTATTTGAATGGTATTTATTAATTAATAAGCATAAAAAACCTATTTATTAAACACTGGCAGCAGTAACCACCACCACCTATTAGCACAATTATTTTGTTTTACTGACAATCATAATGTTCTCTAACTTCATCCCCACTATTAAACATGAAGTGACTGAAATTCAGAAGGACTAAATCAGACTATCAGTTGAGCCTCAAATACAGATTCCCTTCACTTTAGCCGTCTTCCCAAACTTAACATGGTTAACTCATAAAGAGTAGAGGTGTTCTTGCATGAACAACTCCACATGGATCCTGAAACCCATGAAAATGCAAAGGAGAGCCCAGAGGAGAGACCATTATTTCAGTACACCATTAAAAACACAAGACAAAAACAAAGAAGACAAGCTAAACATTGAGTTGTTAGTTAACTCAAATTGCTTCTGTTTTCCCTTCTAAAAGTATGGTCCAAACCTATATAAACATTGAACAGAAGTGAATTTTTTTCACAGTGAGCCACCTGCTCAAGGGAATATCTTTCAGCTTTTTTTTTTTTTTTTACCCTTGAATCAACATACATTGCTTTCCCTTTTTAAAAAACAGTAACAAAAATGTATGAGTGTGATATGCAAAAACAGACATTCAAACAAATGCCCAAGCAGCAGTTTTGTTGTTTTCAACAGGACACATTGAACATAGTGAGGAAGGCATGTGAGATGCTGGGTAAAGGGAGAGGCTCCAGCTCTGAAACCTGCATCACAATGGCAAAGCACAGGGCAACCACAGAGGACACAAGCAGAGACACACTGGGAAACTCTGCATTATATATAAATTGAGCATCCCTCACCCAAATATCTAACAAGGAAAAATGCCACATTTCACCTTCAGTGAAAATTTCTGTTAACACACATAGTTTTTCATGCACAGAATCACTAAAGGTATTGTGTAAAATTACGATCAGGCTGTGTATGTAAGTTTTATGTGAAACATAAATTAAATGACTTTCAGCCCTGACAGGTCCCATTATGCATATAAGGATATATAAGACAAGCATTCCAGATGTAAGTCAAAGTTCTACAATTATATATATATATATTTTCTGAAATATGAAATATTTCTGGTCCCATGCATTTTAGATTAAGGATATTCAACCTGTGAATTTGTGTATGCAGATGTGTGTGTGTCCAAATGGGTGTGTGAAATATGTACATTGCATTTGTTTATTACATATATATATACACAAACACTTTTAATATCTTGGACTGATACATTTTATATCATATATAGCTAACTACATTTATACACATAGATGTATAATTATTTTTCTTGTCAACATAAAAATTATATATGGATACACGATTCCAAAGTATAATATAAAACAAGTTATGACAAATAATAATCTTTATTTTGAAATTAATCAACAAGTATCTCTTTTTTTTTAATGGAGAGATTATGGGTAGTTGATAAGGTGGCATGCCTTGACTGGACAAGAAAATTTCTCTAGAACAATGGTACATAAATTGGAGGTTGGTGTCTAAATTCTCTGATAATATGAGAAAGCCACAGAACATGTTGAATTAAAATAAATATATGCAAATCTTCAGAGGCTTCCTTTCTGGGAAATCCATTGGCTTCAGGCAATGACACTGTGGGGAACTGAGGGACAACTTATATCTTCTGCAACCTTCATTTCTCAAGTACAGAAAGTTATTGACAAGCCATGAAGATTACCGTGTGTGTACACTTATATGTGGTTACCATGAGATGTTGTCCTCAGTTGTTCTTTGCTGTGTTTCCTGAGACAAGGTCTCTCAAAGAACCTGAAGCTAATATTTTCAACAAGACTTGGTGGCCAGCAAGCCTCAAAGATCTTCCTGTCTCTACTATCCCAGTAAAGAGGTTCCAGGTGCATTGCTACTGTGTCCAGCTTTAATATGGGTACCAGAAATCCATCTTCAAGTGCCTGTATTCATGTGACAAACACCAAGATATCTTCCTAGCCTCACCATTAGAATTTCAAAAACATTAAAGCATCTTGTGTTAATGAAGCTTTGACTTTTGTCAACTTGTGCATGCGAATTGGTTTCAGAAATAAGGATTCATGTTGAAAAAAAAATGACATTTCTCCATAGATGTTCCAAGAACTTTCTATGGTCACAAGATTTTTTTTTAAGAAAGTCATTGACCAATTACATTGGTGAGAACATCAAGGCAGTGGGTTACAGCAAAAGTGAGAAATCTGCTGCGTGTTTCCAATGTTATCTGATGACACTCTTAGCATATGGGTTGGTGGAAGCTAGTGAAATAATGATCATCTGACAGTCCAAGATTTTGCCTTATATTGAACAAAATACTAAGTCAGATACAGAAGAAGGTAATAAATAGTCGTGTAGCAGATTAAAGACACCCTAAGGTAAATTTGTTTCTCCTTCTCATGAGTGTTCAAGGAGAGAATTGAGTCCGAAGTGGTATCATACTCTTAATTTTCAGACATTTTGAAGATTGCTTATCCTTACAAATTCAAGACAAGCCTAGATAAGAGGGTAACAAAGCAAGGTTCTATCTCAACAACCAAACAAACAACAATAATGAAAACAAGCAAGGAAAGAAGGAGGAGGAGGAAATGGGAATCAGTTAGGGAGAAATTTGACAAATATAATAAGTCATATGTGAAAGACAGAAACATCTATTGAGGGAAAGTTATGAATTAGCTTCTTTAAAAAGTGGGCTATGTAATATTCACTCTTGAAAGAAAAGTAAAAGTTTTGTTACAAAGAAATATGTAGTGAATTTCTATTTTGTCTCCACAGGACTCTGTAAGATTGCCATGTACACACCTATTTGGATGTTTCTAGATTTTTGAGAGATATCAAAACATTGACTAAAAAGAATTTTATCACACATGGCCTTGACCAAGATAAACCCAAGCACTGGGAGCTACTAACATAGTCATCAGACTGAGGCCTAGTACTTCACGGATTACTGAAGATGAAGGCTACATGGATGAGATTTCTTTCAGACCATGCATTGATGTCCAGCCACTGACTGCCCTACTGCAGTGCTGGAAGGTTGAGACCATAGCTCTGACAGTGGAGATTTATGTTTAGGCTAACATTTTGCTGTTCTAACTCAGTGATTACTAACTAGGCTTCCAGAAAGCTCTACATCTTTCATCAACAGCTAACCTCTAAAGGATCAGATTATCCAGGTGGGTCAGGAGGTCTTTTAATGACCTCAAAAGCAAGAGACAATTGTCATAGCAAATACTAAATGTCAATCACAAACAGGACATACCAAAGGAATGGAGAGAGTTTCCTCTTGTGCCTCAGTTTATAGTTGGTAAAAATGAAGTGTGTTTTCAGACATTCGTCTATAAAATCACAGCCCTTAACATCGCAAGAACTCTCTTCATGAAATTTTAGAGAGTAAAAAGAACCAGAAAATGTTACCTCAGGCCATGGGGCATTGAGGATACCATAAAGAAGAAACCAAAGTTTGGGTTGTTAAGTTGTTCTAGCTCAGATTTAGGGAAATGAGTATGGGTATTTGGTTCCCATGGCAAAGAACCCAAACAAAGTACTAATAACTTCATGTTTAGGAATCCAAAGTGAAAAGAAAGTTTTACATCTATTTTCTTGAAATAGTGACTCATAGACTCTGTGAAACAGCAGTGGAGGTGGCAGCCAGTCTCTCTGGACACTGGACTCACAGATCTCATTAATCTGGGTTACTGTGGTGGTAGGATTTCCACTTCTGCATTCTGGCCTGGCTCCCTGCCCAATTAAAGGCTCTTGTATTGTGACTTATCATTCTGTGTCCTTCTGATTGTTTATTGTAAAGCCTCTCAGATGTTCACATCCTGAACTCTTTGTGACCACAAAGGCTTGCCATACCGATGACAAGCTGTGGGACCTTCAGTTCTACAAAGTCAGCAAAGTTTGTGTCTTTGTTCTCAGATATCTCAGACAAAAAGCCAAATGAAAAAGAAACAAACACAAGGTGTGTTTTGTTCATAATTTAGGCAGTGATGTCATTAACATGTCGTATGTAACACAGAATTACAGATGAAATGGCTAAAAAGTACATGTCTGTGGTGGTTATGAACCTCTCGGTAACAGTTGAATTCTTGGCTCTCCTTTCTGATTTTTTTTTTTTTTTTTTGACAACTGTCATCGAGTTTGTTTGTTGTCAGCATCATTATTAATTGTTTTTTTCAGGAGGAGGTAAGGCAAGATTTAATGGAGTTTTTCTCTCCTTTTTTTCCCCTCTAGGCAGAATTCATGCAAGGAAAATCGATTTGATTACAGCAGTACAGCAAAGGGAAATGTGGCATTCAGAAATGAAGAAGCAGCAGCTAAGGAAGAGGAGTGAACATTGTCCACATGAACCTCACACACAGGTTCAGTGCACTGGACTCTACCTCTCTAAAAGAAGTGGGATGGGAGGATCTATCTTAAGACATTATTCCATCCAACCTTCACCCCCCAAACCAGAGAACATTTTGGTTTCAAGATTAAGTACAAGTAATTGGGTGTGAAGTCATTCAAGCATTCACAAAAACCATTCAGACAGCTTCTTTACTTAACCACTTAAAGGAGTTTCTTTTTAGTTTATAAAAATATTAATAAAAATGGTCTATCTGTGAAGTTAATAAAGCACAGAAGTTTTGTGGGAAACAATTAGAAGCTGTCCTCCAGTCTTCATCCCTGCCAATGAGAAGGCCAATAAGACCAGAAATACTAAGATTGCTTTGGAAAACAGGATCCTGGTCACAAAGAAATCAGAAAACCAGGGTGAGGTGAGATGAGTGTTATTAGTTACTCTCCCTGTACCACAGGGCTCTGTGGAAGACAGGAGGGCAAATGAGCCATAGAAACCACCTTTTGTCATTTACAGAGCAGGCTTCTCAAAGATCCAAGCAGCTTAGCACCACACTGAGGGAAACATGCTATTTATTCTGGCTTCTTTTAAATTTAATTTTGATTGATTTCAGAATAAATAATTGACATTATGGAATAATTAATCCATCCATTTATTCATTCACTCATTTTAGCTTGTTGGTTTGAGACAGGATCTTCCCATATAGCCCAGGTTGAACTCGAACCCCTGACCCTCCTGCCTTCTTCTCTGAGTGTTAGGACTGTAGGCACGTCCCACCACCACATAGCTGGCTGTTTTCTGGTTTATTTTTGTTTTGTTGTTTGTTTTTATTTACTTTTTTGTAGAACAAAAACTGTCCAAGTTAAATTTTTCCGCTAATTTGACTACATATGTCAAAATCAGATCAGGGAGCAGAGGATGATGGTCATCAGATTAGTACTCTGACCTCCAAGCAAAATCAAGAACAAAACTATTAGTTTCTAATGGAAAAACAAAGAGATGCTCCAAGATTCACTCTTTTCTTCCTGTCTGCCTCCACATCAAAGCCAAGAGGGATGGTCCCTAGCACAGGCACAGGGTGTCCTGTTGTGCTCCTGGGCTGGGCTTGATTGCACGTGTGATGGCTGCCCAGCTCTGTCTGGTAGTACCTAGTGTCTGGAGTAGTTTCTGCTGTAGGATTCAGCATAGATGTAAGTATTCTGCATGCAGATGGGGTGAGATTTTGAGAATCTTCCTAAGGCTCATCAGCACCCATCTTCCCAATGTCTTTCTGCTCTGGCTAGGGCCCCAATCAAGAATGCCATCTACCAAGTCCTGGGCAATAGACTATCCTTTCATTGGTTCTGTGTCCCAGACTTCTTGTCTTCAGTCTTACTTTCCTCTCCTTTGAATTTTCCACAAGCCCATTTAAGATCAGTAGTAGTTTTCTAGAGCATGCACTTGACTGACCATGAAGAAAAACTATATGTATTTGCATATACATATTCAGTATTATGGGGTAGAGACTACCTTCTAAACAGGAAATGTACTCAAGTTATATGTACACTTTGTGTGCATTGCCTGGAGTTGACTTTATACCATATTTAGAATAATTTCTGTGCATGAAATTTTGTTTCATATTTTGGAATTTTGCACTTGCAGTGTCATGTTCTTATTCAAAGCTTCAGAGTTCAGAGCATTTCAGTTCCTAATTTGGAGAATAGGAATGTTTGAACCACAGTATTTCTTAACACTGGAGTGCCTACGTTTCTGAAAACCATCTCTGATGTTCTTTTCAAAAATCTCTGTTTTGATTCTGAGCAGTACAACACAAACACACACACACATACACACACACACCACCACCACCACCACCACCGAAAGAAGAGTTCAGCAAGATTATCCTTATAGCTATGTCCCATGGACTTTGTATTTTGTCATATCCAAACCATCCTTTCTGAATGTATTAAGAGAAATTCCCCTCTATCATGTGATTCCCCAGGGATTAAACTGGCAGTAAGTGATTTTACATACTGAGACATCTCATTGGGCCTATTGCCCTTTCATACAGTGACTCGAGTCACTGCAGCTGGGCAAAAAATCCTAAAGGACTGTGATGAAACTGAGGTGACTCTCATTGGAATGCGGGATGGATATATTTTAGTTCTCATTTTGTTGCTATAAAATAGATCCAAACAGGTTCTGTTCCTAAGCCAACGAGCTGCTATATCTTAGGAGTTTCTCAACAAGAGTCCTGGACCTGCTGAGGAATAAAGGACGGTTTTCTTATCAAAAACAATTCTTTAACACGTACATATTTCTTTTTTCTTCATTCTCTTAAGTTTGCTTGCTTACATACCTTCCTACACACTCTCCATACATCGTAACGAGCCAGTTCGCATTCTTCCCATTAATTGCCTCAATGTTCTGGCATTATCCATTTTCTTTACGCACCCTTCCACCACCCTTTCCCCTTCATACCCTATATGTTCTCACTAGTCAAGCTCCTCCAAGTCATTGCTCCGATACAGTCCACATTCTGAGAACCTCCGAGCATCTATTTCACACTTCAGCCCGCTCCTCCAAACTCTACAACTGTCTGTACAGTCACTTATTTGCATGTCTAGCGTGGTCACTCCCTGGCAGCTCAAGCTCAGAACACAGGACTCCTGCTCCATGCCAGGAGCATGTCTCTTCCTGTTTCCTATGAAAGACAATGAGGACAGTCTTCTATGCCATAATATAAGCCTCCTGTAATATCAAGTCCTGGGGTTTCTTCATGCAAAACATCCCTAATTTGCTGATATTTGGAAATGCTTCATTGAGTGTGATGGTTTATATATGCATGGCCCAGGGAGTGGTACTATTAGGAGGTGTGGCCTTGTTGGAGTAGGTGTGTCACTGTGGTTGTAGGCTTAAGACCCTCATCCTAGCTGCCTGGAAGTGAGTATTCTGCTAGCAGCCTTCAGAGAAAGATGTAGAACTCTCAGCTCTGCCTTCGCCATGCCTGCCTGGATGCTGCCATGCTTCCACCATGATGATAATGGACTGAACCTCTGAACCTGTAAGCCAGCCCCAATTAAATGTTGTTCTTTATGAGTTGCCTTGGTCATGGTGTCTGTTGACAGCAGTAAAACTCTTAAGACACTGAGGAAAGCCTTATTTCTCATGTGGAGCAGTTGAGCAGTTCTGATTGGTCTTTCAGTGACCTCTCTTTCCTTCCTCCAGCCATCTATCTGTAAGTGACTTATCATTTTAAAAATACTAGTTTGACAATACAAAATTAAATCCTTCAATGCTTACACATTGCTTCTTAGACAGGAAAATAAAAATACCTCCCCCCCAAAAAAGAAAAACCTACAGAATCTCCAGCAATAAGACCTTGCTGCTTTCCCCACCTCCACCTCTATTTATTCTTTTCTTATTCTGTGATATGATTTTGTGAGAACTGGAAAAATTACTTTAAAAGAAAACACTGCATTTTAGGAAGAAGTTGCCTTACCAACAAAGATTAGGACCACCTCAACCCCACTTCTTGATTCTTCAGAATGGCTGGTCTTCTTTTATATCTGAATTATATATTCTGCTCAAAAACTGCTCTGTACTCAACAAAGGAGGAGAGGACCTCATGGCAATCAGGGGGACAGAAGAGACATTGTGATGCTGACCAGGAAGAAGAGTGGACCTTGATTTAAACTATCCAATTCCAAAAGGCTATTTATGTAGGGAATTGAGAACATTTATTTGTATAATTGTCTGCTTACTAAAGAGTTTAGGGTCAGTAATAAATTACATTGTCTGTACAAGAAAGCAAAGCACTGAAAGGCCATGAAGGAGTCATGGTATTTGCCCAATGCAGTAAAGCATGAAGAATCTCTGAGTTAAGATTTTTGAAATTATCTAGGAACATCTGTTGACTTCAGAGTGAATGGCTTTCCATATTCAAAGGTAGTAACTTTCAGTAAGTAACATCAAGAATGAAAGTATCCTTCGTCTCATTAGGCCTATTAGACTGTCAATACCAGTTCCTATAGGCTTTAACCAATACTCTTGATGGTTGACTGTGCCAGAGCACTTCATCTTTGAATATAAGAATCTCAGATATGAATATATGAATCTCAGATTCATGCTCTTAGGCCTTACTCTCAGCATAGTCATAGGATCTCGAACTAATTTGCATTTAAAATTGTGTTCAAACTGCATTAGTTTCTTTGAACTAATTAGCTGTTCATCTGCCCTTCCAAACTGTTAGTTCTTTAAAACAAGGTAACTGGCATTGTCCATTTCTCTTTGCATACCCTCCTATACGCAGGACACATCTCAAGGCCACAATGAACATTTAGCCATAAAATAGGAATATTCCTTTACTGATGTCTCCATGAGATGCACAGGATGCACTAGACTTTACCAAATCTAAGAATTTTACTTTCCGGAAACTTTGTCTCATTAAAATTTATTTAAGACTCAAAAAATAAATAAATTGTTCATCTGAGTTATATCTATAAGAATTTACTACCAAAGAGTTAAGACTAAAAATGTCAGCTCACCTACTAATTTATTAAATAAAACCCAGTTAGATAAATACCATACTTTTCATGAACAATTTTCAGACATTCAAATTAGAACAAATAGTTAAAAGAACTACATGGTACGGTGTGTATTCTTTAAAAGCTTTACTGCATTCTTTAACTCCACTCAGTTTAGTAGATGAGAATTGGAAAATAGTTTAATACTCCTTTTTTTTATTTTTATAAGTTAGGAATACTTTTCTCTACTAGGATAGCCAACCCCAAAAAGTAAGGATTTTTTTTTAAGACTAGTTCAAGCAGAGGATACAAACAGCTGTCAATGTAGTTTTCTATACATGGTTATATTAAAATCTATCAGTTCAGTTTCATCTTTTGCATATATATTTAATCCATGCACATTTTATTCTTTCATATATACATCAATTTATGAAGTTATAATGATTTATAAGGGTCTCTTTCACACAACATCAAAAAAGTTACATTTGTTAACATAAAAAAGCCTGCCAAGGTCATGGTGGCAAATATGAATTTTTGAAAATTCTAATTTTCACTTGAATTTTTGCATTGGCAAGTCAATTTGTCAGTTTTATTTAAAGTGATAGTTTCTCTTCAAATATTTTTAGGATACTTTCTGAATAACTAGAGTGTTTCTCCATCTTTATTATGAGTAAAAACATCATTTCATTTTCTTCAACATGCAGTCACTTCTGCTTGCAGGGAATATTAGAACATAGGAGCTGCTTCTCATGGACAACCTTCAGTGTACAGAAAGAGCATTTTGTGCACTCCTCTTTTCTTGACCCAGCACTCCAGGACTGCATGACATGGCCAGAGATTAAGCATGTATTACCATGCATATTCCCTCCCCGAGTCAAAAAGCCACATTTTCCATGCCCGTCTCTCGAACAGCATCCTACCTTCCAGTTTCAAAGTGGTACCTCTAAACCTAGCTAATTGTATTGTCAACAGTCATACAGTATCACTGTAAACATGACAGCTACCCACAAAAGGGACTAGGCAGGAGAACACAGGTGCCAGTTAAGAGAAATCAAACCAATCCAATTCCAGTCTCACACCCAAGTACATGTAGAGCAGGCAAGATGCCTGGACAAATAGAAGTACCTACTGACAAGCATGAGAATCTGAATTTGATCCATGGGACTCATTTTGTGATAAGGAGAAAGCTGACTCTCATAAGTTGAAGCTGGCTTGTGACCTCCATAAATTCACTATGGTACACTTGCCCCCTTGCATATACAAAATAGATAAATAAAATGTAATATTTTTAAGTACATGGAATAGGAAATAAGAAGATGTGCAAGTACCTTCAGGCTGTGGCTGAGTTAGAGGAAGATGATGCTGATAAAGGAAGAGCCCAGGAAGGATGCTGGGACAGCCACAGTGCTCTCTTTATGATCATAATGTTTTTCCAAAGCCCATTAACCTTCTTAATGCAATGATTTGCCAAGAAGTCCGGGTGGGGGGGAACAAGTACAACAGGCAAATTCTACCCTTTGAATATGGTTTAACTTTTTCTTCATTTGTCTCTTCAAATCCAACTTCATGTCCTATCTAGAATGAAAACTCAGGTAGGACTATTGATTTATTTTTCTTAATTAATTTCTTTATTTATTTACATTACATCTCAATCACAACCACTGCCTTCTCCTCCCTGTCCCCCTACACACACACACACACACACACACACACACACACACACAGCCCCTTCTCTTCTGAAGAGTTAATACCAATACTCCTCAAACTATTCCACAAGAGAGAAACAGAAAGAACATTACCAAACTCATCCTATGAGGCCACAGTCACCCTGATACCTAAACCACACAAAAACTCAACAAAGAAAGAGAATTTCAGACCAATTTTCCTTATGAACATTGATTTAAAAATACTCAATAAAAACTCCCAAACTGAATCCAAACATTAAAGGCATCATCTACCGTGATCAAGTAGGCTTCATCCCAGGGATGCATGGTTCTCTCAATATACGAAAGTCTACCAATGGAATCCACTACATAACTTAACTGAAAAAAAAAAAAAACCGATCGTCTCGTTAGATGCTAAAAAATGCTTTGACAAAATCCAACACCCCTTCAAGCTAAAAGTCTTAAAGAGACCAAAGATACAAGGAGCCTCCCTAAACACAATAAAGGCAATATACAGCAATCTGATAGCCAACATAAAATTAAATGGAGAGAAACTTAGAGCAATTCCTCTAAAACCAGAGACAAGTTAAGGCTGCTCACTCTCTCCATATCTCTTTAATGTAGTACTTGAAGTTCTAGTCAGAGCAATAAGATAAGTAAATGAGATCAAGGGGATACAAACTGGAAAGAAAGAAGTCAATGTATTGCTATTTGCAGTTGATATGATTATATACATAAATGACCCCAAAATTCTACCAGAGTTATTCTACAGATGATAAACATGGTTGCTTTCTTAATGACTTTGAGATAACCAACACAGAATCACTTGATTCAGAACCCTCATGTTAAGTCCATCCTAAAACACTCTGTCTAACAGGGTAGAACAGGATTATCAGAACACTGGGAATTCCTCTCTCAACTCAAATTTGATTCAGGTTGAGTGTTTGGCATCTGCCATCCATTTCTGGCTTCTGAACATTACAGGCCAGATGCCAGAGGCTAAAGGAACTAGGCTTTCCAGCAGGTACTGCTGTGACATGCCACTGCTTCCTATGGAAGGAGGGTGGAAAGCACATGTTTTGCTTTGTTTTTCTCTCATGGCATCTGGGAAGAGGTCTTGCTGACTCTTCCCCACCACCATAGAGAATTATGGGAACAACCAGCACCAGTGGACCACTGTCCTCAGGCGCTGGGCTCCTGGCAATATTGTTTCTCCAGGATCTCTTCTTTGGTTCCGTTCACCGAGAGTCTTCACTGAGGCTTCTGTATGTTCAGCTTGTCCCACATGGGTGACTCCCTCAGTGTCTTTCCCTTGACTTCAAGTTATGCAGAATTCCTTCTACTCACTTAGGGAACAAAGAGTGGAAACCACATCTTAGTAATTTGGTGAATTGAACCTTCGTTCCCCCAAACCTTCTCCTCTCAGGCCTGGAAGTGAAATAAGTTTACCAGTTATTTACCATGCCCTGCCAAGGATGTGGGGTACTTGACATCTATTACATTCTCATGTTTTGGGGCTATGCTGAAAGCAAGTGACATTTCACACCCTCTTATAATAGGCTTAAAGTGCTAGCAAACCAGGACAAACAAAACAATTATGAATATACTCGGTGTAGAAAAACAAACACAAAGAGGAGACTGCAATAATGAGAAAGTCATGTGTGTTTGTTGAGCAAAGCTTTTACATGTGTTATCTAATTTTCCAGGACTAAAAGATATATGTCAGAATCAAAGTCATAACACTAGGTTTGGATAGCATCACAGAGTTTACAAAGGGCTCTCTTGTTCAGTGCCTCCTTTGATTTACCTAAGAGATTTCACGGCTTGTGGTATTCATCTCATTCTCCAGAGGAAAAACTGGTGTCAGGTATATCAGAAGGGGCTAATTTCATAGGCTAACCCCTATCAACAGAAATCTGCTTGGTGGAGAAACAATTTTCAGAAGCTGAAAATAACCATTTAAAAAGTCTTCATGCAATTTAATGCAACCACAGTATCCACAAATGTGATCCATCAGCAGGTTGTAGACTGCATTCCATGTTCTCAAACTGGCATCATGGTTCTTGTGCAGCATGGGTTCTGTAATTGTCATATACAGTGGGAACATGTTCCCATATGAAAAAGTCTGGCAGTTACAAAAGTGATAAAGTTTCTGTCCAGGACCAATAATTTGATAAATATGTCCTTGATTAGGCATTGTACTTAGAAAGATCAGAAGACCAGATAGTGCTGTTGTTGATTAGTACTGTCTGCCGTGATGAACACTGGGGCAGGAGAAATGATACACAGACCATACTATGCCATCAGGCCATGGAGTCTGTGAAAATAGAATAAATTTAGATATCAAGAAGATTCATAATAAATAAAATACTAATAAACCTGATTATAGAAACACTATTCTCAAAATGCTCTGCATATTCCCAATGTATTTGACATGTATTGTCTCATTTGCAATCTGGGACAGCCCTGCAAAAAAAAAGGAATTTTTTAGTCTCATGGTATATAGACAACTATGAGTCAAAACATCCCATCCCCAGTCTCAGAGCCTCACAGAGCAAGGTTGCTACTGGAATCAGGTCTCTCCAGCCATAGTGGTCACATTTTGTTGCTACCTACAACTTCTGCCCCCTGGAGGGGACAATAAAATGATGAACGTAGACACAGCGAAATGAGAATGTCAGTTTTATTATAGAGCAGTTGAGGTAATTTCATGGATGACATCCTAGATGGTTTTTAGATTGACATTCCAGGGAATGATGGAGCCTCCCTGGTAGAACAAAGCAATTGCCCCTTTCAAATAACTCTCTGAGCTACATAGGGACACAAGTCCAACCTAACATGACATTCTTTTTTTCTTTTTACTTATTCTAGAGACGATCATTGAGTGTTATTCTAAATAGGCCAGTAAGATATTTATGTCCAGTAAATATCTATTAAGAACATAGTGTGTGCTAGAGACTATATTACATTGGAAATGCACAAACATGAGTAGTACCAATGTACACATCCACAAATATTTGCAATTCACTGTCCTATGTTAAAAATATGGAGGAGATTCAGAATTGCTTGTGAGGAGGGAGTCACTATTTCTGTGTATGGAATGGGTGAGAACAAGAAGAAAGGGAAATAATTCACAAAGGAGATGTAGTTTGTTCCCCATATATTTTCAAGGGTGAATAGGCAGGCATCAGTAAAAGGCACCTAGACTCAAGAAGCAGCATATCCAAGAGGATTTATCTATGGGATAGGCTTTTGAAAATGGAAATGGGTCTGCATATGGGACTTCTGCGTGGAGCATGAAAAAATGGTTGAAAAATCATCAGTTGTAAACATGAGATGCACAGTCCCTAATTGTAAATAGCCCAAGTGCTTAACATCTCTGTGCTTTCATTTTTTTTCTCTGATAATAGAAAGATAAAAATTAAAATCTACTATGGTAATTGTTGTCTGGGCACAGAGAGTACTGAAAGCACTGTCAACATACAGGGTTTAATAAATGACTTGTTGAGGATCATGGTGACGATAATGGATGGTGCTGGTGACGGTGTTGCTAATGGTGATGGCACTGGCTGTGGTACTGGTAATGATGGCATTGGTGGAGAAATAAAGATATCAATGGTGATGGTGATGGTGATTACTTCCACTTATTTGTCTCTCCTCTCAAATGCAACAACTGGGATCCCAGGATGCTATGTGGAAAATATAAAGAATAATTTGAGTACAGTATTACAGTATTATTTTCCCTACCAAAGTTTCTTAAAACTGTCCTGCTTGGCATCCTGCAGTCTTTTGTGAAAGAAGACACATCTAAGATGGAGGTAGGAGACCACTCTTTCTGCACACAAATGGAAACCTATATTAGAGGTCAGAAAACTGCAGTCTTCTGGATAACTCAGGGCCCCTCTTGCTCTTGGAAATAGTGTTCCTTTGGAACTCTGTCACATCTATTCATATGCAATGGGCTTTGGTTGCATCTAGCTGGCAAGTCTTCACCACTTACTATCAGAACTTTTCAGGGAAAAAAAGGCCAACTCTTGCCCTAGATGATAAATAACCACTATCCACTACCAGCTGTATCACAAATTTCAGTGTTGGGTAACGTTATGCAGGGATGATGGACTGATTGCTAAAGGACATTGGCTCATTGATCTTTTGGAGGAGATTCAGAATTGCTTGTGAGGAGGGAGTCACTATTTCTGTGTATGGAGAGGGCGGGAACAAGAAGACAGGGAAATAATTCACAAGGGAGATATAGTTTGTTCTTCACATATTTTCAAGGATGAATAGGGAGGCATCAGTAAAAGGCACCTAGACACAAGCAGCAGCATATCCAAGAGGCTTTATCCATGGGATAGGTTAAACCTCATAGCACTACTAACCAATCACTAGTAGCAGAGTCCATTACCCACAGTTTCTGAGTTTATAGATTCATATATACACTAAAATTCAACTGTAAGCCCAACATGAATGCTCATGACACTGTCTTGGTTGCTCTGGACGTGCACAGAGTATTAAAGAACACGCAACTCAATGTTCACAAACCCAGCTAAAAGTCAAATGAAGCGATGAAGTGCTGTGTTGACAAGCTCTCATAATGTAAACAATTGCCTTTTTGTGGTCTGTTCATCTCCATCTGCTGTTGTTGATTTTGTGGTTTTGGTTGCTGGCTTTGCTATTTGGATTGGCCCCCTAAGCCCAGAATACTGTGTTGTCCAGTGTTGCTAAGTGCAAGACAGCTGGAATGTGCCCTGTGGAAAAAGTACATAGCTTCATTCGGGCATGAGGTATATACAGTGTTGTGCGACATAAGTTCTATGTTAAGTAATTCACACACACACACACACACACACACACACACACACACACACACACATTTTACTTATAGAGCACATAAAAGCTATGAATCACCTGATGAGTAAGTATGTGATCAGAAGCTCCAATCCTAAACCTGATCTTCTATGGAAAACTAGAGTTGAGTATTTACTAATTCAGTGTTCCTGGAGATTTTATAAGCCATGGCTAATAATGAGAATCGACTGTGTGCAAGGAAGGAAAAAGCCAACAGAAGCAAAATATGTGTCACTCATTGGCACATCACAGTGTTCTGGGACTTTCTTCTTGAGCAACAAGAAAGCTCTCCTATGCCAAGTTCTGATGGGTCGGAGAAAATCCCCTAGTCTTCCATCCGATGAGTCAAAGGAAACAGGAAATGTTCCATGGTGGCCTGGGCTCAAGAAGCCTTTATATCTAGTATAACAAAACTTTGCTGGGAACTGACTCTAGACTTTGGAGCTTGGGGCCATGAATTCTGGTTTCCAGAAAGTTCTTATAAAGACTTCAAATGACTGACATTCTAGTCTCCACCCTACTTTGTGAAACTCTACTTTAGGTAGCTTCTGGATAGTAACTTCATACCTGATTGGACAAACTTAGTGTTTTTTTCTTTCTCTAAGCATTGACGGTAGGTAAAGAAATGTCCCCAGAGACCACTGCTTTGTGTCCATCCGGGTACTGTCTGGAGCCAGTCTTAAGCGCTGACTCCATGCATGAGTATTTGATCTTAGATTTGCACACTTGGACAATCATGTCACCTCTCTTGTCCCTGTGGAGATTTATCTTCAGCTAAACAGGAGTCTGTGGAGTTGAACACGAGCTGCTGTGCTTGGCTGTATTGGTCACCATATCTATGTGTAGCAGACACCTTGTTGTTCATTATATTCAGTACTTTTCTTGTTATGGAAAAATTTCCTAAAAACACTTAAGGAAAACAGGGTTAATTTTGGTGCATGGTTTGCGAGATACAGTCCATCATGACATCGAAGGCATGGTGGGACAGCATGAGGTAGCTGACCACAGAGCATGTACAATCAGGAACTAAAGAGACATGAATGCTGGTGTTTAGCTCACATTCTTTTATTCACTCAGTCCTGGACCACAGCCAATGGGACTGTGGGGTCTTCTCTCCTCAGTTCAACTTTTCTAAAAGTAAACTCACAGATGCCCTCCAAAGTGTGTTTCCATGGTAAATTTAAATCCAATCGAATTGATACTCAAGATTAACCAGCAAGCTCATCATCTAAGTCAGGAATTAAAGCACAGAGCCCCTTGTAAGCCTTGCCATGGGAATATCACACCATACACTTTGTGCAATGGAGGTCAGAGCTTGTGTTAGTTTGAATACAGTTGGTCCAGGGAGTGGCACCGATAGGAGGTATGGCCTTGCTGAAGTAGGTGTGGCCTTGTTAGAGAAAGTGTGTCACTGTGGGAGTGGGCTTTGTAACCCTCCTCCTAGCTTTTTAGAGGACAGTCTTCTCTTAGCGGCTTTCAGATAAAGATGTAGAACTCTCAGTTCCCCCTGTGCCATGTCTGCCTACTTCCTCCATGCCCCTTACAGTGTTCTCACCTCACAAGCTCCCCTCATCTATAACTGTGCCTCATCAGCTCAATTTGTGGATTAGGAATACAGGCTCAGAAGAAAGGGCACTGGCTGAGGTTGGCTCACAAAGCTGAAGAAATGACAGCGGGGGCAAGAATACAACTCCATCTTCCTGAAGTTCTTTCCTCAGGAGATCCCAGTGTCAACTCAGACAGGTAACCTCTAACTCTAAAAGCCCATGGTCTCACAGTAATTACTCTTGTGGTGAGAATAATTGGATGACCCAGAACAAAACACGACTTCCAAGGAAACAGAAAGGTCATTTCTCAGCCCCACTAGCAATGTGGAGTCCCCAGGGTGTGCATAAGGATGGAGCAGGGAAAGACACCAACAGGCTGGGGATTGAGGATAGATGAGACTGCAGTGAAAACTCTGTCCCAGTGGGCTTCTTCCACCTTGGAGGGTCCCAGAGTCCCAGTAAAAAATAAAAGCAGGAGGGATTTTATTTTTTGCTGACACTTCTGAATGTCCTAATAATAGTAAGAAGGACGGGGCCACGGCTGAAGGAGCAGTATCTGGCAGCAGGGTAATCATCAGAGGGAGGCAACATGAGCTTTTGCCTTTGAAGAATGAGGCAATATATGCTCAGCTGAAAGTACAAGGTGTGTAAGGAAAGGGAGAAATACAGATATCTATGCAGACCTGAACAATTTCAGGTTCCGAGCCTGTGCACAGAGACAATTGACAGGCCTGTTAAATATTGCTCAACAATAAGTTGACTAGAAAAATAATGGTTTTTTTCCATGCTGTTTCTTCAGTGTTTGAGGTTTTGCAATATTAACTCAACATAATATTATAGATAAAATAGTGGATTTTCGTTGTTATTTTCATGTCTGATCCCTGCCAGGCTATGAATAAAGATAGTGTGATTTACATACTTATTAGCCACATTTTTTTACAACTAAAGAACAGCTCCAAGTCTCCTATGGTTCATGCTCTGTGCTGACTGGCAAGGACATTTTAAATAAGCCCCTGTCACCAATTCTCACTTCACATTGGTCACAGTGATAACTGTGCATGAAATCAGAATAGAGAATATTCCCATGTCTGCTCTGAAAAGCAAGTTTAAGTGCAATGAGGTCCTCTGGGACTCTGTCACCTTTCTAAACAGCATAGAAAGTCACCTCACAGGTAGTATGGCTTTTGGTGTCTCTTTATCTGATAGAGAAAGCATTGAAGGCTACCTGCATGAGACATGAGTCACAGGAGGAGTGGATAAGGGCATAGAAGAAAGGGACTGGTGAATCTAATTTTTTTATTTGCTGTGATATCCCAAAGCCCCTCTCAGAACAGAGTGGTCTAGATTGACTCAAATGACAAAGGATCTGACTGTCTCCATCTAGAGCTTGTGATCTCAGTGCCCACTAGAAACACTAAGCAGTATCCTGTGTCAGGGCCTTAATACCTGTAGTGGTTTGTTTAGAACTCAAATTGCTTTAGCTGTCCAACTTATGCCCTGGGAAGACAAGTTTATGCAGCTAGCAAGCACTGGACACAGTCTTCTAGGCAAATTCCCTTTATCTTGTGAAAAAAATATACTCATGTAAGATTTCACCAGGAGTGTCCTTCACAGACACAGAAGGGCCTGCTAAGAGGTCATTCTTTGGCTAGGAGATGCAGGCTATAATTTAGAAGAACCTAGAATGTAGGTTTACCACACAGGCATGGTTCTTGGCGTCTCTTCATCTGATAGAGCAAGCAATGACGGTCACCTGCATGAGACATGAGTCAGGAGAGGAGTGGATAGAGGCATAGAAGAAAGTGACTGGTGAATCTAAATTTTTTATTTTCTGTGCTCATCTCTGAGTTTAAATAAGTCTTTTTACTTCTGGCATCACTAAACAATAATTGAAGCACTCAGGAAACAGTGCTGCCTCCAAAAGACAGACCTTCTGTGAGATGGGGTATCCCTGTAGCATGTGCCTACTTAAGTGTTTAGTCAGTGATACAACAGTGTCTTGTCTATGTCTCAGGGCCTGGGAAGAACTGTGAAACAATATAGAAATTTAGCACAGAGTGTCATTAGAAGAAGTGTTTTCTGTTCTTTTCTCAAGAGCCTGAAAACAACTTTACATCTACTCCGAGAACAGATGTCTTCTGGGATATCTCACTAAGTGTAATTGGAATCTAATCTAAAGAAAGCATCCCAGAGCAGAGGATTGCTGGGGACTTCGAGGTCCCTTTTCTAGGCCAGCAGGGCCTCCAAGCTATTTCAGCCGCACCCACAGGTTTTACTAAGAATCCTTCCTTTTTTAGGCAGACTCATTCCTACAAACCCAAAGATGGTGAGGTAGACCACACAAGCTGAAGGATGCTGGAAAGGATACAGTGAGCCATGCCTGCAGGAAAGCCCTCCTTCCACTCAGAGACCAGATTTCCCTTCGATCAAACTATTTCTACACTGAAGTCGTCAGACTTGGCTTAAATCATCGAAGGTCAGACACCTCCCACAGAGAAGTGCCTATGTGGGCCTCATCTCTTCTAGCACTCTGTGTACTAGTACTCAACAAGGACCATCCTCTTTATTGTTATTAAACAAGTTAGGTTCATGGCTTCTCTTGATGAGAAAGAGGATCCCCTAATACATGGGACATACCCAGCAGAGTCCAAATGATTCAGGAAGAATCCCCATGCCTTCCTTAGCTCACCAAGAGAAATACCCTCACTAAGTCCCTAGGAATCCACTGAGGAACAGAAGTCATGCAAGAGAGCATAACTCAACAAGTGGACCCAGATCTGAACAAAGAGTATTTCCTCTCTCCACTATCCTCACAGGTCTCCCTTACAATCATTCTCTCGAATACTCCCAAAGCTCTCATTAAGTAGGAAATTTAGAAGTATGTATATAGTTGTGGTGAAAAAAATTTTATATTTTAAGACTGTTGTAAATTTTTGTCTACTAGTCCTTTAAGAGATGCTTACATCAGTCTCCCTTGAACTTGAATAGTTCTCCATGGGGATTGGATGGTGGATCCAGCTTTCATGGGAGGGAATAACCCATTGCAGCTTATGAATCCTCACTCTTTATGAATAAGGAAATTCCAGACCCACTGTAGGAGACTCCTGGAGAGTTGTCCATGAAGAAAACTTCTAGACTGGTAACTGTAGAGGCACCAACTGGAGAATAATAATGTACTCAACAGAAAGTAAGTATCATCATGGCAATGCATGCTTGTAATCCCAGCAACATAGAGAAGAATCTTGCTTAAAAAAAAAAAAGACAACAGAAGTTATTTAACCTCTCCTCATACCTTGGTTTATAAAACCTCACCTGTAAGTAATGTCGAAAGCCTACCTTAATTAATGCATGCAAGTGTTTGGAAGATAAGTATACTATAAAATGCTTGCATTCATATGGCAGCAATACAATATGGGACAGATACACAACCAATATTGCCTCTAGAGGCTTGTTCCACACTGGTAAAGCAAAGGTGATAATGAAAAGATATGGGGCTGGGAAGATGGCTGCATGAGGACATGAGTTTGATTCCCCCAGAACCCACACAAAAGTTGATCCCAAAGACACATCCCAGCAATGGGAGACAGAGACAGGGGTTTCCCTGGGATTTCTGGTCATCCAGTGCGGCCAAATCAGAAGGCTCTAGGATCAATGAGGGTCCCTGTTTCAACAAAGCATAATGTGGAAAGAGATTATGGTGGACAGTAGACATTGACGTCTCACCTACAATTGCATGTACACATTCAGAAAGACAGTCAGTCAGACAGACACAAAATAATTAAAAAGAAATGAAAATATAAAATAAATATGGTAATTCCTATAATGTAGGCATATGCCTGTGGTAACTTGGATTTTCCAAAGATTCCTTAAGACTTTTTCCCGGAAAAGGCATTTGAGGTAGAATATCAACGATGAACGCCTTTTCTACACAGTTGCTCTGTAAGATATTTTGGCCAAAGATAACAAAAAAGCCAAAATGTGTCTCCCTGCACAGGATTTTGGAGAAATAAAATCCTTTACTTTAAGGTTATTCACTGGTAGCCAAATGCAAAATTAATCTGAAGTATAACTTTTTAATTATTAAAAATACAAAACTTGGCTCAACAAGAACCCGATTACATGTGTTAGCTCTAGAGAGATTTGTGCTGCAGGACATATAAATAAAAAGCATCTAACTTTCTTGCTCTTTAGCCATGGAGTTCAGCAGTAATGAATAAACACCAAATACTCTCTGGGAATTAACAAATTAAGTAAAAGATAAAGGAACTCTGAAGTAAACCCTAAGGCAACCACTCAGTGTCACCAATGTCCAATATGACATCAGTCCCCACATACCCTAGAAGGTATTTTTTAATTTCAAATATCCTGTCTGCTAGTCGGTTAAAAATATGATGACCCTCTGTGCAATTTGATGTGCCATTTCTGTTATTTTTCAGACTTCATTTGAAAAACCAAATAGATACATTAAAAGAAATAATTACTCTGTTGAATTGGTGCTTGCAATTATGGGAGTTGGCAAGTCTCGAGACCTGTAATCAGAGGTGGACACCCAGGATAGAATGTGCCTTAAGTGGCCATCTGAAGCTAGGCCAGTTTTAAACCCTGGAAGAGCAGAAGTTCTGCTTCAAGACTGAGTGGCAGAAAGACTGGTATATCAGGTAGGACTGGCATCAGAGAGAGGGCTTGTATCTGAATTCTAGGCAGTCAGGCAAAAGACCATCTTACCATATCATTCTGGATGCTGTGTCTTCTTGTCTGTACTCAGGCTTTCAAAGGATTCATTGAGTCCCCTTTTCACTGGGGAGAATAGTCTGATGTACTTCATTCAACTCACTTCACTTAGAAACATACAAAATTTGTCCACAAATATCTGAGTATCCTGTAGCTGAGTCAAGTTTACACATAAACTTACCATCACATTACATTACGTTACACTACATTACATTACTGTGTTGGTAAAAAACATGTTGATAGTAGAGACGTGTTGGACTCCAAAATCCAAAACCAGGGGACACACTCCTCCAGAGACACTCACAGATGGGATTCGCTGCAATAACATAAGGTTTATTAATGAAAAGATGTTAGCCAGTTTACTGGAGTTCCCCTATATGCAGACAAGAGGAACCCCAAGCCAAAGCTGGGGGCAGCTTTTATACAGAGTTTATAAGGGCAACCACAAAGGTTGACCTTCTCAGGTCTGCTCTACATATGACTCAGATTCGCACATTACTTTTATGGTAATGAGTGTCTCATGTTTGCCCAGGTTTATTACATTAAAGGCTCAGTTTCCTGAACACGTCTCATCCTGGCCCCCTCTCCTGGAATGTGTCTCTGTGCTCTGGGCCTTCCTCCACCTGCAGGTGGGTTCCCTTCCCTGTGGTCTGAGGAATGTTAATCAGCCTCTCCTTTCCTCTTCTGAATGTTAATCCTGTAAGTGTCCTCTGACTAAGGAATGTTCTCTTCCCAGAATGCAGTGAATTCTAAGTTCAAACCTGAACTAAGTTCAGACCTGAATATCTCACATTTTGTTTCTATAGACACTGCATATATAATGTAGATGTTTTATCCCTATAGTCTATGTTAGTTGGAGTAGTGGTGAGATATACCAGAAGCAGAAGATATGCAGTGGTTAATATATACTATAAACTTGACAGGCTAGGACATAAACCTCTGGGCATATCTAAGAGGGAGCATGTAGTAGGTCAACTGAAGACTCTACTTGTGGGGGTGGCACCCCGCCTTGGGCTGGAGTATTGGATTGACTCAGAAGGAGAAAGTGAGTTAAGCACTACCATTCATCTGTCTTCATTTTAAACTGTAGCTACAGTGTGACCAACTGCCTCAAGCTCCTACTGCAACAACCTCTCTGCCACAGTAAACTGTACCCTGGACTGGTGATCTGAAATAAACATCAACTTAATTAAGCCACATTTGTCAGCTATTTTGTCAAAACAGCAAGAGGGGTAATCCAAGTTATGGACTCTAGAAACAGGACTTCTTTGGAGTTTAGAAATCCCTATTTGAACTTCATCAACACTTAAACATACTAATAGAATGTAGTACAGCAGAAGTGTTTCATCCAGAGAGATCCAGATATTTGAAGGTTGTGACAAGAAAGGATATAAATGATACGTATTATATATAAAGTTATATATACACACATATGGCCCAAGTGTTCCAAACTGAAAAGGGAGAACTGAGAACTGTTGCCAGCAGACTTGACTTAGCAAAGTTTCCAAGGCAGCGTGTGGCCGTTCATTATAAAACACACATCATTAAAATCCTCTTCCCGGATGGAGCAGACCTGTGTACCTTCCCACACAGCATGATCGAAGGCAGAGCTTGGCATTCCCAGTGCTAACCTCATAGATATAAACAGCCCATTCTCTTCATTCAGGGCCAGGCTGATCTTTCTCTTGGCCCATTTTACCTTGCATTCCATCATATTAATTGGTTAATTGTAAGCTTTCCACTGAGCTTCCTGCTGCTTGAAATCCCCAGGGTGCTTCATTTAGGAACAAAAAGTAAAACTTTTACAAATATCTCTCATAAAGCCCTTTCCAGAAAATAGAAAGACCAGTGGAGACTTACTTTTTCTTTCCCTTTAAAATGTCCATTTGACCACCCCATTTGTATCTTGGTGGCCTTAAGGGTATAGAATCAGCTCTGGTATCATATGTGTGTGTGTGTATATATATGTGTGTGTGTATGTATGTATGTATATGTATATGTATATGTATATGTATATATATATATATGGAGAGAGAAAGAGAGAGAGAGAGAGAGAGAGAGAACAATGCATTGCTGCCTGCTGAAGTAGCCAATCACTTCTTTATGATACAAACATTAAAATTCTTTCTTCTATCACTTTGACACATATTGCAGTGATAAGCTGCCTGACATTGTACTGGAAAGTGAACTTCAATCCTCTACAGCAACTGTGTAGTCTCTTAACTGCAGAGCCATCTTTTCTCCAATGATATGACACAGTGGCAATAGCACTCTAAAGACTTACACTTGTACACACGCATTTCCTGGTATTTCCATTAAAAATAATTTTCTAGTGATAAGCATGAAATTGTGAAGCTGCGAAGCTATTCGTTGCATCAATACTTCTTACAGTACTAAGTTTCTTAGGTTCCCAAGAACAGGGAATTTGTTAAATTAATCACTGCATATTCTAGGACACTATGAACCCAACCATTAAAATTATATTATAGAAATATATCCATTAACTGAAAAGTATAAGCTGCCCCTGTACGTTCCTGTTTTCAAAGTAGCAAATGGCACACATACAAGTCATCCATGCATGCAGGGCGCACACAAATCTGAATGCACTACACACTTTTAAAAATAAAATTCACACCAGTGACTTGGTTTTTCAAACATTAGGAGTCTGGTCATCTTAAAGTTTTGACAAGATCTATGTGTTTTTCTAAATTTCTCTTAGTATTTGACCAATATACAACTAGATAAAAACCCCAATGCTCATGATCTCTTTGGCTTTAATGTTATAATTCATGAAAGTCTCAATAATTTTCCCCTTGGTCTAGCAAGGTTGAGGAGGTAAAGTGTGAGGACCAGGTTTTAGATTTCCGATGCATATGTAAAGTTGGGCATGATGGTGCACATTGTAACCCCAGTGCTACTACTATGAGTTGGGAAGCAGACAGAGAGAATCTCCAAAGCTCATGGGCCAAGTAGCCTGCACACATAGTAGAGAACAGCACAGAGACCCCACCTCAAACAAGGTGCACACACACATTTTCAGGTATTTCCATTAAAAATCGTTTTCTAGGGATTAGCATGAAGTTGTGAAGGTGAATGTGGAAGACTGACCTCTGTGGCTGTCCTTTTCCCTCCACATAAGCACTGTGGAATGCATCCCCGAGCACGCACAGGCGCGCATGTACACACACACACACACACACACACATACACACACACACAAAGAGACACACTGTAAACACAATTTTTCAGTTAAAATATGCTAATTGTACTATGAACATGACTCATGCAGCAGGTATAAACAGAGATAATCAGAGTCATTTCATTGAACTGACATAAGTATCCTTCTTACCATCGGACCATACTCTATTGTTATGACTTATACTAGACAGATTCCCGTTTCCTTTGCTCATGGCATCGAGCCTCTACATGTTGGAACAATCTGTCTTCTACCATGTTAGAATCAATGAGCATTGTTCATTGGTTGTAAAGTGTTAGACATATTCATTGGCCTGGAAGAAACAATTATGCTTGGGCTAAGAATCTTTCAGTACATTCTTATGTATGTGGCCCTAATTTTATCCTTTATGAGGGTACAAGCCTTAGGAAATCATCCTAAATACAATATGAAGACTCCCAATCTAGGAACCCACAGCTATTTGGAAGAGCACTTGTGTGTGTGTGTGTGTGTGTGTGTGTGTGTGTGTGTTCGAGTGACAACTTCTGTTGGGCATGTTATTATACATCATAGTGAAAATGAGAAATGAACCATCTTGATCCACTCTATTCTATGAAATATAAGGTTTCAGGCATGAATGAAGTACACATTTAGTCAGTAGGGTAGCTGGTTAGGAAAACTTGGCTGCAGAGGTCCACGCCAAAGGAGCACTGAGATCCAAAACACACACCACAGTGATGGAATCTAAGGGCAGTTGATATATTAGCTCTTATATCACATGCTCTGCTAGAAGATTTCTGTATTCATAAATAAAATGCTTCTACCAGACCTCAATTTAAAAGGTACAATTTGGATTATTGTAAGACGTTCACCTGGTAAGGCTGTGTAATGAAATGCAGCGTGACTGGAGCTGTAAACATGGCACCTTTGTTCTGACCCAGGACCCCTTTCACAATAACTAGTTGTTACACATAATCTTACCAAATACATAGTGAAATTTACTATGACTTTTTTTTTCTAGCAAATGGCTAATCACTGTTGATGTAAGATTACCTGTTGAAAAGGCAGTGGTATGTGTCAGTCATTCAGGGATCTATACTACACTCATGAGAAGAGATCTCACACATACCTGAGAGTGAGGACTAGATTAACTATTCTGGTGATTGCCAACACCAGTAGCTACATTCAAGGGCTGTCATTTTTTTTTTATCAGTCCTGGATGAACTGAAGGAGAGGAAGTGTGTTAACAATGGAAGGAAAGAAACAGTATGGGAAAGCTGAGAGAAAGCTACCTTAGAACCACAGGATCTGGTTTCTCTGTTACTTTTTTTTACTGTGGCTCTTTAATTCCTGTCGTGGTCTCTTTAATTCTTCGTTCTCTTATATAAGTGTTCCAAGTCTCCGTGACTACCATTACAATGCTGTAAGGTGGGCTACTTGAACAATAGAATTTGAATTGTCTGAGGATTCTTGAGCCTAGAAACCAAAAATTGGGCATTTGGTTTCCTCTAAAGCCTCTGTGCTTGGCCTGCAGATGGCCACCCTCTCTCTGTGTCCTCGTATGTCATTTCATCTATTTACATCCATGATAATATGTATGTCCTAATTTCTACTTCATGAGGGAACACAAGTCAGAAAGGATTAAAACTCAATCATAACAGTTTCATTTTTAACTTGATAACTGCTCTGAAAGCCCAACTCTAAATAGAGTTACATGGTGGCTCTGGGAGTTAGAAATTTAAGAACATTAACTTTCAAAGGGAAAACATAATTCAGCCTATAGCACAAAGTAAATTTAAATATGCAATAAGATAACACATATGCAAATATGAGGTAGATTGCTAGACGCTATGCGATATATTGGTATTGGAAGGATGTGTATCATTGTTGCAGATCTACACCAGGAGTAACTGGCTCAAGGAACCATTTTACAGGCTTCTTAGATTAAGTGGTGGAGGGCAGGGGGAAGTGGAAGGTGACTTTAAACAATACAATTATTTTTAAAACATTCTAGCCTCTTGGCACCCATCTTTTCATAAATATTCCCTATTTCCTTTGGATCAATGATCTTTCTGTGTTCTTACCATAAGAGCTGAGGAATCCCTGCAAAGCCTTTCTTCTGAGCATCTCTTTTTACTCATGTGGCACATGCTGCTGGAGTTGGCCACCAAGCTGTGTTTTCTTGGGACTTCCTTCATGCTTAGATTATGCATGGACAGAGAAAAAAATATCATAGGTTTTATTCATTCAAAGATTTCTAGAGGGGCAATGTGCTATGATGCGCTCCTTCTAAGAGGAGCGTTTGTTTTGTTTTATCTAATTTCTGGCTCTTTTGCTAATATCTTTTCCATAAATTCTATTTTGCTTCAAATGTCCAGAGTTTTTTGTCTGCTGCTCACTGTTGTAAAATGAGTAACTAGGGAGGAGTATGAGAGGACAGACATGCAGACAGAAGCTTGCAGGAGACAAGAAAGATGAATGAGGAATGAAGAAAATAGTGAAAGGATGGAGAGGTGGAAAGAATGGATGGGGAAGGGGAGAGAGGGAAGATGGATGGATAGATTGAATGAGGGAGGTCATGCCCACTATCAGAGAAAAGAATGTGCCTAACCTGTGGTGATTAACACAAGGAGTTAGGACCTAGTGAGATTTTTCTGTTCACGGAAACCAGCCATATCTTCCTAGGTCTTTTGACACTTATGGTTTTTACTTCCTTGAGAAGGCTATGAAAACTTACACAGAGCTGAAATTTGAATCCTGTAATGTACACCCCTAAGAACAACTCAAAATAGATCATCTGACAGCCTGGCAAACATCCTAAGGCTGACAAAGAGCGACAAGGCAGAGATACTGCTTAGGAACCATTTTGGAGCTCTGTTCCATGGGGTCACTCTGTTCCAGATTCCAGTGTAGATACAAAATTTCAAAATAACCAAGGACTGATCATTGATAATGTAATTAAAATATATTCACAAAATACAAAAACAGATGGAAAAAATCTGAATGAACCCTCTAGCTTCACTTTCTTTTAACTTGCTTAAATATCATCAACTTGGGAGGTCATTGAGCTGAGCAATGTATTAGTGTCACACTACCTTTGCTGTATGTACATACATCATGCCTGTGAGATGTGCACATCCGAGTTGCCTCAATTATATTTCAAGGGCTTAGCATCTCCTTTTGTTGAAAAACACCAACTTTCCACTGCAACCTATGCAAGTATACAGTGATTGCCTTTTGAGAACAGTGGACTTAAAACGTCCACTCTCACCTTACAGTAATTTCACCATCCTCTGAACATATGTGCTATAAAGAGCCATAGTGTCTGGTTACAGCCAGTACAGACCATAGAGCACTCTGCTTCCAATCACCTTTTGCCAAGTCAGAAACATCTTGCCTTTTTACCTCATAAATTTCCCCACGCCTATCCGTCCATGGGGCCAAGTTTAATATTTGCATCTCCTATCTCTTCATACTTGACCACCTCATTCATATGCTTCAGTAATAGGAATGCTATATGGTAAGGATAATGAACCTAGCTCTGTGATTAGGATAATGTGTGAATCAGGATTTCAAAGTCTCCATAAGAAAATACCAAGTTAGAATCTAATCTGGATCCAAACTTGGGTTCCATATTTCTGTTTTGTGTTTTGTTCTGATTTGTTTGGATATGATGACTTGTTTTCACTCTTAACTTGTCACAGACTAGACTCACCAAAAAAGAGAGACTCAATGAGGAATTTTCTACATTGTGTTGACCTGTGACATACTGCGGAAGGGGCATCTTAATTAACTTTATTAATATGGGAAGATCCAGTCCATTGTTGGTGGCATCATCCCCTAGGGAGGGGGCCCTGAACTGTGTAATAGTATTCACAAGCAATCAAGGGAGCAAGTGAATGTACATATATTAATTTCTTCTCTTCACTATGGACATGACATGAAAAGTTGCTTTAAGTGCCTTGATTACCTACAATCATAGACTGTAACATGAAATTTTGAACTAAGTTAACCTTTGCTGGGGTGCTTTATTATAGAAACAGAAGTGACACTGGATCACAGGGTGTCATTTAGCCCAGCCTGGCTTTTAACCTTGCTATGTAATCAAGAATAACTTTCGACTCCTGATCCTCCTGCCTCCATTTCTCAGATGCTAGGATTATAGGGGCATAACTATCCCTACCTAGTCCAGGAACTTTTTCTTTAACTGTAGGACTTAAAATTGAACCATGGGCTTCATGCATATTAAGTAAACTGCATTTTTCTTGACTGTGTGGTTTTATGAAAGTTAGTTGATATCTTTGTGCCTTGCAGCTTATGTGGCTATTGTAAAACCTGTACTAACTAGCACCTGTAGTGTCTGAAGACCTGTCAGTAGCTGTTAGTCACCTTGGTTCTCTTTTGCCTGGACTTCTTCTAATGCTCTTAGCTGCACTGACTTTCCCCAGCCCTGTCTACAGCAACCAGCTTAGCATGGACTTGAATTTTATCCAGGTACATCTTGGCAGTGCTTGCCTTCCTCCTGAATGCAACTGCTTCTCCCCAACCTTGACTATCCTGTCAGTCCACATAATAGACACATCTTGTTATCCATCTGTATGAAACACTAATGTGTGGGAGAATTACCACCACTGAGTCAGTCTGTAACCAAATGCATGGCAAAACTCCAGGTATGTTTGTCTCTTCCTGTCTTCCTCTGTCCTGAGATACAGTAACATACCTTCTTGGAGATCCTGTCCTTCATCCCTACATCCCTGGGCCCCTCAGAATTCAGTAGACAGTGGGAATTGGTGATTAATTATGCTTACTATATTACTCTGTCATTGACTATACCTCTATATCTTGGTCTTGAGACTTCTTTCTACCTACTGACAATACATAGGCTCTTCTTCACACTGTTTTAGGAAACCCAGATATAAAAATAATTTAAATGGCAAATTTTATGGTTTTAACAATTAAAAATGTAAATAAAGTTTTAATAGGTCTTTGTGAACATGGAGTTATAAAAATTTGCATCAGAATTGTGAGTCTATTCCATTAAGACTTCACTATAAAGTCATCTCTGCTAATGCTTGTAGATACGGCTGGAAAGCTAGTAAACTTTGCTTATTCCAGGCCTGTTCTTCTTTACCTAAGGAACAAGCAGATCTTGTCCCGGCTGTAAGCACTCTCCATACTCTCCAGAGATTATTCACAATGAAAAGGGGAGCATCTTTTTTTTTTTTTTTCATCAATCATTATGGCCTGTTCCTATCATCTCTCCCTTCTCTTTTCCATTTGGTTTTCTCAGGTGTCTGCTTTCTGCAGATGATGACAATGAAGACAACAATGATGGTGATGACCACAGAAAGTATGCCAGGTGTCAGACACCTCCTTATACCCTTACCTGGCTACTTCATGTAACCCTCACTGCACCACTGTAAAGTTTGTGCTGTATTATATCTCTATATTATAGATAAGAAACAGAAGCCAAGTGACTTACCTACATAGCTACATTGTCTACCCAGTCCTACCCAGGCATGTGCCTTCAAAGTCTTGGTGGTTCACCCTCATATTACCCTGTCTCAAACCCCATCTTCCATTCTTCCTACTCAAATATTACTTCCACTGGCAAGAACATATTACTGTCACTAATGCAGCCTCCCCTAGCCACTAGCTACTGCCTGTCCCTCCATTTCTTCTTTGGGGTCAAATGCCTCTATTTTTTCTCTCATATTCTCCATGGTCTACTTTTCTGACTACTATGCACTACCACCCCATGTTCCATGTGAACCATTGTGAAGACCATTCCTTTAAGAACTCATAAGCCATATTTAAGTAAATATAGAAAAAGTTCATGCTAGACTTCTTTATGTTGACTGGATGAGAAGGGTCACCTAAGCTGTGATTTAAATGTGTCTACTCCCTGTTGAAGGTTGAATTGCATCACTCTCCCACCTACACTGAAGTCCTAATTCCCAGTAGCTCAGAATGGGAACTTGCTTGTAAACAAGGGCATTGCAAATGCATTTTGTTAGGATAAAGTCACTAGGGGTGGTCTCTAACCCGAAGTTAGGAGTGTTCTCATAAAATGGAGGAAATTAGGAAATGACTCGATAGTGAAGGCAGACAGAAATCGTGGAAATAGGTCTACTAGTCAGTGAACACTAGATATTTTCTGTAGTCCACGAGTAGCTAAGGAAGAGACTTCTAGCATGCAGAACTAACCATCTCCACTGGGATCTTAACCTCAGGCCCTTTGCCTCCACAACTGTGAAGCAATAAACTAGTGTCCAAATGACTCAGTTTGTCAAGTTTTCTCATACCAGCCCTAGCAAACGAAAATGCCACTCGAGGTATTTTCTAGAAGGGAGCAGAGCTCAGTGGGTAACGTGTTTGCTGTATAAGCATAAATGTCTGTGCTCGAATCTCCAACACCAACATACATACCTGAGCAGGGTAGCATGTGCCTGTAACCCTAGCACAGGGCATGAGCTGGGAGTGTAGAGACTGGCAGGTCCTGGAGTCACTGGTCAGATTATCTAACTGATTGGTGAGCTGGATTCAGTGAAAGATTGTCACAAAAATAGGGTGGGCAATGATAGAGAAAGACACCTGATATTAACCTCTGGAATCTGTATGAGTACTCGTGGGCACTAGAACATACACACACATATATGGAAAGGTGTATCACATACAAAAAAATCACATCAGTAAATGCACAAACAAATAAAAGATGTTTCATACAAACTACATCTTTGTTATTGTATACTGCATTATTTTTATACTCAATAGCATGAAATAGCAATATACACAATTTTTTACACTTACTTCACAAAATACTTCACAAATCTTTATACCTGTATTTAATTTTGGTTCCAAATCTAGCTCATCAAAATTATTCAGAATCTCCATTCTGTCGAATATTGAATTTACTTCCCCCTGACAGTGTCCATGTTCTCCAAACAAAACATTTATCGCCTCCAGGGTAGGGATTACACCCTCTGGCTCCTAGGAATCGGAAAGTGAATGAATCCGTGGTGCTTAGAAGAACACTGACCTCCCAGAAAGATAAGTAGCCTGGGTGAATAGTGATGGTTTTATTACTGATATCACTAACATGCTCTGTGAATGGCAGATCGCCCACAGGCAATCCAAAGTCAGTAAGATGAAAAATCATTTCTCTTTCCATTAAAATGGCTCACTGGTAATATGATTAAAGATTCATATTTCCACTATAGTTTTATAAAATCTATCAGAAGTTTCTAAAAAATAATCAACGAATCAATAATTTAACTCATGTTTCCACCACTCTGCCTCTTTCTGCCTCTATCTTTATTGCCTATCTATGTACATGTCCATTTATCTACTTCTCAGTCTATCTCTATCTATCTATCTATCTATCTATCTATCTATCTATCTATCTATCTATCTATCATCTATCCAGTTAGCTAGCTAACACACAGAACAACTGGCCAAAACTCAGAGAAAACTAGGTGGGATTTTGCCTTTTGTGTTTGTTGATTCAGTAGCTGGCCCAAAGCTCTCTGTTTTAGGATGACAATTTTCATACATACCAACATTTTCGGTGTGAATAAATATTATCCCCTGAAATTGTAACATAAGAGACAAAGCTTGAACTTTATTTTCTTCTCTCCTACCTGTGGCCCAGTGGTCATGGACACCTGCTGGCATGTCATCTCACAGATTAGTCATCATTATCCCCTGACTGACCTCATTGTTTTTCTAGCCACTGGGAAAATGAAGGGCCTGAGGTGACCAAGCTCTAAGGAATCCTTCCTGCCAGACACCTATTGATCCTTTAAGATGGGGGAGGGGCTGTTTGGTGTTGGGGATTTTTATGTAGATCTGTGTCTTTAAGATAGTGACTCCTATTTAAAGAGCTGTTTTAGGCAAGAGTTGACAGAGGCAGGAATAGAACAGGTTTAGTAATTCTGTTTCTTCTTCAAAACCCTTTCTTAATGTTTGTAAGTGAAAGGTGTCAGAGGTGTCACTTTCAGGAGTATGAATTTTTTTTTGAATAGCCAGAGTAAATCATTTATAACTTGGGAAGAAATTTCTATCAAGTCTATCTGAAACCTTGTGCAGATAAAGAGATTCAGTATGGATGCAGCATTGATACTTATCTATAAATAACTCATGGCTGTTATTTCTACCAGCGTCTGAAACAATGCATGTCAGAGAAAAGCAGTTGGAAAATCAGGAAGTTCCCCCCAAACCCAAGAATACATTTTGTGACCCATCAAGGCAGTTCCAGGCATCCCTGGAGATTATCAAAGACAGCCAGCCACAGCCCTGGTGGAATCAAGTTGGGTTGAAGTGGGTCCTGTGTCTGGCCCCCAAGGGATGCTGCGCTGCTCGGGGAAGACAGAGATGCAGGAAGTTGACTGTGCTCTCCCCATGCTGGTGCCGGATTGGACGGAGTGCAACCTGAGGTCCCAGGAGGGCTCTTGACTTGGGGGTCCCCGGGCCAAAAGGCAGGCAGCCGGGATCTGCTGGTTTTCAGGCCCTTGGGCCCCCAGGAGCAGGTGGGGTGGGGGTGGGGCTCAGAAGGGCGGAGAACGAAGTAGGGGCATTCAGGCTGGATTGGCCCATGGCTGAAGGGGAGACAAAGGGAGAGAGTGCTCTGGCTGTGCCCCACGGGGATGAGAGTCTCACTTGGCTGGGTTGGCGGTCTCTGTGGCTGGGAATACAGAGACATTTACTGCAGGCGGTTAGACAATGGCTCTATAGGTGAAACCCGGATCCCGAAGAAGAGAAACAGTCCATGGTCTTAAGATGTTTATTATCACGGCAGAAAGTAGATGAGACACTGTACCCCTGTTTCCTCAGGGTGAGCCTGAGGTTAAATACCTTTTGCAAGCAGAAGGATCTAGAAAGGAATGTTTAATTGGCTATGCCCCTCTGGCCTATAGGTATCTCACTAATATGGAGATCTGTCTTGAGGCTCTGTGGCCTGTAGTTATGCCCTCTACCCTGGGGGGGGGGGGGGGCGGGCGGGCATTGTCCTACATGACTAAAGGACTCAAGTCTGTGGAGGCTGCGGCCTCCTATCAGAAGCCTGGAGTCTGAGGGTGTGGTGAAAATGCACGCCATCCCTCAGGATCACCTGGGGTCTCCGAGAGTTTCCAGCCTGTACTCAGCCAGAAACCAGGCTGTCTTTCAAGGCCCTACAGTGGAATGAGGAAATAAAAAGTTGTTACAGTGACTCCCAGGGGCTAGTAATGACTTACAAGCTAGAAGATCCCATGAGCATAAAAAATAGTGTTGAAAAAGCATAATATTGAACTTTGGACTGATCCCCAAAATGTATCCCCTGGATTGCTTTTGAGGAAATCACTATGGATGGATTCATGGGACATATGCTATGGGTAGTCTCATTGGAGTTTCACAGTACAGGGAAATCCTAACTCGAGTTCCTTTGGTTAAATATTTACCACTTTCCAAACACTAAGAAAACATTGATTAAATCTCAAAAGAATCCATTGAAATATGAACTCATTTGAGATATAAGGAAAATGACCCCTGCAGAGGGTCATGCATCTAACTCACCCAGGACAGAAGAGGCAGAGATAAATTGTATACTCCTTGCATTTTCGGTCTACCATGTAGAAAGGAATACCATGTAATGCCCCTGGAATTCTATATTTTAAAATGTAAGTGCACATTAGCCATAAAGTACTGGATAGTCATGCTACAATCAATCCACAGACCCAAAGAAGCTAAGTAATAAGGAAGGCTCAAGGGGGGATGCTTGAATCTCACTCAGAACAAGAACTAAAATAGACATTGGGAGTGGATGGAAGGAGGGAATTGGTGAGGTGGGGGAGGTAGAATGAGCAGACATGGGGATCAGGTGTGGGGAGAGTGGGGTTGGGGGAGACCTGGGAGAGAGAACAGACATCGGTGGAGGGAGCATATCTGGAACAAGCCAGAGACGTGGGAAGGGGGTTCTCCCAGGAGTTTAATGGGGTGACCCTAGCTGAGGCTCCTAGCAGCTGGGAGTAGAGCTTGAAGTAGCCATCTTCTGTAGCCAAGCAGGACTTCTAGTGTAGGGAGAAGAGAGACTAACCTATCACAAAACCTTTGACCCAAAATGTGCCCAGCCTAAAAGACATGCCGGGATAAAGATGGAGCAGAGATTGAGGAAATGGCCAACCAATGACTGGCTCAACTTGAGACCCACCCCATGGAAGGGAGCCAATTCCTGACACACTATTAATGGCACTATGCTATGCTTGCAGGCAGGAGCCTTGCATGATCGTCTCCGGAGAGGCTTCATCCAGCAGCTGATAGAAACAGATGCAGATACCCACAGCCAAATATCAGGCGGAGCTTGGGGAGTCCTGCCGACGAGTAGGGAATAGGATTATGTGAGCTGCACTGTCCAAGGACACCACAAGAAGACCCACAGAGTCAACTAACCTGGGCCCATGTGGGCTCACAGAGATTGAACCACCAACCAAAGAGCATGCATGGGATGGACTTAGGCTCCCCACACATTTGTAGCAAATATGCATCTTGGTCTTCATGTGGGTCTCCTAACAATTTGAGCAGGGCTGTCTCTGACTCTGTTGCCTGTCTTTGGATCCCTTTCCCCTATCTGGGCTGCCTTGTCTGGCCTCAGTGGGAGAGGGTGTGCTTAGTTCTGCTGCCACTTGATGTGCCACGGTGGGTTGGTACGCAGGGGGGGCACCTCCGCTCTTAGGAGAAAGGAATGTTTAATTGGCTATGCCCCCTTTGGCCTATAGGTATCTCACTAATATGGAGATCTGTCTTGAGGCACATTCTTCTCCTTGGACCCTCATAGCTCATTGGCCAGTTCTTGCCAAGTGAATGGACTTCAGATTCAGTGGAGGACTCTGTCTCCATGAGTGAAGGTGGGTCTCCATGCCCACGTGCATGCACACACACACACACACACACATATCCATGTTAACAAGTACATGCAACATGCACACCACACATACAGACAAAAATTTTAAAATAAAAGTAAAAAAAAAAAAGTAGGACCAATGGGGTGACTCAGCAGGAAAGGCCACTTGCCTCTCAGTCTGACCACAATCTTCATTCAACCCCATGAACTCACATGGTAGAAGAGACTCCCAGAAGTTGTTTTCTGACCTCCGTGTATACATCGTGGCATGAACACAACACACACACTAATAGAAGCAATACATTTTAAAAAATAAAAAAATGTATTGCAAAAATTTTACAGAATATTATATCCTTGGTCTGAAGTTTAAATTAATGCATGTAATTTACATTCATACACACAGGCACACACATATATTTACCATATGTTTTACTAATACATGCTAGCATATATATTTTTACCATATATAGATATGTACATACAAGTGTGTATTTGCCACTCCAGAGGTGAAGCAAATTACGAAAAGGTAATGTGTTCACAAAGGGTGGTAGGTACAAGGCTTTAGTAGTTATTGCTACTCTTATTTATTCTTATCTTTGAGCCCACGATGCTATATAGTAATACTGAAACATGTAAAAATTAAGCAGTCATTTTTATTTTTTTCTCCTTTAAAATTTTTTTAACATAATATATTTTTTCGACAAAGTTTTAACCCTAACATATGCAGTTAGCTCGTCTTTATTGGGAGTATACACCTTGGGGCTTTGTGTAGGTCAGAAGCTAATCAATCCTCCAAGGAGTTCTACTCCTTAAGGTAGGAAATTGCTAAAACACTCTGTGCTCTTAAATAGAGATTTTTCTCAGAAATAAGTAACTAAGCAAGATTAACTCTGGGTGCTGGAGCCCTGCTCGGTTGATGTTAGTTGCCTCTTCCCACAGAAGTCATTCACAAACTTGGCCACTTTTTAAAGCACCTATCAGTTACATGACAGTTTCCCAGATCAGGAAGGCGAGTGTGAGGCAGCTGGGCCATGTCTTCCAGGATGATGGTCTCCTTAAGAGAAAGGTCTTTTCTAACAATCAATTACAGGGCTGTTGGCAGAACTTGCTTCCTTGTGGGCTTTTGGAATGGAAGCCTCAGCTCTCCACTGGCTGTTGACTGGAGTCACACTCAGCTCCCTGCCACATAGGCCTTTACAATATTATTATAGTGAGCAGACCAAGCAGGCAAGAAAGTGAGTGCCAAAGACAGAGACAAAGGCTTAGAAGAACAGAAGTCACAGGCTTTCAAAGTCACAGTCATAATATGGTATGGTGGTACACACCTAAAATCTCAACACTTGAAAAGCCAAGGTAGGAGAATCACAAATTTGAAGTAGCCCGGACTACATAGTGAGTTTTAGGATAGCCTAGGCTACATAGTGAATCCTTGTCTCATAAAAAAACTAAGTCAATCATAGTTTTTTTAAAATCTAGATTCAGAAGTGACAACCCCTCTGAATGTCATGTTTCCATTAGGAGTGAGTCACTTTGTCTACCCCACACACCTGGGGAGCTCACTATAAGGGACATGAATGTCAGGAGATGTAGTTCTCTGAGGACTATCTTTCAACACTACAGATCAGGGCACGCCCATGCACTGCTCTTTGTTCAACTTACTTGGTTATCAGAGATTTTTCATATTTTCACATCCTGTATAAACGCCACTGTGACTTCCTGTCCCACTACCTACATGCTAAGGAGAAGCATCTCTAAGTGTGTGTATCTGTGCCAATTCTTCCCTTTGAGAGTTTCTAGAACAGCAAGATGTACACTGTAATTTTGCTAGAGTCTCCATCCTCAGGCATGATGTGGCTGATGGGCACCAAGAGGCTAAGGCACAAGATTAAGCCCATTCCAAGTCCATGGCTCCGTGGGCTTTCATGTGGCATATCTTTAGGCATAAAGGAAATTTTTACTCTCCACGGATGTATAGTAAGCCACAATTAAGATACTGTGAACAATTCACAATCTCCCTCTATTGCTTAAGAAAACAAAACAACAATAACAGAATCTCCCTTGTCCAGCATAAGAAAGCCAAAGACAGGCAGCTACTCTGTCTCTTTGTATTTGTCTTCAGACCAGGCATCTTTTCCTTCTCCTAAGTTCCAACTAACATGGCACCACCAGGCCAGGCCTGCAGAGCTTTGGTTAAATGTCCACTATAGCCACACTTTTACCAGCTTCTACTATGTTACAGAAGACATTCACAATCATACTGAGCATGCTGTCATTGAGACCTAGAATATTCTCCAAATGTCCAAGTGTTGAAGAACTGAGCTTCAGTCCGTGGTGCCACTGGCAGTGGTGGAAACTTTAAGGAGTAGAGCTTAGTGGAAGGAGGTTGGGTCTTTGGCACACTCTCCTGAAAAGGATACTGAGACTCTGGGCCCTCTTCCTTTTCCTTGCCTTTCTTTCTGGTCATGATGTCAGCATCCATCTTCCTAGGTGTTTTGTCTACAATGGGTCATGTCATGTCATAGGTCCAAAGACAACAAGGTCATCCAACCAGGCACAAAACAACAACAATAACAACAAGAGCAACAACAACAGTGATGTGAATTTGGTTTGTTGTTTACCTTATGCTATTTGGGAATTGCAGGAGAATCCCGCATGTGAGATGCTCAGGGTCCATGCCCCCTGTTAGTTCTGGTTGGTAAATAAAAATGTCAGCAGCTAACAGTTGGACACAGTGACAGTGGTGGGACTTTAGGGGTTCGTAGACCAGGGGACACAGGAAGAAAGCAATAGACACTGCTAGGAAGTGAAGATGATCAAGCTTGAGAGCTGCAGGAGTGAGGGGTTGGAGAGAGAGAGAGAGAGACAGAGAGAGAGAGAGAGAGAGAGAGAGAGAGAGAGAGAGAGAGAGAGAGAGAGAGAAATACAATCATGTAAGAGCCAGAAAGAGAGGCCCCAAGGACCCCTCCTCCCCACTGAGTCTAGGGTATCAAAGATGAAATATAGATTTTAATAAGTAATAACTCAGGAGTATCTGAGGGGAGGCGTTAACAACATGAAAGTTTAGGAGTGGCCCAGACATTGAAGTAAGGCATATTAATAGAAGGCTGAATGTGTGTGTGTGTGTGTGTGTGTGTGTGTGTGTGTGTGTGTGTAGGAGGGGGGAAGAGCAGATTAACCAACTACAGCTACACAACAGCAACAACAACAAAAAAAAAATCAACAACCTGGAGTTGATATAAGCTTTTCTTTATAACTCAATTGTTTTGGGTGCTTACTGTAGAAAAAAAAAAAAGCGAAATAATCCAAAGAATCACCCGCAGAGTTCTATGTCAACAATACAGCAAAACTAAAGCCCCGTTCTCCGTGTTTTCTGTGACATTCCATCTCAAACCCTCTGGGCCTTATAGACTTTTGACGAGCAAGTATTTCATGGCTCTCACTGCTGTCTCTTTGGGTCTTCCTGCTCACCTGGCCCCACCCTGGTTTCTCTCTCCTCTCCCACACTGTTCTATGCTGCCATTCTCGTAGCTCCTGGGAGAACCTGTGAGCAGTGGCCGTTCCTGCTGCATTAAAACTGTGTGCCTCTCTGCTTATATGCCTTTCATGCTCTGTGTCTGTGATGATCTTTTCATCTGACCGTCTCCTCCTCTCATCTTCCTCCTCCTCCTCTTCCTCCTCCTCATCTTTCTCTTCTTCTTTAGATTCAGTAAGGCACCAGCTTCAGGAAAGGTACTCAAGCCCAAGTGACACTTGGGTGGCAAAATATTAGTGCTATCATAGAGATTTATGTGATTTTATCAAAAATATCTTTTAGTTGGAGCGTTCCTAATCTAAAAATCTGAGGTGCCTTAACATTCATACGTTTGGGGTACAGAGGTGCTGATTAAAACAGTTTTAGATTTAGAACACTTAGATTTTGGGTTTTCTGGTTAGGATGTTCAACAAGCCAAGTCTACACAAATATAAAAATTAAAAAGCTCTGAGATCTGAAAGGCTGTTCATCCCACATATCATGGGGAAGAGACAAACAACCTGTATTTGCAAGCTTACCTTTGACACAGAGGCTTTTTCCATGATTCCCCAGGGCCCACATTATTGGCTAGTGGTCCCTGAACAGTCTCTCACATTAACCACCTTAAAAACATAATAGGTATCTTTATTGCCACTTACAAATAAAGGATCCAAGGCTGGAAAACGTTAAGTAACTCGCTTAAGGTCACATTGTTAGAAAATAAGTGAAGAAAATATACATCTAATCACTAAAGCACCAAAATCCACCTCCATAATCACTGGGCAATACTAACAACTTCAACTTTCTACCACCCTGCCATCATCTATTGCTCCTGCTTTCTCTAAGTGGGGCACAAGGTTGGTTTAATTAGTGCTTATCTAATATACTGAACCTAGCTGTTTATAGACAAGGAGATTATTTTCCTACTACCTTTTTCAGAGCCATGGCAAATAACTTGGTCTTTTTTATGCGTTCTGGTTTAAAATGCATTTGTTTTATTTTTCTTTAAATAACAGGATAATCATCTTTCCCTCAGTGCATACAGGAACAGTACAAACTGTGAAAACAGCTGTGTATTTAGGTAGGTGATTCATTGCTAAATTGAAACCAAACTGTGCTTCCAGGCTTCCAGATTCATCCCTGAGGTGTCCATCAACCAAGCTTGAGGTGTGTTATTAACAATAAGAAAGAGTTAACTACCCTTGCACAATGGGCAGTCATTTAGAAGGTGCCTCTCAACTGTTTCCTGAGTTAAGGCTGTTCGTGGACTGTACCTCACTGTCCCCTTAAGTACCACTCTCTTGCTCTTCAGGGAAAAAGAATGATGGATATTTCTAATTACATTGGCCGTGCTCTTCTCTGCTTGGTTCCCTGCAGGTTATACTATTTGCCAATATCTATTTAACTGTAGCAGTAACAGGAAAAACTCCCAAGTCTAATCAACTAGAAATGCTTTGGCTCTCTCCCACTTTAGGGGAATCATAGCTTTGCAGTTCAGGTCATCTTTATAGATGAGAGAAGAGCGAGGCTGGGTGAAAATTGGTATTAAAAATAGAGCCAAGTTCCAGACACTCACTCTCTAGAGCTCATGGAAGATTCTGGCCTTTTATTATTAATGTTTAGCACTGATGCCATGCCCCTAGATCGGGGGCACACCAAAGATCCTTCACAGTGGCCTGGATGACTCTCTGCAGTGGCCGAGTTGGCACCTGTTAAAAGCTTTAATTTTCCTCCTTCTTGGTCTTCACAGGACTCCTGGCAGGAAGTTTCAAGTAAACAGGGGACCCATCTGGTCTGACTGACTGGATCCCTGACCATTTCTCCCACTACCTTTTCCCAGTGTCCAAGGCTGCCTCTGAACTGAAAAGTGCTTCCTCCAAAGTTCACAATTTAGGTCCAGAGGTTACCAACCAGCTAACTTGCTGAATGAAATACTGGATTATGCTACCAATATGAGCACTCTATCTGGTCAAAAAATCCAACTTTTGTAGATAAGAGCCTTGCTTTTGAGTCTAATGCAAAGTCTGTCTAATAACAGCATCGCAATATATATATATACATATATATATTCCGCATGCATATATATGCATATATATATGCATGCAGATGAAAGATCTTTAGAAAATCTTAGGTTTTAATTTATCACAGATGATGCTGGGACAGGCAAGAAAGGGGAAGGGAACATAGGTGGTATACTTTCCATGCTAAACACTTGGCTAGATTCTGAATTTAAATTTCTCATTTAATCGCCATTACCATGCTTTGACTATATATGACAACATCAACATTCATGCAGTTGAGAAAAGGGACTTTGATGAGCTCAAATAACTTCCCCAATGTCCCTTTCAAGGAGGAAAACTTAAGCCTTGATTAGTGATCTCCAGTGTGTTGTTTTTTTCCTTGATCCCATATTGGGACTGGGGGCAAGCAATGGCCCAGGCCAGGAACAAGTGAAACATTTTTATAGGTAGCTGGGACAAGAGTCAGGGACATGCAAAATTCAATGATCCACTCTTTAGAGCTTATGGAAGATTCTGGCATTGTATTAAGTCTGAATTTTGACATTTCCTCCTGCCTTGAGAGCAAGTCGAAGACCTCCATAATTCCCCTGTTGAAACTTGCCTGCTGTCACAATTGGTATCTGATGACAGTTGCCTATAATAAGTATCTGTCCAAATCTGAGGCCTAGGTTACACACGGTAACTAGCATAGAATAAAGGGGAGAGACCAGGTGCACTTGGGTAGTATGAGGAAAGATAGAAGGAATCCAGTGATGTCCATGAAAGGCCAGAGGAGTATGGGACACACACACACACACACACACACACACACACACACACCATCCTGGAAAAATGACTGAGCCAATGTCTCAGGCCTCAGAAGGATGCACCTAAGCCTGGTTTAAAATAGAGCTGCTAGATATAAATTCTTAACTCTTGTCAGGAGGTCCTTTGTCTTGGGTTTCCAGATTGAGAGACTACAAGTTAAAGACACATGGGATTCACCGACGACATCAAGTCCTGAGGCAAAGTCTACATGTTATCATAGAAACTGACAAAATTGCCAGCTCCTCCCCAATTCCCTCACTCAGCATCTCACACTTTAACTCACCAAAGACTTGTTTGTTAATTTACCATGATTCTTTCTTTCTGGGAGTTGGTGCTACCAAACTGTGCTGTGTGCCCTATTCTGCTGTGAGTATGGACAAAAACCAGACTATGCTAGGAAGCATGAGTTAGAGACCCAGTCTCTCTCCCTCATTAAGTTTGTAACTGAAGGTGCTAAAACACAAATAGAGATAGTTCAAGTATCAAGTTACATATGATAAGGATCCCAGTGGTGGAGTAGAGAAGAATCTTTAAGGGTTGAGGGGGAAAAAAGGAGAACTCCTGGCATGAGGGTACCAGTGTTGATTTGGTGAGCTTTGCATTAGTACACAGCTTTAACATAGAAGCCTAAGGAAGGCTTAGACCAGGTTTTTATAAGAATGACCTTCATGCCTGGGTGATGTCCTCTTACCTAATATCTGTCCTCCATGGTGGGTTTCAGTTAAGGAGCCAGAATTTCTTGTCATTGCCATGCCCACAACAGACCTCAAAATGCTTTCCTCTACTTTTTCTGACTTCCCACTGAAACATGCTCTTTCTTGAAGATCGATAGCATCCCCTCTTCTGTAGAGCAGACTAAAATAAGATTCCTCTTGTTTCATTGCTGATTCCTGTTTTGTTGAGCATTCAAGAACCTATGGCTAGAGCCACAAGGTCTTTCCTCACCAAAAGCAGTAATATTCCCAGAAGATGATGTAGGAAGCCAATTTTCCTTCCAACTATATATGAAGAATACTGAAGTACATTATCTTCACAGAGGAAGCTCTTGTTAAATCAAATGGTCTTTGGGGATACACATAACACCATCGTTTTTCCTACAAAAGTATTCTGGAATAGGCTTTCCTTCTTCCTGTTATATGTATGGGTTCTTAGATACATGTCATCACTGGAGTTTGTCTCTAGAGTGTTTCTCTCTTCACAAACTTTATTGATATCAGAGAGGTCATTTGGTATAACGATCTATTCAAAGGGCATGACCCCTTCATATAGCCTAAATACTGCTGTGGCTGGCTGACAAATTAGGAGGTGATATAGCACCTTACTGCTTTGACATCACAAATGCTTTATGTAAGACAGCAGCCCTGTGTGTGATCAACCTTGTTCAGGTCCACTGTCCTCTATGGACCACTCCTTTTATGTACATAATCTTAAAACTCACCAAATTTACATCCCTTGGCTAAGGCTCTGCCTTATCCATGTGATGGCGCAGCAAAAAGTGACAGGGAAATTGCCAGTCCTCCATTCTGTACATTTGGTAATCACTAGCTGTGCAATCAAAATTCTAAACTTTAACTGTTCTAAAGTCTGCTCATGATCACAATGAGAGGACCAGGACCTACTCTAGAAAGCTGTGAATATGAGACAAGTCTGGGTTATAGCAAGCTCTAAGGTATGCATAATAGTACTTCTTTGAACTTCTAAATTGTAAAAAAAATGGTTTCTTAAGAAGACCTGAACTCCATTTTTTATAAGTTATCTTAGATGTAAAAAAATTACATTTGGTTTTCTAAAGAGCTGACTTAAGCTTAGACATGAACACAGTTCCATATATATGCATATATACAAACTATATACTACCTAAGGATACATAATCTCTATCCTTTCACTTTTCTCATTTCCTCTTTACTCTTCCTCCTCCTCTCTCTGACACACATAAACACACGTGCGCGCGCACACACACCTTGAATTAATTGTAGGTGTGGTAAGCATTTGGTGCCAGCATTAATTTCCAGTCCCACCTAAGAAATTACTATTGCTAAACTAAATTAACATTAGCATAGTAAACACAACTGCTGGTAAGAGTTTCCCCAGGGTCCCTTAGTTACCACTCTCTAAACTTAGTGTTAGCTGAGTTGGACGAGCAGCCCCAGACTACCAAAGCATAAGAAAGAAACAGTCCACCAAACAATGAGAAAGGAACAGAGTGCGTGTTTTTTTGACAGGACTGAGAAGCTGGGTTTGTTCCAGCCCTCAAACAAGAGAAGGAATGCTTTGTATAGGTCTGGGCCTCCATGAAGGCAAGAAATATCTGCCACACCTTGAGGAGAACACCCACACCCAGTTCCTCTGATGTATTTGGTTATTAACTAGATCATATCACTAATTTAGTTTCACTGTAATTATTCACGCTGCTGCATTGCTCTTGTGTAATACCTTGAGAATCTGTGTACAATGGACTATGTCTTTTGTATTTCTATGTCTTTAGTGCCTTCATAGAGATAGAAAGAGCAATTTACAAATTCATTTGGAATAACAAAAAACCTAGGATAGCAAGAACTATTCTCAACAATAAAAGAACCTCTGGGGGAATCACCATTCCGGACCTCAAACTGTACTACAGAGCAGTAGTGATAAAAACTGCATGGTATTGGTACAGAGACAGACAGGATGATCAATGGAATAGAATTGAAGACCCAGAAATGAACCCGCACACCTATGGGCACTTGATCTTTGACAAGGGAGCTAAATCCATCCAGTGGAAAAAGGACAGCATTTTCAACAAGTGGTGCTGGCTCAACTGGAGGTCAACATGTAGAAGAATGCAAATTAATCCATTCTTATCCCCTTGTACAAAGCTCAATTCAAAGTGGATAAAGGACCTTCACATAAAGCCAGATACACTGAAACTAATAGAAGAGAAGTTGGGGAAGACCCTCGAATACGTAGGCACAGGGGAAAAGTTCCTGAACAGAACACCAATGGCTTATGCTCTAAGATCAAGAATCGACAAATGGGACCTCATCAAATTGCAAAGCTTCTGTAAGGCAAAGGACACTGTCAACAAGACAAAAGGGCAACCAACAGATTGGGAAAAGATCATTACCAATCCTACATCTGATAGAGGGCTAATATCAAATATATACAAAGAACTCAAGAAATTAGACGCCAAACAACAAAATAACCCCATTAAAAAATGGAGTACAGAACTAAACAAAGAATTCTCAACTGAGGAAACTCGAATGGCCGAGAAGCATCTTAAGAAATGCTCAACATCCTTAGTCATCAGGGAAATGCAAATCAAAACAACACTGAGATACCACCTCACACCAGTCAGAATGGCTAAGATCAAAAACTCAGGTGATAGTAGATGCTGGCGAGGATGTGAAGAAAGAGGAACACTCCTGCATTGTTGGTGGGGTTGCAAGCTGGTACAACCACTCTGGAAGTCAGTCTGGCAGTTCCTCAGAAAATTGGACATAGCACTACCTGAGGACCCAGCTATACCACTCCTGGGCATATACCCAGAAAATGCCCCAACAAATAACAAAGACATATGCTCCACTATGTTCATAGCAGCCTTATTTATAATAGCCAGAAGCTGGAAAGAACCCAGATGCCCTTCAACAGAGGAATGGATACAAAAAATGTGGTACATTTACACAATGGAATATTACTCAGCTATTAAAAATAATGAATTCGAGAAATTCTTAGGTAAATGGATGGAACTAGAAAATATCATCCTGAGTGAGGTAACCCAATCACAAAAGAACACACATGGTATTTACTCACTGATAAGTGGAGATTAGCCCAAAATTTGAAACAACAAAGATTCAACTACCAAAGGACATGAAGCTCACGAAGAAGAAAGAACAAGTGAGGATGCCTAGGTCTTTCTTAGAAGGAGTAACTAAATACCCAAGGGAGCAAATATGGAGACAAAGTGTGGGACAGAATCTGAAGAGGGGGTTGTATGGAGACCATTCCACCTGGGTATTCATTCCATGGGCAGTCACCAAAAATAGACGCTGATAGGGAGGTCAGGATGGGAAAGCTGACAGCAGCCTGATAAGGCTGTCTCCTTAGAGGTCACCCAGAGTCTGACATACCCAGAGACAGATACTCGAAAGCTATCCATTAATCTGATCAAAGGTTCCCAATGGAGGAGTTAGAGAGTAAACTGAAGGAGCCTTAAGGGCTGGTGGCCCCATGAGGCGAGCAACAATACCAACCAGCCAGAGCTCCCCAGGGTCTAAACCACCAGCCTAGGAGCACATATGGAGAGACACATGACTCCAGCTGTATATGTAGGGGAGGATGGCCTTGTTGGGCATAGGTGGGAGACAAAGTCATTGGTACCTTGAAGGCTGAGCACTGGGGGGGGGGGGAAATCTGAGGGTGGGGAGGGGGACTGGGGGTAGGTGGGTAAACACCCTCATAGAAGCAGGAGGAGGGGGAATGGGATAAGGAGTTCCTGGGTGGTGGGGGAAATGCGGTAAGGGGATAAAATTTGAAATGTAAATATTATATCCAATAAAAGAGGGGAAAAAAAGAAAAGCGGTTAGAACCAACATTCTTAACAAAATGTCAGCCCTCTTAAAAAAAAAAACTATCTTGATACTAAAATTTGTTTTGAAAATTGTATATTGCAGAATGATCAGCCTTGGTGTATCTACTCAACAAGCAAGCTGGGCAGACCTGCTCAAACCTCTGAGGTCCGGGAATCCCATCTGGAGGCAGTGAAGACACAGCATCAGAGGATTGTCAACTTGCTCTCCACCCCCCCCCACTCCTCTTCTAATATCTCAACGCCCATAATCAGCTTGAAGAAGCTAATGAAGAGTCAGCACCCCTACTCCCTGGGCTTGGGGACTAAGGTGGTAAATGTTGGACTGTCTTTCTAGGGAAAAGTAGTGGTTTTGTGGGAATAGAGAGGATTAGCTAGGGGTTAATTGCATAGCCATACCTATTAGTAGAAATCTGTATAATTAGTATCAAGATGAAGATATAAATTCTTAAATGACACCAATTCACTTTGATTACAAATTTTAAGGTTTTCATTGGCATGGGCTTCTTAGTGATATAAGAGTGAGATGAATATTGCTACTCTCATAGGCATTGTACCAGTATAACACATTTAGGAATACAAAGCTTAGACCCAGTCCTTCTTTAACTTTTTTTTAACTGATTTGAGATGGTCAGCCTGTGAGTTAAGGGACTATAGCAAATTCATGGCTTGGAGTTTATTATAAGGGTGTGCTCTATGTTTTATTTAGAAATAGCTGAATGGAGTTAACAGGCAACAGTCCAGATTACCTTACATGGATAGCTGGTTTTCAAAACATCAGAAATCCTTAGAATTGACATGACAAACATTTCAGTATTAATGTTCATTTTCATTAGAGACCTGTCTGCTCTGGACAGCTTCCTATATTGAATTCTAAGAAGAAATTGAGCATCCTTGGGGTTACTCCAGTTGTGGTGAGACAGCCACTAGGCAAGAATTGCCTCTTTCCTTCTACAGACAAATTACTGTCCAGAAAAGGACACACTTGCAGAATAGTCAACTGATTATATCTGCCTAGACAGAGTAATCAGCCCTTAATAATTCTGCAGCACTAAGGTCTGTCAGATGATCCTGGGCCAGAAGGCAGAAGAACAGATGCTCCAACGTTTTGAAGTAGAGTGAGTGTCCAGGTGTTCAGAGGTCTCTATAAATTGGCTAAGTTTTAGAAGCTATGCTTTGTGCTTCCCACAATTATAGTTAACTCAGTCATTCTGGATTTCTGACGGGGTTGAAAACTTATGGCTATTTACCTTGAGAGAAAAGATTTGAGTGGATGGTCGGCAGCTAACATTCATCCTAAAGCCAGGTTCAGAACTAAATGTTTTAGTCAGGATAGATGACAGAGGTGCTGGTTAGTCAACAAAAGGATGGACTGGGTAGTAGGACTATCTTGTACCACACTGGTACAAATTGGCATAATTATGTTCTAATTGTATTTTGACAGAAAAGTTTCATTTTAACAGGAAGGGTGATGCATAGGAGGAGCTAAGGTGGGAGGAGTACTGAGAGGAAGAAAAGGAGTAAGAAGAGGAGAAGAAGAAGGAGAGGAGAAGCTAGGTGATGAAAGAGAGAAAGATGGGGGAGACAGGGAGGCAGATGTTCATGTATCTCCACCAGCTAAAGATAGTTGTTATATCTAGGTTGGGTAGCAGGTTACACCTCTGATTGAACAATTCCAAACTTATAAAGCCTATGATTAACATTTTTTTCAAAAAATGTATAAATGTAAAAAGGAAAAAGGGGCATGGGATAGGGGTTTTCTAAGGGGGGGAATGAGGAAAGGGGATGGCATCTGAAGTGTAAATAAAATATCTAATAAATGAAAAAAAAGAAAAAAATGGGATAAATGAGTTCTACTTTTAAAATATGAGTAAAACTCATTAAAGTCTTTTTGAGCAAAATAACTGTACAAGTTAATTTGTATAAAGTATAAATGCAGTTAAAGCTAACCTATGATAGTGGTCATCAGAGGAGGGGTATTCGGGGCAGAAAGTGATGATAAAAAGATGATAAAGGTCTTCCAATTTGCAAGACTTGGAGTGATAAAAACAAGTCAGTCTGGGGAAAGTGAGATTGATAGGTTTTAAGGTTGGAAGATCTCTAAAGGTGCTTCTTTTGGGATGTCTTATTTTTACCAACATGAGAGTGATTCCATGCTATCAGCCTGTGAAAAGCATTTCCCATAAACCAAGATTTTGTTGGCTAATGTTTCATTAAATATGAATCATATAATTCAAACAACATAGCGTTTGCTGATAAATGAAGCATATTATAGAGGTGCATGGGGGCATTCGTTATTCTCAAGTTGCTTATTGATTAATGGGTCTTTGTTCTGCTGATTTGAAAGATGACTCAAAACCAGTGATTACCCATTAGAGTATGCATGTTAGGTATTCCTAGGTAGATCCTGCACCGAGTGCTGGGCATCTAGATGTGAAAACCGTTCCCTCTTTCAAGAAACTAGTGTCTAGAACAAGTAACAAACAAATGAATAGAGGCAAACACTAAATAAAACGTGACTAAGTAGTGAGAAGTCTAACACAGGGGAAAAGGAGTCCACAGTTATTGGAGAGAATGACAGTGACTGATATTTAAGAGTCCCTCCCCGCCTTTTCTCTGTTGGGATTGAACTTTTGGATTTGCACATCCTAGGCAATCATTTAACATTGAGCTATAACCCCAGCTCAGAACTGACATTGGGATTTTCTAGAGAGGTGACAGTTCAGTAAAGAAATGAAAGAAGGGATGTAACAAACAATCTAGATATCTTGGGAAGAGGGAAAAGGAGAATTTGAAACATGGTGAGCTATGAGCCCCAAATTCTTCACATGGAAACATGAAGCCCATTCTTCATGAGCACTCCTGAAGTTCTTAACTCTTCCTTTTCCACTACCCACCAGCAGCCCCATTAGGACGAGGCCTATAAATGACTTATTCATTAGTGTTTTTCATTGTCTATTATGCCTTGTGTATAGACTTACTCAGTAAGTATATAATGAGGAATTGCAAAATGGCATCTTTATACATAGTCAACTTTCTTCACTCACAAGGTCTGTGCCCATAGATCCAACTAAGTATGATTCAAATACACATAGTCAACTTTGTATAGTCACAAGCTCTGAGTTCATAGATCTAACTAATTATGATTCAAGACTATTGGGTGAAATTTTACTTCTGCAATCAGTGCTTAAGAGATTGAGTCAGAGGGCTGCCATGAGTCTGAAGGTGACTTGGGCCACAGAATGAGACCTTATCTCAAAACAAGAACTTACTTCTGAACACTTTTCTTATAACTAATCCCTGAACATTATATTATGAGAACTATTTATATACTTGCTCCAGACATTAGCAATCAATAGATATTGCAAAGTATAAAGGCAAATGAAAATACATTCTACACAAATATAACATCATTTCCTATGGGGGGACTTAAGTATCTTCATATCACAGTGCCAACAGGGATCCTGAAAGCAGCCTCAGGTGTTACCAAGAAAAGACTATCCTGTGTTTTCTAGATTACCTCTTCTGCCACTGGGATTTATCTGTGTATTTGTGCATTAGTCTTACACCATTTTAATTACTATGGCTTTAGTGTTTGTGTTAACATTTGGCAGTGGTTATTCCCCCTAATACTCCTAGGAGGGATAATTCAAACAATAGGCAATGTGCCGGAGATAACAATCCAACACAAGTAAAAATAGACTATGGTGTCACTGTCCACGTGAAAGCTGAATCTGAGTAGGATGGTTAAAAATGGACAAGCTTAATTCCAGAGAAGTGGCAGTGCAGTCTAGGTCAAACAAATTGATGAATTCAAGTGAGAAATAGATGGGGTAACCTGTTAGGCTGCAGATCTGGTAGGTCAGCCATCATAATGTAGCTGGTTCAGGGGTTGCCTTTGAGATGAGCTTCTAGGGAGCCATGGTTGGCTCTAACATGTCTGTACTATTTCCAGTCACTAAACCTGAAAGGTGAGTGTTAGCGGCTGTAATGTGAGCCACAGTAAAAGCTAACTGAGATTGCATGACCCCAGTATTGCTTGGGCCACTGGTTCATCTGATCCTCCTGCCTCAGCAACACAAACAACTTGGATCATTCCTCTTGCCCTGTCATTGAACCAGCGCTGGTCAGGGGCCCATGGTTTAAGAGTGAATTTAAAAATTTAAATAGCTATCTGACACGGTTCTGGGGCAATAACCCAAGTGTGCCCTTTGGCAGGAGCTCACTATTCCACCATCCTAAGTGGGGATAGTGTGGCTGACTGCCCCAGATTTTGTGGGCAAGATGGTGAGAGGTTAGAATGACACTGTTCTTGGCACAGAGAGGATGCCTCAGCAGATTTAGAAACCTCTCACCTCAGCGAGAGGTTAGGCATAGATTTCAGTCTTCACGATGAATTATGTTTAGGCTGCATTTTCTCACCAAAAGATTTCAACTTGGTGGGAAAGCCGACCTTACCTGTTTTGTTTGTTTTGTAGTCATGTTTTTTTTTTGGTATAAAGCTTGATTCTCTCTTACTATCCATAACCTAAATAAAGCTCTATTAGACTATGTAAATGAAGTGTCCCATTTCATGGTTCTAATACAGGCATCTCCAGACCCTTTCTCAGATACGAAAATGCATGATGTCCAAGTCCTTTGTAGCAAATGGCCTACTATTTACATGTCACCTATAAACTTTAAATTACGTCTAGATTACATCTGTACCTAGCACAATGTAAGTATTATGTAAATAATTGCTGGGCCATATTTTCACTTATATTATTTCTGTTGCTATAGCATGTGGCTTTTCGTCTGTAATATTTGCAATCCGAGTTTGTTGAATCTGCATACGTGGAAAGTACAGGTACAGAAGGGTAGCTATACCCAATCTTGCACACCTTATTTTTATACTTTGATCTTTCTCAAAGTGAGATGTAACAAGCAAGCTGCAGTCAGCAAAGTGATAAAGTTTCACCTTCTTGATTTTCGCAGGCAAGTCTTCCCACAGAGGAAGCCGCCCTTACCAACTTCAGCCTGAGCTGAAGTCTTCAGAAATTTCAGAAATGAGTGAGCTGTGAGCCTTCAGTGCTCTCCTGATCTGAGCCTAATTATCTTCACTCGTTTGTGCTCAGTTTTGCTTCTTTTTCGGTGAAGGGATTTCTCCTGGGGCCTAGGATAAAATCAACCTGGCACCTTCCTAGAGTCTGTCTTCCTCCTAGGAAAAATAAAACCACTCTGGGTAAATGCTTTGTAGATCATGGCTAAGGAGCAGCCATAAACAGCATAAACACCACTCCCTAGGCACACTACAGTCCCAGTCTCAGCTTCCGGCTGCACTCACTCCTGCCAGACATCAGCTTGTGACCTTCTAGAGGGCAGAGCCTCACCATGGTGGATGGGGTGGATCAAAGATGAAAGAGGAAACCACAGGAAGTGGCGAGCATCCAGTTTGCTGCACCAAGGCAAGCTGTGAAGCTTCTGGGCTCAGAAAAAGATAGATCTTGTTGAGTCTAGTCCTGTACTCTGCCAATAGTCTTTGCAAGTAGCTTCTCTCCATCTTCGTCTGTACCTCTTCTGCGTGGAGAAGGCATACCACCTTCTACAGGGAAGGCTGAGAGGATGGCACACAATAGCATACATAAAATATATTGACTGCACAGCACCTAGACCTGTCAGTGATGAGAAAGCGCACTGGTGGGTTTAATTATACCCCCAGATCTTATCTCTAGGGATGATCAGGACCTGACTTCGATTTATGCAGCCGCAGATAAGTAATTAAGGAAATGTCCTCTCCTGTACATTTTAGCATCTCTCAGTTACCTAATTACTAAAGTCTGCATTTACTGCCCGTTTCTCAAAGCAGCTTTGTCCTTTCCAGTGAATCATTGTCTGCTAGCCCCCTTCCTCACACCTGTGAGTAATAATTTGTTCACTGTCTCAAAAACCAACTAACAACATAATTATGTGGATTAGACTGTGCAAAAAAAAGTTAAATGCCAGTGAATTTTATCTTCTATTACTATTCTGATTGCTTTGAGAATTTATTCCTCCTCTTCTCAGGCATGAAAAAAATCAACTACCTGTCCACATCTAGATTACATCTGGTACCTAGCACAATGTAAGTATTATGTAAATAATTGCTAGGCTATATTTTTACTTACATTATTTCTGTTGCTGTAGTATGGTTTTTGTCCTTAATATTTTCAATCCAAGTTTGATGAAGTGGAAAAAGATGATTAGCCATATGGTAGAGGTTCCAGGAAATCCTTGCCATGAGTTCATTGAAGGATGGGGCATTCTCAATATATGTTTGAAAGTGGGAAAGGGCACTTTTCTAACACCCTAATGTTTCTGTAATGCTTAACAAAAGTATTAAGATGTGTAGGCAGGCAGAAGTGATCAGGCACTGAGGGCACAGCAAGCAAACTAAAGCACAGGAATGTATGTTCACAACACTCAAAGCAGGAGATGGTGGTTAAGGGCTCTAGAAATCAGGCTGCAAAATAATGGAAAGAAAGGGGCTCGCTATGTCATCTTGACTAAGCACCTTGGGCTCTGGATGGAAGAATGGAATCATTGGCTAGGATCATCATCCCTGTCCTTGTTCTGAGACGTTAAGAACATTTGAATGTTACTAGAGATTATGAATCATACCCAAAACCCAGTAGAAGTTAGCTCATTCTTAGAATCCAATTAAAATGCAGAGCCATTAGAGTAATGGCAATGGATTCATCCCCAGACAGCCTCTTTTCTGAGCAGAGGCAGACATATAAGAGGAGAAGTGGAAAAAGATGATTAGCTATATGGCAGAGGTTCCAGGAAATCCTTGCCATGAGTTCACTGAGGGACAGGGACGTTCTCAATGTATGTTGGAAAGTGGGAAAGGGCACTTTTCTAACATCCCAATGCATACCCTTGACCTCAGCTTTTTCACACAGACTCCATGAGATGTGTTTGATCTCTGGGTACTTGATTTCCCATGATACCTCATCATACAAACATGGAAAAAGAGAAACAGAAATAGGGATAGCATCATTTTTCAGGACCCAAGAAAAGAATTTGTAAAAATTTAACTTTCTCAATCCCATTACTCCTGGGTGAATCTTGATCATCTTCTGCTTGTTAATTTATTTGGATCTTAAGGAACCATTCTTACTACCCACACTTAAATCAACTGAGAAGAAAGAAATGTGCTCTAACAATGAAGTATAAAATACCGTTATTACTATTGGTGAAGAATCAACAGACATCTTAAATAATGAGCTTCCTATAATTATACCTCCACCATTACTCAGAAACCTTTATCAAGAAGTGGGAAGCTCTATACAATATGCTTTCCCAACAGTATGTAGCAAGCCTTGACTACAAAGACACCATATAGCATCCAAGCAAACTAAGGCACAGAATACCTCAAGCATGGACCTCTTGAGAGAAGAGACAAAGGGAAGTGTACCACTTGACAGCTCCTTTCAATCACCCAGGGGTGAGTTAGCAAGGGGTGGTGAGAGGCCAGGAGCTCTATAATGGAGGCCTTCCACATAGGTAGGTATGTCACAACAGGATATACAGAATTCTGTAATTTCTTCTCATTTATTCGACACTGCTGTTTGAAAGCGGAACACCCCACCCCTTTTCATTCCTTACTGTGGTGGTGCTTAAAATGGTGCACTGAGTAGGGGAATTTACAGTCACTGACATGATGATTTCATGTGTACAAAGCCATTGCAAGTAGTCTGATCAATGACAGGGGGACGTTACACCCAGAAGTTCTCAGGACAAATCACTCATGTAACTTAGGTCCTCCATAACATAGCAGTGAATAGTTTTCAAGCAGTAACTTCATCATGGGAGGCCCCAAGTCATCTCAACTATGAGTGCCTAGAAGAGTAGCAATGGAATGGGAGGATAAGGGATGTTGGTAGGAAGGTGATGTGAATACATTCCCACACAGAAATTGGAAAGAATAAATGCAACATTATTACCATTCATTCATTCAACAAATATTTACCTAGTGCTATGGAAGCTAACCCCTGCTCTAGTGATCCAGTAGTAGACAGAGCAAACGTCCTCACCCCTTTGACCTTCCATGTTGGTTTGGGTGACAGGAAATATAAGGTAACAAAATAAATAAATAAACAACATGCTATTACTCCAGGTAGTATCAAGTTCTATGAAGAAGATAAAGGCTGGAGAGGAAACAGAGAGGAATGTAGTTATTGAGTGTCATTTTCCAGTTGGTTACCATGGGAATGAGAGCAAGATATTAGTTTTACAAACAGAAACCATTTTATTCAGTAATACAAATAACTAAATTCAAAGGATTAGAGGAAAACATAGACACTGGAATCACATGGTACATACACAGAATAGTTTTTTAACATATGTAAAATACATAATTTTTTCAAGCACTTCTACTTCCTAACACACACACACACAAACACACATACACACACCTAGTACAGTTTAGTAATGCAGCTCATGAAACCCTAGGACAGTCATAAGATAAAGTCATAAAAATACTATCAAATTCAAAAGAGGAGATTATTCCAGATTTCTCACATCTCCTTTCAGCCCATTGGTTTTACTCAGATTTTCTGATAACCAAAGAGGATTAGCTAACAGTGCCAAGTGGTTCAGGAGTCTACCTGACAATTTATGAAAGGCTTTACTATGACTTCCTATAGACAGTGGCCATAACTATTAAAATCATTGTGACCAGAACCTCGGCAGTGTCTCCTACCACAGGGTAGAAGCCTTCAAATCCTCAGTGGATGAGCAAATAATGCCATTAATTTTATATTTGTCCATGGACATTAATAAGGAGGAGAGGGAGAGAAGAGTAGACTCTAAAGGAGTCACATAGGACCAATGGAGTTTTAACGTTAGGGTAGAGTAACACTACCTGAGGATTCATACTCAATGCATATCAGGAGCTCTTGTTGAAATTCAGAAACCCTCTTGGAGGTATAAATACCTTAGTCACACCATGGTGCCATTTGCTTTAATTTTACAATGGTAATAATTATGCAGTCCAAAATCGGAAATGTAATTGTATGTATGTGTTTGTATAGAGAAAGGTTACCTTAATGAACCTAAAAGTTCATGGAAAAGTCTGTGGCACAGTGGTTAAAAGTGCTCATCCTGCAAGCCTGAATGAAATCTTGGGTTCCACCCCAATACATGGTAAAAGCAGAGAACAGGACTCAAGAAAGTTGACATCTGACTTCCACATAGGGGTGCATTAGTACATGCATGCAAGCATGCATGCACACACCACCAACAACAACAACAATAGATTGTTGAATAGGAATTTGAGTTACCAGAAGCTATTGTATTCAAACATATAACCCAAGCTCAGAAATAATCAAGTGTCTGGAATACTTTTGTCTCACAAACGACTACTCAAAAAATGGTCAAATGAAGAGATGCAGAAATATAAGGGAAATGAGGTTAGGGGCTTGTCCAACAGAAACTTGAGAAGCTTGAGATGATAGGATATGGACTTCCAACCAAGGCTACCAATTTTGCCTATGGCAAGATTCCAAGTCTTTACTATAAAGTGAAAGATGATAAACCTTTGAGGCCTCGTGGACTATGTATTGCTTGATCCAACTGTGATGGTTTTTATATGCTTAGCCCAGGGACTGGCACTATTTGGAGGTGTTTGACATGTTGGAGTAGGTGTGTCATAATACCCTAGTCATAGCTGCCTGGAAGTCAGTCTTTCACTAGCAGCCTTCAGATGAAGATGTAGAACTCTTAGCTCTGCCTGCACCATGCATGCCTAGATGCTGCCATATTCCTGCCTTGATGATAATAGACTGTACCTCTGAACCTATAGGCCAGCCCCAATTAAATGTTGTCCTTATAAGAGTTGCCTTGGTCATGGTGTCTTTTCACAGCAGTAAAACCCTAACTAAGACACCAACTTCTTAACCTTGCCAATGAACTCTAAGAACAGTCAAAGGCAGTAAGTAAACAAGTGAGCATAGCTATGCACCAATAATATTTTATTTATGAGTTCTCAAGTATGAATTCCCTATAATTTCCATGTATCACAAAATAATTTTCTTTTGATTTTCATTGAGCCACGGAGAAATATAGACCAGGCTCCTTGTTACAAGGGAACTCCTGATCCTATACATTCCATTGTCCCCTCCTTAGAGACTATAACCTGACTTATACCAAGGATATATGGTGACTTGTAAAGTAGGTTTGAAGAAGGGTAGAGATTTAGGCACAATTTACTTATCTCTAAAAGTACAACCAAAACATGAAGTGGCTTCAACCTGCTAGCAAAGTGTCATCTTTCTGTCAAGTCTACCAGTCTTTCCTTCTTTTTTGCTCAGACCACACCTCACATACTGTTGCGAGACAAGTTGGGTATACAGAATAACTTCATAACCCTTCAAATTCCATGAACCAATTTAGCCCTACTCTCTCTCACCCAGTCCAAGGTTTCCCATCAGATTTTCATCCCCTTGATAGGTTTGTTACTTGCTCTATTACTACTACAATAACAATAAAACAAGCAAACAAACAAAATAAACAAAACAAAAAAGACAACAAGCAGCAACTTAAGGTTAGAAGGGTTTATTTCAATGTACATATTAAAGGGATGCAGTCCATCATAGTGGTGGGGTCCTGGTGGCAGGTGTAGGAGGCAGCTGGTCACATCACACCCACAGTCAGGAAGCAGGTAGAGATGAATACCTGTACTTACTTGGCTTTTTCCATTTTATTCAGTCTGGAACTCTAGACTATGGAATTGCCTCACTCAATTTAGGGTTGGTCTTCCTGCCTCAATTAACACAATCTAGATAGCCCCTCACAAGCATGCTCAGAGAATAGCTGCTATGGTGACACTTGGCCCTATCCAGTTGATAATTAAGATTAGCCAACACACACACACACACACACACACACACCTTTTTAAAACTGAGAAAATAAAATAGGAAGTTATGTTGTGATCACATGTCTGAAAACAACAGACTTCTGTCCTCCCCTCCCCAACCTGTATCACTTCCTACTGACTGAGAGTAACTGAAAACTGAAAATAACAGAAGACTGAATAATAAAAGGAAATGCACTGGACTCCAGACTTCACCTGCCAGTGGAAGAAACCTAGAAGTTACCAACACAATCTACCAATTTGGGGAGAAGTTGAAAAAACTGAAAATCAACACTATTCTTTAGTACAATAACAAAAGTGATTTTGAAGAAGGCAAGGCCCCCTCCTTTGAGTGGGAGAGACAGACAAGAAAGGTCCAGGGAAGAATAATGAATGAGCTTGACTTCACTAATTTTTTTTTTTTTACTTTCCAAAAGACACTGTCAAGAGAATGTAAAGACAAACCATAAGCTGGAGAAAAATATTTGCCAAAGAATGGCCCAAATCCAGGAAACTGACAACACCAAATGCTGGCAAAAGTGTAGAGCAACGGGAACTCTTATTCATTGCTTGTAGGAATGTGAAATGCTGCAGACACTCAGAAGATAGTTTGGCAGCTTCTTAGAGAACGAATTATGCTCTTACATTATGATCCAGCCATCATGCTACCCATTATTTCCCCAAACCATACTGAATGTGGCTTTCTTTATAATTGCCAAAACATAGACACAAACAAAGTATCCTGCAGTAGGTCAATGGGTAAATTCCATCCAGCTAGATAATAGAATACAAACTATCAATCATAAGGGAGGTGGAGAAACCTAATGGCATATGATGCAATGAAAGAAGCCAACAGGAAAAGACTGTGTACTATATGACTCCAACTGGGTAGTATCCTGAAAAAAAAGGCAAAATAATGAAGACAAAATATTGAGATTTACCAAGAGTATAGGAAAGGGTGCATAGGCAAAGCCCAGAGGATCTGTAGGACACTAAGAGTATTTTAATGCTATAAAGGATGATATGTGTCATCATATGTTTATCTGAAGCCATAGAATGTACTTAACCAAAAACAGAGTCTAGTGTAAACTATGGGTTTAAGTGATAATGATGTGGCTGCATGGTGGAAAAGACCAAACCACTCTGCTGGAAGATACTGACAATAAGGAAAGCTAGAAACATGTGGAAAATGAGGGATATTAGACTCTCTGTATTTTGTACATTTTTTTTAATGAATCTAAAACTGCTTTAAAGAATAAAGTATCTTTAAAGCAAGAAAATAAATATATTAAGTCAAGAAAAAATAAATTTTCCTCTCAAAAATATATCCAGCTCAGAGATAGATATGTCCACTTTCAATTTTATTGTCAACAGAAACCCTTGGCTATCTGGTGCAAGATGCCTGCTCCATTCCAGCTTTTACATCTGTAAACCGAGGACAGTAAAAGATCATAACTTCCCTTCTTCAGGGCAGTTTTTGGAACTTGCACACACCAGATATCTGTATACACTTACAGAAAATTGTCATGGTTCCCTCCAGCTGCAAGGAGGTCTGGGAAATGAATTTTCTGAAGAGCCATATGCTCAGCTGATACTTGGAGTATGTTCATGCTTAACTGATGCTTCTGCTGTGCGGTCCATGGTTTGGAGAGACGCTGAGCTCCTTCTGCCCCTCCCATCTACTTTTGCATCACCTGGGGAAAAGATAAAGGATGTCAACCAGCAAGTCTTGACAATGCCTGGATCTGCTCCTCTGAACTGCATCACATACTCCCTTTGCATACCCAGAGCTTCTCCCGGCTACTGGTCTCAGTGTTCAATCTCCTCCCCATGCTCTCCTTCTCCTTCCTCCTCTTTCTCCATTCCTACCTCAACTCCTTTAATCAGTGTTCATGGCCCCACATCGGCAGTCTTCTATGGAACTAGAAATCTGTCATGCTGACCAGACTACAGAGACCTCCAATCGGATGGTCTTCTAGAGTGGGTCTTGCATCTATTTCTTACATAGACTTCACAGTACAGTGTGGCTCCTTCAACCTGCTTATCTCCCAGCCAAGGTGGTATACCTGAAATATAGACACAAATCTATGTTGATCCTAAAGTTGCCTTTAAAATAAAGTAAAATCATAAATGCTGAGAAAGATGCCTTATTTCTTTTCTTTCTCTTCTTTTGTCTCTTTTAAGAAACACATTTTGTCTCATATGCAGGAGGCCTTTGACTCAATCCTCAGTACTGAATAAAAGAAAACTATTCTAGGGCTGTGAAGATGGCTCAGTGGGCTAAGTACTTGTGCAAATGTGAGGAGCTGAGTTTGATTAACAGAACACATATAAAGCTGGGTGCAGTTGCATGCACCTCTACCCCCAGCACTTCTAGGACAGGATAGGAGGCAGGCAGGGGAGAATCCCTGGAAGCTCAAGTGTCAAGTAGCCTGGAGTACACACTAGTGAACCTGAGACCCTGTCTATAACAAGGAGAAAAGTAAGGGTCCACATCTGAGGATGTTTTTGGACTCCCACATACACACTTGCACATGCACACCTTGCACACAGTAATAATAATAAGTTTTAAATTAAATTTAAAATTAAACAGTGCAATCAGGTATTGTAGTAAGCCAATGATAATATGTCATTTTATTTTGTTGATGTACAAATATTGAAATACAAACCTTAAAGGAAATAAGTGTATTATTTGAATGGCATGCAGTAGCTAGCCATAGATAAGTAGAGAACGCCTAATACAGAGCTGGCTTTTCCTTATGGAAGGGAGAAACATGTCCCATTATCTTAATTTTTCACCCACATTTTGAAGTAACATCTTATGATATTGTGCAAGGTATTTTTAAATGTCTAATAAAATCATTGCTTTAATGGGAAGAAGAGACAGAATAAAGAAAACCGCTCCCCGTCCCCCCACTCTGCAACTTATTCTCTCCCAAACTGAAATTTCTTATTATAGAGTTAGAATATGGTACCCATAAAATACGCTTCTTGTAGGATGGTTCAGTTCAGACATGACAGAAAACAGGATTCTGGAGATTTCACTCTTGTGTAACAAGCAACTGCCAAATACATTGAGGGCACCATTTCTCCTTGAAGTTGTCTCCATCTTATTGGGCCAGATATCTTTGTTCACCATCTGGATATGCAGCATTGAGTTTAAAAAAGTGAAAAAAAATGCATGAGTTGGGTGGAACTCGTGTTACTGTTGAGTTGAATTTAGCAAATCAACCTCTTGGAAAGGGGCTGGGTATTGTGGTTCATTCTTACGCTATCTTTTCCCTCTGCCTCTGCCTCTGCCTCCTCCAATAAACTTCTCCGAATGCACTACTTTTCAAAGCCCCTTTGAGTCTGAGTTATGTCCCTTGGAGATAACACTGTACTGAGATTGGCCTCAGGGCTACCAAGATGATTTTGTTTACATTTATTCGATTTAGATTTATTCATTCTGCAGACATGGGAGAGCATTGCAAAATGGCCTCTGGCAATGTATCTGTTCATAACCCAGTTTAAACACAAGACACAGTAGCTCCTCCACTTGCTAGAAGGCATTTGATTGCAGAAGAAGCTGGGTGCTGGTTTTGTTTACACCCAGTGTAGCACATGATGGAAATATGTGTGAGTGAGCAGACAACTGGGGAATTAGCATGAAGGGGGGGGGTTATGAAAAAAAACCCACATAACTTCACATCTTGCCAGACTGGAAACAAGGACCATCTTGTTTAAAATAATTCCAGTGTTATGGATATAGAGTACCTATTTACTCTATTAAGGCCAACTTTTGTGGTGTTGTTTTGTTTGATTTTGTTGGTACTGGGGTTTGAACCCAGAGCCTCGGCTAGTACTCTGTTCCTATACTGTCTCCACCTCCCAGTGCTGACTTTGTTAGGGTTCACATTTGTATGATATGTGAATATCATAATATGAACAATGGATTTTAGACAACCACTAGCCTTGGCCAAGAATCTAAACCCAATTTCTTTCTCCGTTTCTCTCTATGTAAAAATGAAAATATATTAGTACAGACTGAACTAAACATTATATTGGCTTTTAAGTAGAAGAAATCCACTGTGTTTTTAAAAGGGATTATGTGATAGCCGAAGAGTAATGTAAGCATTCAAACATTTATTTCCTTCTGCGTGCCTGGGTTTGTTTACGTGTCAGATTTTACATTAATTACCTCACTTAATCATCATGGCTACCTCATGAGGGCACCCTGTGTTATCACCTCCATCTGACAGAGGGCAGATTTAACTATAGAAATGTTAAGTGATGGCCCCAAAGTTACTCAACTGAAGAACAGAATTGATAGAAGGCAAATATTGGTGGCTCAACACCTTTATTCTGTAATTTTCAGTAAAGCATCTGTGACATCCCAGATACAGAAAGGGATCAGCATAATTAACAACAGTCAGTCTTTACTTTTCACAAGTCAAGAAGGTAGAAGAGAATTAATTACACAATCATCCAAGTTTCCTTTCTGTTGCTGTAATAACATACTGTACCAAAAGATCAACTGAGGGAATAAAGGGTTTGTTTCCTCTTACAATGTAGGCTGTGGTCCACCATTGAGAACAAGTCAAAGCAGGAACCCAAAGCAAAAACTTGAATGTATGCCTGCTTGCTATTGCACACAGCATCACTTCAGACTGAAGAATTCATTTCATAGCCAGAGAAGGGTAGCGGGAACCATAGAGGGTGTTGCTTGCTGTCTGGCAGGCAGGCTTATTTATGCTCAGCTTGCTTTCTTATATAGTTCAAGATCACTACATAGGGAATGATGCTGTCCACTCTGAGACAGGCCCATTTACACCAATTAACCATCAAGATGATCCCAGCATACATTCCCACAGGCCAATCTGATCCAGGCTCTTCCTGAATTGGGATTCTCTTTCCAGATAATTCTGTTATATCACTGACAGACCCACCGGAACACATATTGATATATGTTCAAATAGCAGCAGACAAAGGGTAAAACAAAGATCTACCTGGCCATAGGGAGCCTCGGTTGGGATTTAAGTGAAGCTCGGACTTAAGGCAAGAACATAAAGAGTACGTACAGACGTCCTATACAGGAGGCAGTTAAAGAGCCATGAGGGACATGAGAAGGAGCATGACTGAACAGAGAAGAAAGAAAGAGTGCTAAAATGAAGATAGAAAAGAGACAGGACCCAGCTGAGCAGACCCTTTGGGCAGAAACACATGGAGCCGCCAATGGAGGTACAAAATGTCTTCCTTACATTGCCAATGGGTAGTAAGACCTTAAAGGGAAACCAAAGATGCTGGCCCTTCTCCGGGCATTAGTCTAATCCAGGCAATTGTCTAATCATAGGCAATTAACAATGAGGTAAATATACTTTAAAAAATCTGTGACGATCTAGAGGGCTCAGTGTGACTTCTAAGATGCTTTGTCAATGGAAATCTTTTACCACTTCTCACTCCTCAATTTCTGTTAAGAGAGAAACAGGTAAGGTTCTGTACTCAACATCATGGCTACCAAGAGCTAATATGTGCTTACAGCAGCTCATCCATACCTCTCTGCAGATGCCCTGCAAATCATTGGAGTTTTATGTGATTCATGGGAATTTTCTCTTTGTTGAAAAATCCCAATCCCTTTTAGATATATATGTTAACCTAGAAAGAATAAATCAACAAAAGACGGCAAATCAAAGGGAGTCTTCATCTCTTTTCTGTGTGATCATCATGTCAGGGAGAACTACAGCATAGAGGGAGGGCTGGAGAGTCTCAAGTTTGCCACATTTCTAAGAAAATCAGGAACATCGTGCTATGTGCTTCAGCACTGCATTCTGACTTTATAAATGTTGACAAGTTTTTCTACTTGAAAACTTCTTTAAAGACTAAAGGAACTTGAGGTCCAGATCTCAGAAAAACCAAGGCTCTTCTCGTGGATCTTAAGAGAAGCAAGAACAGAAAGGAAGGCAGGAACTTTCTTGAAAATGAGTCTTTAATATTTGTTGGATCTAGCATAACAAAACAAACTCAGATAAAGGACACTTTCATTATCCCAATGTTTTCTTCATAAGCTCATAGTCATATATGGTTTTCTACAGAATCAGCACGCTAGCTCTTGTGACCTCTAGCAGGAAGCCACCCCACCAGCTTTAGAAAGCACTGATTGATATCTGTGAGTCTGGCACCCACCAATCACCTTACTTTTTTTTCTCTCAATTCTTCATCATAATTTATATGGTAGTTAAAAATATTGTCACAAGTTCTTCAAAACTCTTGCACTCTAAAGGGTGAAGGTCAGTTTTCCTCCTATCAAATGTGGTTACAATACTTACTCTAGTTCTTGAAAACAGACCGTGGGACACGTGACAGGATATGGGTCTCTTTTGTGGAACTCTCATTCTGGGGAAAGTTGGCTGACATGCTGTGAGGAGACTTTGGCTTCGATGAGGAGAAGACCATATTGTGACTAAGAGACATCTGGCACCATTTTAAAGCATGTTCTCCAACTTTAGTTAAGACTTCAGAGAGCTACAAGCCCAGGAAATATCACTAGTGGACCTGAGCTATGACCAGTCAGCCTGGCTGTCCAAAATTCCTAGCTCATTCAAACCCAGATAATAAAGGTTTATGAATGTATACCTTCGACTATTGGTATGTTCTGCATCTCAGTAAATAACTGATGAAACATATGATAACATTAAATATTATTAGCATTTATTAAGCTTACTGGAGTATAATCTCCTTGTAGAAAAGAATCATATGTTTGTCTCATCATTGGAATCTTGGTGTTTGACATAACGTCAATACTTAATACCCATTATTGATTAAATAAATGAAGAAGACCTGAGTACATGGCTCATGTTAATATGTTCATTCTGCACTTGTTTTCTCACTTAATTCTCACAGCTTTGATGTAAAAGTGTATTTATTATTCTTGTTTTGTAGAGGTCATCCAAGGCTTAGTGGGGCTACGTTGCTAGGTTTCCAAATCTCTATAACCCCACATCCCTGGATGTTTGTGTGTGAACTGTAAAATCAGTCAGAGACATAGACCCCCAGCATCCTTTCTCAGAACTCTGAAAATGAGGCCAAAGTATGTCAAAATCTTCCACAGACAACTGAAAATTAAGCCAGTCCCATGGCTCTATATGGTTTGAATAAGCCTGTTTACAGGGTTCATATACTGAAAGCATGGTTATCTATCTGGCAGTGTGAGAGATTGTGGAAACTATAAGAGGTGGGGTCCATCCAGAGATGGGTTGGAGTGGGTTATTGATGTTACTGATCTCAGAAGGAATTAATGCTGATCTCACATACTGGGTTATAAAGCCTAGCCTGTATTTTTGGGTGATAGACTATTCTAGATAGACTATTCTAAACTAGTTCCCTTTCTATGCCTCAATCAATTTGTGATGTGGCTCAGGAGGCTCTCACCAGGGGCTAGGCAGATGGATGACTGTGATTTCTCCTCCCCCCAATAATAGTCGGCTGAGAACAATCCATGAGGGCAGTTTGAACAGAGACAAAGAATGGGGTGGTTCAGAAGCCCTGTGAGTATGTCTAGTAAAAATGACACACCAGGGCCAGCTGTGGGAAGACAGATCAACTTTATTTCAACTTTATTTTGGGTGACTCAAGGGTTATATAGTTTTGAGATAAGGGAATAAGAATATCCAGAATGGACAAATGTCACTGGCTGAATGAAAGCTTAAGGTACCAAGATGCCTCGTTAGCATAGGGAAGCATTTCAGAAATTCCAGATGCTATCTGAACAGGATCTTATCAGGAGAAAGAAAGTCGAACCTGTACTCTTAACCATGCCCATATGACATTCTGCAGGTAGAGGTGTAGAGGGGTGGAGGTGGGTGGTTCAAGCTCCCCAAACAAAATCGGAGGAAAAGCCGTGCTGGTAAAGTTAGACCACCATTTTGTGCCAAGCCCAGAAAGCTATCCAAACAATGGGAGAGTTTGACCTTAATTAGCAGGGTAACAAATGGCCTGATGTCAAACTTTGAATATTGTGAGGTAAATAAGCCTCTTTTCTTTGTAAAGCACCAGGTATTTTGGATATAGCAAGAAAAATGAAACTACAGTGCTGGTTAGGATAGGATGAGTCAAGTCTACCTGCACAGGCAAAAGAATGGGCAAGACTTGGCACAAGGCAAACGGAAATAAGCCATCATCGCAATCATCCATCCCCCTCCCTCCCCTGGTTATTGCAGGCCAGTCTCAGCTCTACCACTGGAAGCAAAGCTGGAGGTTGCTTCAGAGCAGCCACCACAAGTCTAGATCTCAACAGATGTCTTAATGCTACCTGGACTTTCCAAACCTAGGCATGCTGGAATTAAATCATCAGGCTCCAAGTGCCCTAAGTACTGATGGGAAAACACGGAGCACTGAAAGCAAGGTTGCTAGAGATTCAGCTTCCAAATCGGCGGCTAAGCCACATTTGTGCAAGCTGAAATATGTGGTCTTTGCTATGAGCTGTTTTAGACTTTGAAAACAAAACAAAACAAAAAATTCTGGAAGTGCTGACAGCCTAAATTGAGTTCAGTAGCTCCCCTTATGCTATTGTAAAGTTCATAACTCCATTTTATCAAGTGCTGTGGCTCTCAGATGAGATAAAATTGGCAAAAACATTTTCAATCTTTCCCTTAGAACTACCGTAATACTTCCTTTAGAATGGTGTCCATGTGTGTGCGTGTGCCTCTGTGTGTGTGTGTGTGCGTGTGTGTGTGTGTGTGTGTGAAGATTCAGTTGGAAATAAAATAAAATAAAATTCTTAGCTTACACAGCTCATGATAGAATTTCAAGGTAATGCATTTTTGTATTTTCTCTCAATAAAAGGGCTGTTTTCCACTGAGAAGAAGAATGAGGACTACACAAACTATTTGCTTAACATGAGAGTCAATTTTACAGAATAATAACGACATGAAAGAAGCTCACCGTATGCTATTAAGTTAAAATGCAGGATAACAAACAGCAAGCATGCAGAAATATTTGTATTTGCCTGCAGAAAAACCAGAATGATGGAGCATTAAATATTAACAATAAGCCCTCCTTGTTTTCTTTTCTCTTCCTTCTTGCCTTTCATTTTTCTTCCTGCCAATTCTATGTGGCAATCACTGTCTTAGGCTTCAGGAGTTATGAGATATGAGTTAGTACTATAACTTGGCTTACAGTTAAGGAAATAAACAAATAATTGGAAAGGTCATGTTTGTATATGTGTATATATATACATATACCTTTGTAATATATGTATGTATGTGTATTACATATATGATATGTATCATATATGTATGTATATGATAAAAAAAGTGTAGATGTTCTAAGAATTTGCTTTGTGATCAATAGAACTGAGTACAAGACAGTTTTCTTTTTAACTTATTATCTATCTTAAGTAGATTTTGTCTTTTCTTTGGGTTTCTGTGTCTCTGGGGTGGTGACAACAGTATAAACTTCACATGGCAAAGGACAGCTTGATTGAATGATGCAGAAATGAAACAGTGGCCCCAGGGCCCACACAGTAACCTCTCAATAAATAGCCACCATTCCCTTTATCATAGAAGGCATAGGAGGGGTCCAGATGAAACCAACAGGCTCATGAACATCAAAATCCAAGGGTTAATGGTCTCAGAAATAATGCCCAAGTGGTTATGATAAGGTATTAACATAGTCAGTGTTTTTACATAGACGGTCACCAGGCAAGACCTGCTATTGTTATAGTTAATTTCTAGATGCTATACCATCCAACGTCCCTCTAAAGGCTTTTACCACACTCACACCTGTTACTCCTCCAAAGAACTCTGAAGCATCCTCCTCCCTACACAGCATCATGCATCGTATCTCAAATCAACTCACAGGATACCACCGGACACTCAGAGGCATGATGTACCAGATCCCTTCCCTCTTGATTTCTCCTTTTGCTTCCTGGAAAATCTAATTACTACCATAACCAAAGAAGTGATTCAGTTTTTTTTCTCAAGAGGTATCAGTGTGTGAAAGAACTGGATACCCCAGAAACCATGAGCTAATAACTCACACTAACATCTGCCTGTCCTGAAGTTTACCGATAAACTTGGAAGAAACTATGTCATGGGTCCCTTATGGAAGTGAAATGAAGGTCATGTACCAAGGTAGCTGTTTTATTTACTTTTCATTTCTGTGCCAAAAATATACATACAAAACAACTTATGAAAGAAAACATGTATTTGGATTATGTTTATAATTCAGCCCCTTGTGGCAGGAGAAGTCATGGCTGCAGGAGTGTGTGGCAGAGACTATTCACATTGTGGTAGACTAGGAAGCAGAGAGCATTTAGAATTTCAATAGCTCTTCCATAGTAAGACTCTTCTTCTAGTTAGAGCCGGGGTCTTGGTTTTTTATTGTCTCTCCAAAAGGTATCACCAGTTTCAGGGAAGAAAAAGACATGAACCTATAGAAGACATTTCAGATTCAAACCATGACAGTTGCTAAGTAACCCAGAAATGGTTCATGTTTAATAAATGAGGGGTTTTCTTTGTCAATAAAAGCAATGTGTTGGATGTATTTATACTGATACTTATGCCTTTGCCACTTAATCTCAACATGTCCTCATCCACTTTTGAATATCCCAGAGTAAATAAACCTTTCAGATGGGCTTAAAATTAAAACCCAGCTGAATTAATTAAGTACACTTTGGGGGAAAGATTCATGTCTGTCAACAATTTTTTAACAAAATTGGATAATACTGTCAAGTAGAGACACTAAAATAATTTTGGTCAACTATCCTAAGCTCCACAATTAGTGTCTCCCAAAAAGCTGAGTGGAAACTTCTACTCAACAAGTGAGGTGATTCCATTCAACAAAGTGAGGTGATTTTCATTCAAACATGTAAAAATCATGACTGAAGGGTTCAGATTACTCCCCATGGGAGAGTAAAATGACCAAAATATCTCATTTATGAGATTTTGAAAAGTTATTCATTAGGCAGTTATCAATTATATAACTGTCACTTTCCTAGAAACAACAATAATAAAGACAAACAATCAAAAACAAGGAAGTAAGGGATACAGGTTGTAAGGCAATATACTGTATTTCCACAGAGTGAATCTGCTACATTAAAATGTATACACCTGTGATCTCTCCAGTCTTTAGAAGACTTCATATCCCACTGGCTGCAGATGACCTCATGGTACTGTGTTTCCCACTTTCCCTAGCTCTATACCGTGTTCTCATTCTCCACTCAAGCTATCATCTCAAAGGATACCGAGAACCTTTACGTCATCCACACCATGACCTTTGTTTTCTAGCTCCTAGTCAACTAAGCCACATGGCAACATAGGAAGGCTTTTCAACTCTTGTTCCCACCTACTCTTCTATCCTTGCCCCTGATTGCTACCCAGAAGCCTCACATCCCCATATGTAATGCACCAATCAGCCCTTCTTCTTCAAGTTAGACATGTTTCCTGCCTCAGTCCCTCATTTGGAGATCTCTTGTGCTTCCTGAGAGCTGATGAACTCCTCTGATGCTTGAAAACTGTTGGTTTCCTGCTTGCTTCTGCATCTAGTTTTGAGTTGCTTTATAATGATATAGTTCATTTTGATTCCCCAAGACCTGACACAATGCTGGATATGCCATAGCGACAAAATCAGACACAATGTTAAAAATGCCATGTTTGTGTTCTGCTCATTGAAGCCTCTCTCCTTATGAATTGGATGTGATCTGTCCCTTCAGACATTCAGGCTGAACTTTGAGTCTTGGTGTAATAGTGTTGAGACCACTAAAGGATAATTAGATCATGGGGGTTCACCCATTACAAAGGCATCCCTTAGTTTCTGCAAGAGCAGGTACTATAAATCAAGTCTCTAGTCTCTAGCTTCCTCTCTCATGCACACTGGCTTGTCTTTGCATATAAACACTTGATAATACAAGTGTGCCACCAGAACCTCAACGGATGCTATAAGCTCCAAACCACAAGCTTAAGTGAACCTCTTTCTTCTTAAATTATTCAGGCATAGATACTCTGTTATAGTAACAACTTTTGAATAAAATGCCATGCTTAATTAAAAATTAAATCTTTGCAAAGCCATTTCTCCTTATTAATAGTCATATAAAGTTCAGGAATCAAAGTGACACTCTCCATTGATGACAGTCACAACAGCGGGTGGCAAATAGGCACTGACAGTTGTGGTGATTATCTGTAGCCTGCTGGACTCTGTCAGGACTTTGAGTTCAAGAGATTATCACATCAGGGGGCTCTTTGGACCTTACCACACAGTAAGGACAGCATGAATCCTGATGGATTAGTGTCCTAGCTTCAATTCAGCATCTGCTTCTAAGATATCAATAGTTTCTACAACCTACCAAATTTATTTTCATGGAACCAGGACTTTTGCAGGGAGACAATACTTTCGGCCTCATTTGGAAATAATACAAGCAATATGCTAAGCCAAGGTTTCTCCAGACTTGTCTGTCAATCACTGAGTGAGTGATTTAAGCTCTCATTTATCAGGACTGGAGTAAGTGCCTGGAATTGTACAGTCTCTCTCTCTCTCTCTCTCTCTCTCTCTCTCTCTCTCTCTCTCTCTCTCTTCTCTCTCTCTCTCTCTCTCTCTCTCTCTCTCTCTCTCTCTCTCTCTCTCTTCTCAGTATGAAAATGCCCCATGGAATCAGAAGAGCATATCAGAGCCCCTGGAGCTGAAGGTTAGTGAAACACAAGGCTAGGAATGAACTCCCATCCTCTGAAAAAGCAGCATTGTTCTCAATGGCCCAGGCTTCTCCTGGTCCCCAGATCCTGCATTTCTAGTCAGAACTAGGGGATGTACATGCTATTACTCTGCAGGCCACCACTTTGATGCTTTGAAAACTGGGATCTCTACTCAGCCCCTCCCTGGTTCTGTGTTTCCAACCTTACTCCCACCTGAAATGGCCTCTGGTCTCAGTGAATTGACTGCTATCTGTAAACCTTGCTACAATGAAATCTCCCCATTTAAATGCTCTCATCTCCTTAAATCAACATGCCTTCGTCCTCCTTGGGAATCCTTGTGGGTTGGATTTGAGAAATCATCACCAAAAAGTGATAAGTTGCACTTTCCATGTTTCTCACAATTTGAGGATACATTTCTGCTTTCCCAATCACACCTCAGGATGACCTGCACATTCATTTTTAATTCTCCACAGCAATTAAAGTATTGTTCAGAAACTCTCATTCATTAAGAATAAAATAGCCAGAAAAATGTGAAAAACCTAGATTTTCAGAATTGTGTGATAATAACTTATGTTCATAGTAATAACCCAGAGGTTTGGGAGTCTAAAATAGTAATGAAAAAAAAGATTAAAATTATGTGCATCACATTTTAGTGTTTAGAGAACTTTACTGTGTTCTAATTATCTGACAATGTCATATGGGGTGTGTGTGTATAATATGTTCTGATTTCTTGGAAATGTACCAAAAAAAAAAAAAAAACAGAAATTGTCACTTTCGGGCTCATGCAATATTCAGAAACCTTAGTATCCATTCCATGGCTGCCACTCTTCCACCACACATATATGTACATGCACACTCATGCTCACATGCACGCCCAATAATGCTTTATTGGAAACACTATAGATAAGAAAAACTTCGCCAAGATTTTCTGAATTTACACAATAATCCCCTTGTAATCCCCATCACTTACTTTCTAAAACTGGAAAGCATTTACTTATCACAACTGAGTCTTCATATTATTTTTCATTTTTCTTTACACATTCTTGTAATGGATGCATATTTCTTTTCATTGCAAGAGGATTGCAAAGGCTTCCAAACACTCGCACACTAAAATGAAACACATACACAGACACACAGACACACAGACACACAGACACACAGACACACAGGCATACACACACACACACACACACACACACACACACACACACACTATGCAGAAGAGAAAGTCAAAGACAATTAAGTGACCAAAAACATTTGCCCGGTCCTGTACTCCCTGGGTAGCCACTGGGCTAAGATGTCAGTATAGTTAGACTTATAGTGTGTGTGTACTCTCCTCCCTTTCTTCTTCCCATGATACGCAAGGCTGTGAGGAGGATCTTACCTGTTCTCCATTCTGGGACTTGTTTATGTACACAGTCTCTTTTTGCAGCAGTAGCATATACCTCCTGGTGTTCCCTGGGATTCTAGTAGATTTGCTGCTTCATTAACAAGGGAGAATAAATTACATATTTGTTTAATAATTATAAACACTGCATTGAATGCATTTTTTCTTAATAATCTTTGACCCACAACTCTGGCATCAAGAATATTTCCTTTAGTTCAACATTCTAAGTCTTTCTGAGGAAGAACAACCTGGATATCATTTCAACTCTTTGCTTTTAGTCCATCCCCCAAGTCCCAGGGCTTGTTTCGATAGACTTCCTTATTAGCTTGAAGCCTCATTTCCCATTAATGAAGGTTGTATTTCAAAGAAGTTCAACCTTCAATCCCAGCTCCATCCCCAGTATAATTCAGCAACATAACCAGGAATGATGTTAAAAAGCTTATTCTCTATAACAAATAGCTGCTCCCTCCCATCGTGTGCCATTTTTCTTGGACCCTCTCACTCGCTTACCCTTTCTTTATGAACTATAAGTGGCCATCTCTATTAATAGATAGAAATAACTGGAAGAACTGTGAAATTGCCAATGTGTCACATTCCTATATTGAGAGGACAGTCACAGTGACAATAGAGTCTGATTGGTGCTCCATACTCAGCACCTACAGCTTGTGTGAGGTTAGAGAACAACAGTGAAGATGAATACCCCTCAGTAGGAGTCACATCATTTTTCTTCACGTCATCTTGGAAGGAGAGCATCATCCTCACTAGACAACCTGACGGTACCTTGATCTTGAACTACACAGCCTGTAGAACCAAGAAAAAATAAAGCTCTGTTCTTTTAAGTTATCCAGTGTGAAGTATTTTGTTACTGTAACATAAATGGACAGATATACTAGGGTTGGTTCATTTGGGATGTCAAGACTTGACTGAATTAGAAAACATGGCATTGGAGAAGTATGGTTGGAAACAGGTTCCTGCAAGCACACATTCCAGTTGGTGTGCAGCAGGCACCATTCCAGTGATCTCCCTTTATCTGAGCATGAGCCAATGCTGAACCAGCTATTCTCCAGAGGTGTCTTCTGTGGCTTCAAATATGTGATGGTAAACAGAAGCGCATGCATCTCTTTCACAATATGCATCTACAACCAGCAATACCCAGGAGTTCCCTGCTAGTGTAGTTGCCTCAAGACTCAGAGAGATGATGTCCCAGTTCATTATAAGACCAAGCAATAGCAGCACCTCTTCTTGTATTTCAAGAGTTCTGCTTTAAGAGTTGCATGATAAAAATGCACAATAAAGATTTGTTTCACGCTGTCCCAGAATTGATGAGTTATAGGTGAGCTTGTACAAATGAGATGAAATAAAAGCCATTATTCCCAACCAAGCTTGGTTGAGAGCCATTGTAGCAGCCATACCTATCCCACCATGGTGACTGTGCCTGAAAACTGTGAATGGAGTCAACCACTTCCCCCCTTAAGTTGCTTCTCATCAGGTACCTTGTCACAGCAGCGAGTAAAGAGCTGACTAAAAACCCTTCCTCACAATCAGTACCTTCTCACAGAGTTATCTGTCTTAATTGTTTTCTTATTGCCCCATACAAAACAACTCTACTATTTGTTAGCTCAGGTCATTATACATTTTGCCTTAAAACAGAAAGAGACCAGAAAATAAACCCTAACTTCTCCTGTCGGCTTCATTTTTGTGGAGCAGACTGCTGTACCCCCACAAGTTCAAATCCCACATGCATACCCAAGTATCGCAGCTCTTGTGTTCTTCCAGAAACAAGCCACTGAAGCTGGCTCACACCAAGATCATTCCCCAAACTTGATCAAACTTAAATCTTTCCCTTTCTCCTGGGAAAACTCATAGGCTTGTGGAGAATAACCTTTCCTTCCAATGCTAAACTTTGAAGTCTCAGAACAAAAGCTGAAGAATTGTGCTCCAGCATAGGAGGCCCGTTTCTTTCAAGTGCTGCCCCACATTTCAAAGAAAAATGAAAATAGGTGAGAAATCCCTGCTGCTGCATCCCCAGGCTCTTGGGACCCAAGGCTAGAACAGCACAGAACCTGACAACAAATATCAGATAACTGATTGCTTTAATGTGCAAAAAGGGAGGCACGGGATTCTTGGAGGGAAAAGCTCATCTTGTTTGCCTATTACCCAGAGTCAGAGCTATGTCATTGCCTTCCTCCTTCACTACTGTCTTCAATACATGCCTATAAATGTACATAAGTTTTGAAGGGGATCTTGGGGAGGTATTGGGCAGTGATTCTCAAACTTCACTGCTTTAATACACATCTGTATCCACTTAAGAAAGGAAGGGATTATAGATGAGTGCTGCCTGAAACTGTGGTCAGAGAAGCTTCTCTCTGTAATGGTCAGCAGCTCATGCAGAGGTACATAGCTGGGAGCATGAGTGACTATTGAGTAAGCTTCCCTAAGTAGGTCAACCAGATTAACTTCCCATGCCCCACAAGGCTCAGGGAACATCACAGAAGACTGGGTGGGAAGAATGTAAGAGGCTGGGGAGGTGGAGGATTGCTGTGAAGTTCTGTCTTCTGAACATGGTATGGCCATACACCGCAGCAATGGTGACCTGCACCAGACATGAATACAGTCAAGCCAACAAGATCAGTCAATAACCTACTAGTTGGATTCAGTGACTTATTTAAAAGACAAACCCACAGAAAATCTGAATGGACATGAAAGTATGAGGGAGACATAGCTGGGATGCCAGAAAGGAATGGGGGGGCGGGGAGTTGGTAGAACACATGAGCAAGATATGTGTGATCCTGTCCAAGAATAGATAAAAGATATTCTACTTTACTTTAAAAGGGGGAAAATAGTCAAGAAATTGAGAAAGCAAGCATGTATACTTTCATTTCTCTCTGCTTTTGATTGCAGATGTGATGTGATTGGCTATTTGAGGTTCCTGCCTTGATTTCCTCATAATGATGAAATGTAACATGGAATTTTAAGATTAAGTAAACCAGTCTCTCTCCTACAAATGGAAATAAAGCAAGCAAGGAAGAAAGAAAGGAAAAAAGGGAGGGAGGGAAGGAAGGAGAGAGGAAGGAAGCAAGGAAGAAAGGATTTTTAACTCACAGTTTGAGGGCTGTGGCATGCTTGTGGGAGCAAGAAATGACTAGTCACATTGTGTCTCTAATTGGAGGGAAATAAATCTCAATATTCTATTCAAGTACCTCTCCCAAAGAAATACCCCATTTGCTTGTATCGGGTACCAGAATTCCCAAACTTTCCCACCTGCCTGGTAAGCATGGGGGTAGTTAGTGTTCTAATTTGCTTTCTGTTGCTATGATAAATACCATAAGCAACTTAGAAAAACAACAGGATTAATCTTACAACTCTGGCCTCACAATTCATCATTGACGGAAGCCAAGACAGGAGCTCAAACAGGAACTGAAGCAGAAATCATGGGGAAACCTTGCTTGCTGGCATGTTCCCTAGGCTCAACTAGTGCTCTCTCTCTCTCTCTCGCTCTCTCTCTCTCTCTCTCTCTCTCTCTCTCTCTCTCTCTCTCTCACACACACACACACACACACACACACAAACACAACAGAACAAAAACATTTAAAGCAAGGAAAAAGCACAAGAAACTCACATACACAAAATCTACAAAAGTACCATTGAGTTCATTTTCACTGGTCAGCTACCGCTAGGCATGGCCAGTGCCCGACTCTAAGTGTAGTGTATATACTCAGTGAGACTCTGTTGGAGAAAACAAAGTTTTCTTCACAAGCAAATGTCAATTGCACATAGCTTCTTGGTTAGGGATAGGAGTTCATATCCACTTCCCTGTCTCGGTGCTGGTTTCTCTCACCCAACCAAATCTGGTTTGAACCTGTGCAGGCCCTGTGCGTTTTCTGCATTCTTTGTGAGTTCATATGCGCATTACTCTTGCTGTGTATAGCAGACACTGTTTCCTTGGTGTCAGATCTTTCTGGCTCCTCTTCGGCATACTTCTCTAAGCCCTGATAGAAAAAGTTTGATGAAGACATCCCATTTAGGAAAGAGTTTTCCAAAATCTCTCGTTCTTTACACACTGTCTAATTGTGGGTCTCTGCGTTAGTGCCCATATATTTGCAGGAGGATGCTTCTCTGATTATGACCTATCTATTCTCAGGTTCTTGGTCACATAAGCAGTGTCAGTCACATATTCTATCTCACAAAGTGACCTTAAATCTAATCAGAGAATAGTTGTCGCTTATCTTCACAACATTTGTGCCACCATTTCACAAGTATATCATGCAGCCAGGAGACCCCTGCATATTCCAGGGTTTGCAGCAGGGCTGGTGGATGCTTTTGTCCTCTGGTAACATGAAGAGTACCTTCTAGTACCATGAACACTAGTCAGTAGGGTGATAGTTGTAGTTAGGTGCCAGCTCAACCTCTCCATGTTTAACGAGATATGTAAATGTTATGTTTAGCCATAGGACCTTACCATCAGTTTGTAAGACGCAACCAACAGCCTTGTCAATAGCCCGAGCTGTTTGGGAGCTTCCTTGGGTCTCCTTTGGACAATTTGTGATTTAACCCATTTCTCACACTGGATGTTTCAGTTGTTGGCAAAAGGTGTCTAGTTGGGGCGTTATCTCCCCGTTACTTCCTGACTCCATTTACAGTTATTTCATATATACTTTAAGAAGCTTCCACAGCAGTAGGCTTCCATTCTTACACAGTCCAAGAGCTCTTGCCCTAAAGATAGTACCATTCGCCATGCTCTGGACTCTTTTAGATTAGTTATCAAGAAAATGTCCCTACAGACATGACCACAACCCAATCTGACCAACCCCAACCCCAAATTGAGACTTCTTTAGCTGACCCTGGACTGTGTGTCAACTTGACAGCTCGAGTTAAGTAGGATAGTAGGGTTCTAGGGTCTTCAGACTCTAAAGCAAACAAGCAAGACAACTTTCCTCCATGGACTTGCATTTTCTTTCATCAATACAACCTCTCCTACTTCCTGTACAAACCAGTTCCTTAAAATAAACCATATGGGCACCTTAGTTTCCATCCCCCTTGAAAATAACAGTTTTGTTCACCATAGACTCTTTCACATTGGTTTTGACTTCTTAAAGTCTTGCCTTAAAATATTAATCTTCATTCATCTGTTTATTGCTACATTCTTAAATTTTTCTCCCATGATAACTGTCTCATTTATTTTCCTTCCTGCCTCACTCTTTTATATTAGCTTATAACCCACTCTGCCATGACATTTACTCTCCAACTTGCAATGGAAATTAACCTGGAAAGGCTCGTTTAAAAAAAATCTACCATGTGTCATTTGTTTTAAAGGGAAATTTGTTGTATTTTCCTTGACATTCCTTAAAGCGCTCTAAACATGTAAAACAACCAATCAAAATATATACAAATATAATGGTCATACAAAATATCACTGTATTTCTACCTATATACCTTCCTAAAATGTCAATATCTTGTCTTCTTTCCTATTTTTTAATTGTACTTACATTTCCTTTTAGAGGTTTTTTTTTTTTGTTTATTTTTTTAGGGTGTGTGTGTGTGTGTGTGTGTGTGTGTGTGTGTGTAGGTGGTATGTAGAGGCATTGGAGTCCTGTAAAGCTAGAGTAATAGGCACTTGTAAGCTGCCCAATGTGGGTTCCTGTAACTGAGCTCAGGTCCTCTATAAGAGCAGTCCGTGCCTTTACCCATTATGCCATTTCTCTTTCAGTCAAAGTTTCTATATCTACACAAAGAAGAAAAGAAACAGCCAAGATCATAGGAGTTGGTTGACCTCTTGATTAAGGTATGATTCTGTGGAACTTAACCCAAGACACAAACATGGATACCTATAGAGATCATATCCAGAGGTTAGGCACAGCTCCTAAAAAAATTTTAACCCAGAATTGCTCCTGTCTAAAGGAAATATAGGGACAAAGAGTGGAGCAGAGACTGAAGGAAAGGCCATCCAGAGACTGCCCCACCTAGGGATCCATCTCATCTGCAGACACCAAACCCAGACACTATTGATGATGCCATGAAGTGCTTGCTGACAGGAGCCTGGTATAGCTGTCCCCTGAGAGGCTCTGCCAGAACCTGACCAATACCAATGCAGATACTCACAGCCAACCACAGGACCGAGCCTGGGGACCCCAATAGAGGAGTTGAGGGAAGGACTGAAAGCTTTATATTTCTATATCAATTGAAAAATATTCAAGTTCACTCTATGTGCATTGTTTTGGTTTTGAATAATCTAGAACCTTCCCATGAAATGTTACCATTTTTCTTGGTCACCATAACACAACCATCACCCTACCCCTATGATAGTTGTCTGAACTATAGGCATTATTTTAAATGTATATATATATCCTGCCTGAATAGTTTTCATTGTATTTAATGGGCATTTGAGTAGCTGTCTCATCTGGATTGAAATATTTCTTCATGAACTAGAAAGGACAGAGGCTCGAAAAACTTGTAAGAAATCGTGAGAGTGGATGTGTTCTTCATATGGTGATAAAAAACAGCAAGCAGCAAGCAGTTATAGGGAAGAGAAGACTCTTCAGTGGCGTTGCCCAATGATGTGTCAGAAACTCTAGTGATTCTTGAAGTGGAAACTTAAAGGTTCTTCAGAAAGTCAGTTGGATGGTGTTTCGCTGGGGCAAACATGTGAAGAAACGTTTGGTTAAAGTGGACACAGGTGTGAAAGATTCAGGCTGACCTTGAGAAGTGATGTTTCACTGAAGCAGACACAGGAGAGAGGCTTCCATGGTAGGATTGAGTTGCATTCAACTAAGTTATTGGCCAAGAGGGTCCTATGGGAAATCTCCAAACAATCCCTGCTGATGCTAAGACAATGGGTCACTCTCCAAAAACTGCCTGCAGGGCTGCATTGCAGAGGAACAACCACACAGCTCATTGGACATGGAGATGTCAAGCTGTTACCTATGTGGAGCCTTCACCACTATGCTGTAGATTGTTTGATGGAAAGAGGTCTTCTGTAGGCTAACAAAAGAGCTACATGGACCCCAATCCAGCCACAAAACCTGTGACCTACAATCTGCCCTGCCTGCAAAACTTGCTAGAACAGTGTTGACAGAACTTACGTAAGTAGCCAATTGATATCTGATTTGACTTAAGGCCCACTCCATGAGAAGGAACTCATACCTATTATTGCTTGGGTAATCAAGAACTAGAAACTAGTTGCCTAGAGATCTAGGATAAAACAACAACTGGTGTAAAAAAAAAAAACAATAAAATGACTCCTAATGATATTCTGCTATACTCATAGATGGGTGCCTTATCCATTCATCATCAGAGAGGCTTCCCCTGGCAGCAGGTGGGAGCAGATGCAGAGACCCACAGGAGACTTTACATGGAAAGAGAGTTTAAATTGGAGGTCTCTGTAAATCTCTCCCCTCAGAGCTCAGGGAATACCACAGAAGAGGAAGCAGTAAGATTTTCAAGAGATAGAGGAGTTAGAGGACACCAGGAGAACACAAACAGCCGTCTGAGTCAAGTAAACAAGATGCACATGAGCTAACACACTGAGGCAATAAGGAGCAGACCTTCGTGGGTCTTCACCAGATCTTCTGTGTAGATGTTACAGCTTTCAGCTCAGTGGTTTTTTTGTTTTTTTTTTTTTTTTTTAATAAACTTCTGACTATGACAAGTGGCTCTCTGTCTCTTTTGCCTGCTCTTGGGACCCTTTTCCTTCTATTGGGTTGCCATATTTAACATCAGTGTGATAGTTTTTGCTTCATCTTATTATATTTTGTTTTGACATGTTTGGTTATTGTCGCTTAGAAGCCTGTTTTTTGTTTGTTTGTTTGTTTTTTAATGAGAGAGAAAAAAAGGAATAGATATGGAAGGGGCAGGAGGTGAGGAGAAACTGAGAGGAGTAGAGGGAGGGAAATCTATAATCAATATATATTATATGAGAAAATAATCTATTTTTAATGAAAGAAAAATAAAAGAAACCAAATTAAGGAAGAAAAGGAGAACAAACCAATGAAAAACATTCTTCTGTGCTCTCTGCTCCCATTCCTGCCTCCAGGTTCCTGCCATGCTTGAGTTTCCATAAGCTATAAGCAGAAATAATCTATTTCTTCCCACCCCACCCCCACAAAATGAATATATATATATATATATATATATATATATATATATATCCTGCCTGAATAGTTTTCATTGTATTTAATGGGCATTTGAGTAGCTGTCTCATCTGGATTGAAATATTTCTTCATGAACTAGAAAGGACAGAGGCTCGAAAAACTTGTAAGAAATCGTGAGAGTGGATGTGTTCTTCATATGGTGATAAAAAACAGCAAGCAGCAAGCAGTTATAGGGAAGAGAAGACTCTTCAGTGGCGTTGCCCAAATGATGTGTCTAGTAAAACTCTAGTGATTCTTGAAGTGGAAACTTAAAGGTTCTTCAGAAAGTCAGTTGGATGGTGTTTCGCTGGGGCAAACATGTGAAGAAACGTTTGGTTAAAGTGGACACAGGTGTGAAAGATTCAGGCTGACCTTGTGAAGTGATGTTTCACTGAAGCAGACACAGGAGAGAGAATGTTCTGCTAAGGCAAGCACATGAAAGGAAGTGATGAAGGATTCTTTGCTAACAGCCTGCATGTATTGGTCTGACTTGTACTGTATAGTTGGGCTGCATTTGTCAGGATTCCATAGAGAGGACTGCACCAAAAACTTCTGGTGGTATACTGCAGTTTCTTGGCAGTTTGGAGAATTTGGGCTGATTGGATGCATGCGCTAAGGCAAGACTCATGCTGAGGCAAGGCCTGTGGAGGGTATAAATAGGACTCCAAGGAGTGATGGAGAAAGAGCTTGGCTTGCTGGTCCAGCTAGCTATGCAATGCTTGTGGGTCTCTCATCTTCACTGATCTTTGCTTCCCTGAGAGAGGCACAGCCGAGAACTTCTCCTGGTGTTCATATTGGCCCCTCCTGCTGACTGGAGCTGAAGCTGAAGCCTGGCTGTCTCTGCTATGTAGGGTCACTCTGATGACTCGTGTTTGCTATCCAGACTCCCCTGAACTGGACTGCTGGTGTATCTGTGAAGCGTTTTTTGAGTGGATTGAGCTGCTGCTGCCTTCTAAGCTGTGAACTGAACTGCTGATTTCCAGACAACACAGATGGGAGCTGCTACAAAGAATGTTTCTAAACAGGTCCGCTTCCCAGTATCCTTTCTTTGCATCTAGTGGGTAGTGGGCTACAAGGGAGGCTAGAGCGTTTAATAGCCATCATTAAAAGTAAGTTTTGAAAAAAGTTAAAATTACAGATGCTGCCTTCAGGAGCTGTTATCCATGTTGGCATGAGCTTGTTAGTAACTCAGATTCCTCATCACCATACTCCTTATTAGATAATCCTTCATCTATGATTGAGTAACTCTAAGAAACTCATTGCCTTGCCATACTAGGCTCGAATTAACTTGTGTCTCCAGTCTGGAGCAATGAGAAGTTTGCCCATGTCTTTCCCGCCACCCCCACCCCCCAAAGTCACACAACCTTAGTGCAAACTAGCAGCCTCATGTTGGGAGAAGTTCAATTAAGGTTCTGGCAGGGGCCCTCCCTTTAAAACATTTGGCAATTTTTTTTCTCTTAGAACTTGGTTCGAGCCTTGACTGGCTACATGTGTGTCCACTAGTGCTTGCTTGCCTCTCCTGGTGTTTCTAGAGTTTCTGTATGCCTTCCCAAGGCAATTTGCCTAACTCACTGTTTCCTGATATTTTTCTTTTTATAATCAGGCAGATAGAAATGAGATTCACTAGTTTTTTTTTTTTTTTTAATCAAGAAGTGTTAACAGAAGAAGTAAAACGCCAATTTATATTAACCACCTCTCATTAAAATTAATAAAAGATTAAAAATATCCCTTTATAGCTAAACTTCTGTGTTCAGCCTAATTACCAATAGTATAGGTCAAATTAAGTCTCTTTCTGAATATCATTATGAAATTATGGCCTTCCACAAACTCATCATATTTCAATTAACCACAATCATCATGTCCTTTTTGATGCTCAAATTGTAGCTTGGCCGGTAAGAAACCTCTAAGTTGACTCATTTGTCTTTTTGGCACCTTTGTTTTGTATCTCTGATACTTGTAGCACCTGAGTATTCAGAGAGGGGGAGGGTGGGGTGGGGCAGCAAGGCATGAAGATAGAAAACAAAGTACTACTACTATTAAGTTCAGAAAACTGTCCTCAAGGCTGCCCATCACCATATCCTAACATTATGATACTTTAGCTATTGCACCTGATTATGTTTGTGCATTAAATCTTGTTGGCCACTAAGACTTTTTAACATAGGGATGTAACAAACAAGTGCATCTTGAACCTTAGGTGTTTTGTAGTTCTATATCTGGATTAAATTATGGTTTCTATTTGTCTTTACAGGAACCTAACAGCTGCAGACCCTCACTCTTGATCTTTGTTGCCTACCCCGCCGTGGCCCAGAGAAGCAAAACTAGCCAAGTGCGGGTTTCAGGCCATATATGTTGTTGGTCAACTGAAAAGTATATGCATGTTGTAGCCTAGAAGAGTAATTGTTCAGTATGATGGCATGTTGGCTTTGTCTCTTCCAAGAAGGGCTTTGCTGACAACAAAATTCACCCATGTCTGGGGTTCCATTGGGAAACCCTCCTTCTCTCTTTCATCTGTGCTTCTTCTACCAGAAATTCCACGTCTCTCTTTAATTCTTTCAAATTTTAATTATACGAACGTGAAGAACATTCTCCTCATTGGGTCTTAGGGAGGACAGGTGCTCTCCTCCACCACACACCACACTCCTCCAGCTTCATCTCCCCATTAGTCAGATCCTTTCTGCAGATCTGGTTTCACACAGTTTTGATGACTCTTTCCCTTGACTCCTACCCTGGTCTTGCTGAGCTCTTCATGTAGGAGACATGAAACTGTCCAAGATATGCATTGGTCTTAGCTCATTTAGTTCCCATCTGTTGAGGACTGCACTCTGCCTCAACATTTTGGGGCTTAGTGCTCTGGTCAAGAGAGAGAGTGGGGCTGGAGGGGCAAGCGACGCGAAGAATGGAGACAAGACAGAGTGTATGATCAGGTCTTAATTCTAGTCCCGTCTCCTTTATTCAAAGGAAATCTGGGGTATTTATAAACACAAGCAGGAGAACACAGGTGAAAACACTTTACCACGTGCACCATACAGCTGCGGTCACTAAACAGCAAAACAAGCTATATGGGATAAACAATATATTTATCAGAGTGTGCTTCAGCTGTTATAGGCTTTTGAAAACCAAGTCTTTCATCAGGGTATATGGTTCCAGATGGCTGCAAAGTTGATCTAGCCGATTTCTACTAAAGTCGGCTCCCAACACCCATCAACAGATTGAGGGGTCACTATCTTGGGACCTTATCATTTTCCTGTATATGAAAGGGGCTTTGGATAAGAATGTAGAAGACATAGGCTAGTAAGTAGACAGCATGGTAGGGTCAGATTTGAACTCTAAGACAGCAAGGAGACAGCTATTCAGTTTCACTCTATCCTATTGAGTGGGGACAGAGAGCTGGAGGGATGTGGTGGTCTCAGAGGCTGCCCATAAGTCAAGACAATTGGATCCAGCTATGATGAAATGTGTATAATATACTTTAAATAATAAAAAATGCCTCAAAATTATACTACCAATGCATGTTAATTTTAATTGTTTGATTATAAAATCTTCCATTTATGGGCTAAGTTTATGGAAGATATTTAACATGAAATAAAACTTTGATCTGTCCAGCATGTTAACTATTGTTACTCCTATCTTCAAGGTGGATAAATGTAGTAATATGCGTAATGAAGCCATTATGTCTGGCTTTAAGTGAAATATATAGTAAAGCCTTCGTGTCTGGCTTATTAACTATCCATAGCTCAGAACTAGTATGTGGCAGGCTGTGGTTCAAATCCATACAGTCTGCCTGATTCTGGAACCCATGGTCTCAAGTGTGTGTGTTACTATAGTTGAGCAACATTACAGTGTGGAGTCATTTTGTAAATTCACCTTATCAAAAACCTTTCCCCAATCATACACTTGCTTTAAAAGATTTTTTAATAGTTCAGAATTTAATTTGCTTAAAAATATAAGGTTTTTTTTTTCCTGATCTGATAAAATGTACCTGTTATCTCAATTGCTTGGGATTCTGAGGTAGGGGATTGATCGAGTAAGGTCTGCTTGGCTACAGAGTGAGTTTAAGGTCAGCTTGGGCAATTTAGTGAGATACTCTGTCAAGTGGAAAAAGAAAGAGAGATAGGTACATAGTTGAAACAAAACAAAGGAATGGAAGAGAAACCTAATTTTGCCAGTCATGTAAGACAAAGATTCCTTCAACTTTTCCATCTTATCAAAATGACTCAATAAACACTGCACAGTAAAACACAGGAGTTATCTTTGGTATTCGTGCCTTCAATTGCTTTCCTAGGTTAGAAGCATCATCAGGGAATTAGGGGGCAAGGGAAATGAGCAGTTTGAGAATCCAGGTAGATGGTAGCTGATCACTTTGCAAAGAAAATGTGTGAGTTCATAGTGGGGGCAGCAATTTGTGAAGCAGTCTTTGCCAAAAGACCTTCACAGAACTTTCTCTTTAAGTGAAAGACAGCATGATAGGTTGGCAGGCACTGGATTCCAAGCCTAAATTTGATCCTTTGAACTCCTATGGTGAAAGAAGAGAAGTGATAAGCTGTTGTCTGTCCTCTGTTACATGTGCAGTGTCATAGGTGCACACACACACACACACACACACATACACACACACACACTCACACTCATCAATCGATAAATGTAAAGCAGGCTTTGCCACATGTGTGGGTGAACAAAATACATCTCATATCCTTTGATTAGTGGTGAGAACAGTTTTTTCCTGTTTCCTGGAGTCTGCATGTCCTTAGTGGATCTCGTCTGTATCTCCTTGCGGTATTAGTGTTTTATTTACAGATTTGAAGGAGTGTATTCTGTGCTCGTTTAATGATATCGTCAGTCTGCCTTGCTGCTTCAACAACTTTTCCCAATTTGTCATTTGATTGTTTCTAGTTGCATTTACTGAGGTAGACCATTTAGCAGTTTTAGTGGTGGTCAGAGTAAAATCTGTCTAGCGTTTCCTTGGTAATTTCTTGCATGGCGTTTTTTTTTTTTTTTTTTTTTTTTTTTTTTAACTTAGAATGCCTGTTCTTCACCAGAGAGCCATTAATTTTTTAAAAATGGTTTGTCTATGTGTGTTTCTTTAATCAATCTGTTTTTATTGTTTTGGTTTGAGGCCGTGATCATGATGAGGCCATGGCTTGAGTTCATCACTTTTCCCAGTTATTTTATGAATAACATTTCCTTCTTCATTAAAAAAAAATGCTGTTGCTGTGTTTCTTTTATTAAGCTGGGATAGATACTGGAGTCTGGTCTAGGATGGTTGCTCTACTGTCTCTAGGCTTGCCAGTTTCTGCGCTGGTAGTATTCAATTTCATTTGCTGATGCCTTAGTATTAAGAAGAACATGCCTCCTAAATACTTGTTCTAATTTTTCTTTTTTAAATATTTTTTAATATTTTAAAATAATAGCTCATAGTCTGAGAGATGGGTCATTAAACAAAGTGCTTGCTTTACAAGTATGAAGGCCCAAGTTCAGATCCCTAGAAACCCATAAAATCTGGATATGGCAGCACATCTGTAACCCCCAAATGCAGACATGGGTGGACCATATATATACTTGTGTGCAGATACTATGTTCATGACCTCTCTTTAGGCTCAAGTGAAATTTGCCATGAAATGTACATTTGCTTTGACTACTCAACATTATATAATTTATTATATAATATATAAAATTCTTCTGTTTATTTTCTTTTATAGTTTCCAGTTTTGTTCTCTCTTTGATGTTGTATACTCTCTAGAGTGATAAAAGTTCTTTATTTTACAGATAAGAAATCAAGTGTTCTAAGTAATTTCTAAACTATCCAGACCAAAGGTCCTGAGAATGAGTAACAGGACTTCTCTGACTCAGAAACTCACGATGCTAGCTTGGGTCTTACATTTTTCTTGGTTTTATTTTCTTCATTTTTGTAAGTGTCCTGGTTTCTTTTTCCATTGCTGTGATAAAATACCCCCAAATAATGACTGATGAAAAAAGATATCATGAATTTGAAAGAGAGTGGGAAGACATACTAGACAGTTTGTAGGGAGAAAGGGAGAATAGAGAAAGGTGGTTAAAATTCAACCTGCAGAAAAGCAACTTGAGCCTGGTGTGGGGTGGGTACTAGCATATGCCTTTAATTCCAGTGCTCAGGAGGCAGAGGCAGAGGCAGGTTGATGTCTGTGAATTCAAGGCTAGTCTGGTCTACAGAGTAAGTTCCAGGACAACCAAGGATACACAGAGAAACCATGTCTCTTAAAACCACAGAAAGAAAGGGAGGGAGAGATACAGAAACAGAGACAGAAACAGAGACAGAGAGAGACAGAGAGACACACACAGACACACACACAGACAGAGAGACAGAGGTAGGAAGAAAGAAAGAAAGAAAAGGAAGACAGAAAGGAAGAGAGAGAGAGAGAGAGAGAGAGAGAGAGAGAGAGAGAAAGCAGCTTGAGTGGGAATGGGCTTGTCTAGCCCACAGTTCGAGGCACAGCCTATCATGGTAGGAAGTGAAGACAGCAGCTCCGGGAAGCTGTCACATTGCACCACAATCCAGAAAGAGATAGGGAAGGATGCAAGAAGGGGTCAGCTTCTCTTCTCCATTTTACCCTGACCAGTCTCCCTTGTCCAAGAAGTTGTCCTCCTCGATATTCAGATGCCTCTTCCTACATCAATTCACATAATCAAGGTAATCCTCACGGGTCTGCACAGAGGACCACCTCCCAGATGATTCTAGAGTCTTATCAAAATGACAACAGAAATTGTTGACACTAAATATATCATCAGTTAGTTTAATGTTTGAAAATTATTACATTTGTTTAGTGTGCAGGTACACATATGCATGTGCACAAGTGTACTTGTGAGTCCCACGGTGCGTGGAGGTCAGAGGACAATTTGTGGGAGCTGTTTCTGTCCTTCCACTATGTGTGTTCTGGGGATCAAATTCAGGTCATCAGGACTGACTGTATTTTTAGCTGTTGTGACATCTCCCTTGCCTCCTATATTTTAATACCCTTTATGACCATTTTGAGTATATATGTTCTCTAATGATTCAATTCATAACTCTAACTCCTGTTGTTTTACACAAGTTCTTGCTATGTAGGCTAGCCTGGAAATCACTTTGTAACATAAACTGGCATTGAACTGTAAGCCTCTGTTTCTCTAATGATAGGACTGCAGACAAATGGCTACCAAACCTGGAATGATGAGATGATGGCTTACTCTGTAGCCCAAGCTGGCCTCACACTTGCCATCTTCTTGTCTCTGTCTCCCCAAAGGTTTATAGGTGTATGCCACCAAGCCCAGCAGTAATACAAAAGCTCTAACTCCCTCCTTAGATTCCCTCCTAAAGGATTTTTCTCCTTTTTTACAGGCTTCATGTAGTCTAGGCTGACCTCAAACTTATGCAGCTGAGAAGGGACATAACTTCTGATCTCCTTGCTGTTACCTCCCAACTGATGGGATAACTGCTGTGGTATGAGTGTGGTCTTAGGGATGGAGTCCAGGCTGTGTGTTTGCCTAAATACTTTACTGACAGAGAGCCATCTTAATCCTCCCTTCTTCCCTCAGATTTTTGCCAACATCATTTAAAACCACAGACAAAAATAAACTATTGTGTTTATTCCTCATAGTCTGGAGAAATAAAAAATGCATTTAGTCTAATATTCTACTTTCAACATTTCAGAACTTAATTTGGTCTGTTTAGCTGGGACTGTCACAATCGCTTTGAATGCATTTTTGCTATTTGTGAGGTTTTTGTCCTTTACATATTGTTTCCTCAGAGTGGAACTTTTGGCTTTCCAATAAAAGTACACAAGAGGATCTTTTTCTCAGATCTTCACTAGATTGCTTCCCTTTGTACTGTCTTTTCCACAAATTGACATTTTAGTCAGAAGTGTTGTCCCAGTCCCACTTAGACTGTTCTCTTTGGGGCATCCAATATTGTGATGTGCTGTCAACTCATTGTACTCACTCTTATACTACATAGCATTTGTAGTTTTCCCTGGGTGTTTGTAGAATTTTTAAAAAACATCCTTTACATGCAAAAATTTTTCACAATTATGTCTGTGCATTTTTTATTTAGCAATTTTACCTAAAATGTTGTCTACTGTTTTAAATTGACTAATTTTTTTTTTAATTCAAGCTCAAATTTGCCTTCTGTTATTATTTATCCAAGGAGGCTGATATAGTTTGAATGTGAAATGTTCCCCCATAGGTTTGTGTTCTTGAACATTCAGCCTCCAGTTGGTGGTGCCGTGTAGGAGGGTTTGGGAGTTTTAGGAGAGTCTTCCTGGAAGAAGTGGGCCACTTGGGAGAAGCCAGTGGATTTATCATCTATTCTTTGTTTCCTGATTATGGATGCAAAATGTGCAGCCACGCCCAGCTCCAGCTGCCATGTCCTTCCTGCCAGACAGAATGTAGAACCTCCAATAGGAAGTACAATTAAGCCCCTTAAGTTGCTTCCTGTTAGATACATGGACATGACAACAAGCAAAATAACTAATAGAAAGTTCCAGATGTTCTTGCTCCCAGGTATTTGAGTCTTCCTAGACCAAGAAACAGTCATAGAAATATGAGTGAGAATGTATATGATCCGCTGGCACAGCCTTCCAGCTGCTACCTTTACTGACAACCAGCCTAGGGTCTCCACTTCTGATTAAAGAATGAATATTGATCAGTTAGTATCTGTTTTAATCCATTAAATTGGAATTTGGCTTGCTATATGACATTTGATAACTACAATGTTGTCTATATTGTCCATATCAACATCTTCTTATATCATTTGCATATTCTGCAATTACCTTTCCCTTTGCCCAGTCCCCATGGTGTGTTGCTGTGAGCAACAACTGTACAAGTGGACCCTGGAAGATGAAAATGTAGGGTCCCTGGGTGGGTGAGCCGGGAGGGATCCTCTGGGCTTCCTGGTTGAGAAACTACCCTGAATCCCTACACAGTCACCTTCTTCCTTCCTATGAAGGGACAGGGTACTCATCCTTGCTCCCGTGTTAAGGATAACTTCTTATCTGACATGCTGTATTCAGCATTCTGAATGTTTTATGTCCTGTATATCCTGCCAGCCTTCTGGAATGCTCATGGGTATTTGAACAAATTTTGGAAAAGAAGCATCAGGGCAACAATTGTGATCTGAAGTTCAGCATCCTTACTTTCATTCTGTAGCTCAGATGTGCTGAGGAAACAATCCGACACAAGACAAACAGCAAGTGGACTCCACCCGAAAGTGCCCAGCTCTGTCATTAGTGGCCAGGCATTTTCCCCTCAGGATGGTAGCATGATGACTCCATCAGAATAAAAATAACCAGCATCCTCCTGGAATTTTTTTTTTTTTTTTTTTTTTTTTTTCTAAAGCTGAAACCGAGAAACAAATACAAATATCACACTAAAATAAAATCCAATATTGGTTTCTTCCAACATGATTTAGGTGGATTTTTCTCGTTATGATGCGTACGTACATTTCTTCTTCTATACTAAGAATCAAATAGCCTATTTGGGTAAACAAATTCTAATTACTTCCAAAGTAGCAGTAGACCCTGAGGGGAGATCCTGAAAGCAAAATCAGCACTAAGAATATATTTTTTATTCCTTCCCTCTCACCTCAAAACTAATCTGTCACAAATAAAGCATATTTCAGAATCTCTACTTATCTCCAGTTAATTCTCCAATTTCTTCCCATGCTCTCCTATCTTCTCCTTTTCCACATCAATTTCAGACTCACCTGGTTGCGAATTGATCCACATAGATGTTTATCCTTTTTATTCTTTGTCTAGCTTCAGGACATATTTAAATTAAGAGAGATAATTTAAATATAAATCTTAGGATATAGTGGATAGCTATCAGAGGATATATGGTAGACAGGCAGGCATTGTCAGGCAAACTGGTATGGAGAAAAGAAAGACTAATTCTATCCTTGGGTGAACACAGTATGTGATTGGTAAATTAAAATTGTGTGTGTGTGTGTGTTAAAACAATATGTCATCTACATGGTAAGAATCTAAACATCTATTTTTCCATTCCAATGACAATCAGAAATCATTCTATGAATTTATTTTTCAACCTTGTATTTGCCTGTGAACAAAAATTGAGCTGGCAAAAGATGACTCATGTAAATTACTTGAACAATAGTTTCTCAGTGAGTTGACTTACATCGAGGCCACTTGCTGTGAAATCTTGCCACAGCCCAGTGACAGTGGAAGATTTTGTTACTTTGTGTATGTATAACTGTGTGTGAGATTGTGTCTGTGTGTGTGTTTGTGACTGTGTGGTATGAGCATGTGTGCGAACATATGTGTATGTGTGTGTGTGACTCTGTGTGCATGTGTGAATGCATGTGTTTATGTGTATGTGGTATGAGAATGTGTCTGTGTGTGTGTGTGTCTGTGTGTGTGTGTGCGCAAGAATTTAACCCACTTCTCTTCTTCAGTGGAAGGGACAAGTTCTGCAAATACTAATCACTCATATTTACCTATTAATGTTAATATTTTAGGACTCCAAGGTCAGTTTGGTTTTCCATGTCAGGAAATCATCTTCTGGATTACCTGGGTCACATTTCAAGATTGTGTGGCTTTCTAGTATCCAGAATACTGTCAGTAGACAACAAAACAAGCATCTTAAAGCCAAGGCCTTACTAGCAATATGTTTCCTCATAACTCTAAAGAGTTACCTAGTCCAGAGAAGTAGCTGAAAATCCAAAAGAAATGCAAGGTCTCTGTGGATACTGACCACTGACCAATTCCTAAATTCACTACTCACCACTAGGGGATAGGTAGACCAAAAAGACCTCAAGTGGAGCCTGGAATGTTCCCAGCTTCTCTATGGCAATATCAAGGCCATCTTGTTGAGGAGATGCTCTGGGGCTGCTTTGTCTTGCTCTCCCAGTCACTGGGTTGTCTATTTCTAACGCTGGTCTGAGGGAGTAATGCTGGCATCAGGAGAGCTAAGCCCCCTAGTCTGCCTCTTCTTTCTAATTTCTCTTCTCTTTCCCTATCAGTTCCTGCTGGAGCATGTATTTTCCATCCCTGGTAACTGAGTTAAATACCACAAAGCCATTTGTGACTTTTTCTTAAGAGTAAAGGGCTCAATAGGACCAGGTCTCCCTGTATGTGGGGTGGACAAGGTATTAGCCATCAAAGTACCACATGATAAGCTTTTCTGAGCTGTGCAGACAGACCCAATGGTGGCTAGTTTTCTGCCTCTTCTTTTGTGTGTCAGGAATGGCAAAATGGAAGCACTGTTGCTCACAGACCTATCCCATCACTCCTGAGCCACAGTTTTGACCAAGACTTGTAAAGGAGGAAGGGCACTGAACTAAGTGCTCAAAATTCCCTCTTCCACACTGTAAACTTGCAGCCAGCTTGCTGGATTCCTAAGTCTTCTGGTGCATGGTAGCATTCATAGCCAGCTACTGTTAATTACAGGAAGGATGGACAGTCATAATCTAAAACCCTATCTGTGACAGCGTTTATGCTTAATTTATTTAAAGAAAGCTCATATTACAAATGTAAAATAAACTTAAGTTGTCCTCCCCCGAGTCTACATGAGACAATGTGATTTAAAGCAGAGGGCCGATCTGTGACTAAAGTTCTGTCCATTTTGGCTGTGTGACTTTGGGCTAGCTACTACATCTCTCTGAATTTCTGCCTTTAATGGTGATGCTCACCTCCCTGCTGAGACTGTAGGATGTGACAACAGACATCTTGTTAGCTCTGCCAACTTTTACTGAATAAGTGAGTGGCATGGGTCAAGTTAGTTCCCCTTCTTAGATCTCAGTTTTCTGAACAGGGCCCATTGCACCATCTAGAAGGTTGCTGGGGGTTATAGTAAAATGCAGCTGTGTACTGAGAGCGCGGTCAAGGCAAGCACAAAATGAACATCGGTATTTGTGTGATTAGAGGGCACGTAAATGAGTCTCGAAGCCTAATGCACCCCAATGACATTTCAACCTTCAGCCTTGCAACTCACTCAGAAGGAAGACCCCCCTTGTCTCCCAGCTCATCAAAGAAGTGTGTTACTGAGGAGGGATTGTGTAAGGCCAGAGTCATGAGAAGGATCAAGGACAAGAAGCAGAAGATCCAAAGAAAGCTGGCAATGTATGCCCAGGGGTGGTAGCAGTGGTAAAGGTATAGCCAGGCAGTAAGGATCTCAGCCACGGTGTAATAGATCCAGACAAGAGCCCAGAGACAAGTGTGCCCTTTCCTTTTGGCTATCAGGTTATTGAATTAATAGTCGTGAAGGAATTGGAATTTCTCTACCAATCTCATGTTACAGGAAGAACAAGGTACCAGTCACAGGAGGAACTTGTCTCCAGGAAGGGAGTTGACACAGTTCTGACATTAGGAGACTGAAGCTCAGACGTTGATGGGTTAATGATGGGCAGGACTATACCTTGACCAGGACTATTTAGCAGTACATATTCTTTTGTACCCTACAGCCTGTGCAGAACATTGAAATGTCAATTGGGGAGGGAGATCACTAGGCCTATCTATTTGTTCCTCCTCCCAATGTAACCATACTGAATAATCTTCCTTCTCTTCTCTTGACTGTTACTTGCTCCTTTAATTGGCACATTGAGGACAGGGGGCTGAGCCTAGCTTCTTAGGGCTGCCAGGACACAGGCTTTGACCCTAACAACGCCAGGTTACAATACCACTGGTAGAGAACACTGTTGTAAGTGATGCCAGGGAGTAATTTAGGCAGAAGGTACCCCCAGACAAGGGGAGGCACATTGAAAACCACACCAAGACTAGGTGAGGTCATGTCTGGAAGACAGATGGATGAAGCAATTTATATTTAAATGGTAAGGCAAACAACACACCCCCACGGTGCCACCGTCTATTCTTACTGAATTTCTCTGGAAGAAAGTAGAAATTATGGCTGGTGCTAATTGCTATGCACTATTGAATGGAAGCCTTGGCATTGGGATATAGGCCCTAGGGAAAGCAAGGAGTTCTCCAAATAGGTTTAGCCTCTCCGTTGATAAAGTGGACAATGCTAGGTATTTTCTTTTCGTGTCCACCTTTCTCTTAGCTTCCAAACGCTGTTGCCTGAGCCAGTACATCCTATCAGAGGTGCCTTGTGGACCAAAATCCTAGGGAATGCTGTGGGCAGCGGGAGGAGGACTGATGACAATTGGCACTGCTGCATGCTGACCTTCAGGCCAGGCTAGGAAGGGCCACAATAGTCAGGAGAGGGGTGGGGACAAGCAGGCTTGTGGCTCATCCCTTCCTTAACTCCATCTGCAGGCAGCAGGAGGACTAAACAAGGCCCTCTGCTGGGGTCCTTGTGACCTGCAGTCCCTTGTACTCGGTTGGTGGCTGGCGGATGATAATCAGACTGTGAGACTCCCTAAAGATCTAACTTCCCTTCTCAGAGCTTCCGTTTCTTTCTCCCATTTTCGGGGAATGGGTGGTTTAGATACGTCCAGTGATTACTGAATGCGGGAGCAGAGGCTGGCAGACCAAAGGAGCTCCTATCTCTGGCATCTTCCGGAGCCCCAGAGTGCAACTTCTGTCCTTAGAAATCCGAGAACCAAGCTGAATTCAGCTCTAATACCCGGGATACTCTCTCCCGCCTTAACACTCGGGTACCTAAGCATTAGGAACCCGCAACTAGAAGTAGGGTGCCTGGATACTCCCATCTCTGCACCTCATTGCTAGTCCTAGTACCACCCAGTTTCCGCCGTGGCGCCCTGGGCCCCGCCGTGCTGCCCTGGGCCCCACAGTGCCTCCTAGTGGCCGGGTAGCACCTTCCTCCCTCAGCCTCCCACCAAATCAGGACTCCCCGATTCTGCAGTTTCTCGAGGTAGCTAAACCCCGCCGGGCCTTGGCCATCAGCAAGCCCTTAGTGCCCCAAACAGGTCCCTTCGTGCCTCCCAGGGACGCACCCGCAGCCAGTAGCGACGCAGCCCGGGGCTCAAGGGGGCGATCGGGCCCTAGCCCGGGTTTGGGGCGCTAGGGGTGAAGGCAGGCGAGGCCGGCGGGCCAGGGGGAGCCGGTGAAGGCAGCGGCGGGAGTCCGAGAGAGACTAGGCGGCGGCAGCAGCGGGCGGCGCGAAGAATCTCTGTGATTGGCACAGCCTGAGCTGGAGGAGGCGGCGAAGGGAGGGCGGAGGAGGAGGAGGAGAAGGAGGAGGAGGAGGAGGAGGAGGAGGAAGGGAGCGAGCGCCGCGGCGGCGAGGAGCGAAGCCTTCAACCTCTCTAGCCGCGGCAGGACGGGGGCGGCCGCCGCGGGCCCGGGGCGGGGACAGTACGCAGCCTCGCGGCACGCACCCCCGCCCGGCAACGGCCACGACACCCGGGGCGAGCGGGAAAGCGGCGGCGGCGGCGGCGGGGGAAGGATGCAGGGAAAGAAGCCGGGTGGCTCGTCGGGCGGCGGCCGGAGCGGCGAGCTGCAGGGGGACGAGGCGCAGAGGAACAAGAAGAAGAAAAAGAAGGTGTCCTGCTTCTCCAACATTAAGATCTTCCTGGTGTCTGAGTGCGCCTTGATGCTGGCGCAGGGCACGGTGGGCGCCTACCTGGTGAGTCCGGGTGCCAACTCTGCCGCGGACCCCCTTCCCTGCCGGCGCTTCTCCGGCTTGCCGCCTGGCACCGAAAAGGGGCCTCGCCGGCGCCGGGGGCAGGCGGGCATGACCTCGGCCCGGCACGGAGGTTGGCGACTGGTGCAGAGGCGGCCGCCGGGGGAGCTGCCGGCCGGAGCCCGGAGCGGGCGGGACCGTGGATGCCGGCAGCTCGCGCGCCCGGCAGGGGCTGGGGAAGGGGTGCCCGAGAGGAGACGCAGGTGGGCGTGAAACTGTTTCTTCTCCCCTCTTAAAAACGGAGCCGTGTGGTGAGTTCAGGGAGCCTCCTCAGAGACTGGAAGGCATCGAGGTTCAGGTGACCTGCACATGGGAGGAAAAGCCAGTTAGCATCCTGCGTCCTCTACTCTCCGTTTCATCCGCCCGGAGAACGAATCATTATGCATCTTTTTTTTTTCCCCCTGGCTCTTTCTCCATCCGCCAATTGCCGGGGGAATTTAACAGTTTAGAGTAAAAGGCTCCCGGAGCCGAGCGGTGGCTGCAGGGGGACTAGTCCCACCCAGATCCCAATAGCCATCTTTCAGTAGGGGGATAAAGTTATAGTACCTGGAGAGTAGCTGCGAGTTTCTGTAGTTCTAGCTTAATTTCCCATCATGGTTGCTCGCCCACACGGGTAGTGGATCATTCTGTACAATATGTATTTGTTTTGTCTCCAGAAAGGGATTATTGATGCTCAAAGGCCCATGGACACTTATTATACCCAAGGAATCTACTTGAAAGGACTCAGCACTGTCAAGTACCTACTTTGTTGCTTTCTCCTTTGGTGCTCAGGTGATCCGCACTTGAGTTTCAGACAGTGCACTTCCAGACCTATCCTGCCTAACCAGGAAAAGATGTCTCAGAGTGGATAGTGTTAAATCATTACTTGGCTATTGACCTGCAACTGGAATCAAATGTCATAGATTTTAAGTGTTAGTGAGTACGTTTGATGGAGATCGAATTGGACAAGATTTCAAAAGCAGTTGGATAACCACATCCAGAGATAGAGCTATGTGTATCCTAATGCTATCATGAATCCCTCATTCCTGGCCCAGGGTTAAAGTTAATGAGGGCCAGACGCTGAGTATCCAGTACCATCAACAATTTCCCAAGGCTCCTAAAGGTTAAGGTGAAAGGAAGAAGCACTTGGTTAAAGTTAGTTATGTGGTGACTTGGGCGTGGGGGTGGGGGTGGGGCTCTACAGAGTCAGTTCTGTTCTTGGGGTGACTGAATTCTGGGGAATTTGAGAAATCATATATATTTTTTGTCACCCCTTCCCAGATAAACAGTTTTTAATTCTCCATTTCTGTCTTGTATATAATATTGTCACTGAACCCTGGGCCAAAAGAGCATTTGAGTATTCTGTTTTCTCAAATGTATTCATTTTTTTCTATCATTGTCATAGCTATAGACATTGGAGTTTGTTTGATGAGGATGGTGACATTTGGAGAAGCAGCTTTTTAAAGAAGAGATTTGACTGTTAAAATACTTAGAAGGTACATGTGTGTCACTAGAGGCAAAGACACATTAATACTGATAAGTGTGACTGTACTGTAGCATATGCAAAATAGATTATATCTAAATAGGTCTTTATGTAAAAAGAGGCTATCATTCTATCAACAGCTGGCTCCTGCCTAACAATTCCTTTGCCTCAGTTTCGATTAAGGGTATGGTATTCACATGTGGCAAAACCAGCAAGTCTATATACTTTTTCATCTCAGGAATGATGAATATCCGAGATTAGGATGTTTACTTCACTTCTAGTTAAGTTCACTTCTAGTGACTTAAGTTTTTGGGAGGAAGTGAAGAAGGGCCTTGAGCAGATGTGTAGCCTTTGTTTTCTTAGAAAATTAAAAAGCAAGTGTTTCCACCGTGGCTGGCCCTGGGAGATGACAGGTCACCATGAATCTCAGGACAAGGAAAGGACAGGAAGCATTCAGTCCACCTGCTGGTGGCATCTGGGCACTTCTGTCCGTCCCTAATGGAAAGTCTGATGCATGGGGCCATGTACTGGGTAACAAGAGCCAACAGGTGCCCTGAAGAAAGCAGATGGAGGCCCAAGAGAAGACAGGCTTAGGAGATGGAATTAATTGTGATGACTAGCAGTGCAAACACAAGGTTCTCAGGGACCCTGCTCTGCCTGGTGCCTATGAGGTTCTTTATTATAAGAACCTCATAGGAAGAATGGTGGCTTGGGAGGATTGGCCAGTCAGCTTGCTGCAGGTTTGATCTTCTGGGTCTCTTGAGACTGTATTTGGCAGGTGGGAAAGTTTTACTTTTCTTAAAGCCACAGGAGCCTTTTTTCTGTGGATATTTGGGGAATCAAATTATTACTGAGAGAAAGGCAGATTCCTTCCTTTTAAAATTCCATTGTGTCTGTCCTAGGAAACCTGAGACCCTGTGTCTGTAGATGAACACAGATGGTCCATGGGTGGATACCGATGTTTTCAGTGGGAATCAGCATGTGCTTCTGGGAAAGTGTTTTCAGGTTTCTGATGAAGGGCTGGCTATGGGGCATTGCCAACGGTGCTTCCTTTCTCAGTCAAGAGGATGACTGCAAATCTGAGGCCAGAACCATTATTTCCTTTTTGATTTCACAAGTTCATGTAGCTATCGTGTGTGTGTGTGTGTGTGTGTGTGTGTGTGTGTGTGTGTGTGTTTGTGTGTGTGTGTGTGTGTGTGTGAGAGTGAGTGTAATCTCCTTGGGTGCCTTTTCGTTTTTAAGATTGCTGTCATTTCAGTTTTCTCATTCTGCAAAGACAGGTTTCTCTTGTCCTTAGTGTGTCCTCGGCGACATTGGTGTATGTTTCCCAACTGCAGAAGTGAGGCAGGAAGTGACTTGTGACTTGAGAAGCTGCCCTGAAAAGTAGGACTCCTGTGTGTATTCCCTGAGTGGGGGCAGGGATTAAAGAAGGGTAAGAGGGGGAGGGATGGAAGGGAGAGGGGAAAAGGGATGGAGAGAGAGCAAAGAGGATGGAGGAGAGGGAGGGAGAGAGAAAGAGGGAAAGAAGAAGGGAAAGAGGGAGAGAAGGAGGAAGAGAGAAGAAGAGAGAGGGGGTGATTGGTTTTTCTTAACCTGCCTGGGGAGAAAACTCAAAAGAGCTGTATATAACAAGGCATTCTAGTCTGAGAATCTGCCACTTTTTGCTTGGGTCCCAAGGCCTTTCAGGAAGTGACGAAGTGGGCCCTATCATCTAGATCTTGGTGGGACAATACAGATAAGGTAATCTAGATACCCTGTGTAGACCCTGTGTAGCCAGGGACTTTGGAATCAGCACTTAGAACAATGTTCTGTTGCAGCATCTTAAACAGCTTGGTGGTGATAGTGGTGGTGGTGGTGGTGGTGGTGGTGGTGGTGGTGGTGGTGGTGGTGATGGTGATGATGGTGGTGGTGATGATGATGATGATGATTTTGCCTAAGAAAATGTCCACTGAACTTAATGGTTATTGTTATTGTCCCACCAAGACAAGACCATGTATACTTCTGGTAGCTGGGTGTTTGCTTTCAGAGACTCGAGCTTGTATTTGCAGGGTTTGTGTAGACTTTATTCTGTGCATCATGGAGGCTTACTGAGATGCGGAAAGCCAGCTATTCCTGAAAGGTAGCCCTGCAGAGACTGGTTTGTGTGTGTTATCGAATTACTGAGGACTTGAGGAGATAAGGATGTGGACAGGAAATTAAAACTGCTGACACCTTAGGCAAGTACGAATGGAGCTCATGACAGATGCTTTTGTATTTCTTCAGAATGTAAATGGAAGAAAGCCCAGTTGTGGTCTCTGGTGTCTGGTCTTCAGGTGATTCTTGTGAAGGGGAGGTGGGCATCTCCCTCTATAGCTTTGTAGATGTGTGTTTGAGGTTGTGTTTATAGGGTAATGAGTCTCTGTCTCTCTGTTCTATGGTCACTTATTTTTAGGCCAAAGAACTTTCAGTAGGTTTACAATTAGTGAGTGAGATGTAGCTATCATGGTTGTTACTTTCTCCTCTAAAAAAAGCATCATTTTGAAGATGGGTTCTTGCATAGCTAATCTAGAAGCTGGCGGCTGAAAAAAATTTTTAAAAGCCCTTGTCAAATTAGTATGATGACTAAGGTAACTGTCTTTTATTTAATCAAATTATTTTATACACTTATGGTTAGTCATAATGACAAATTCCCTGCTATTTGCATAATTACTCTATAGCCCCAGGTAGTAAAAAAAAAAATCACTCTGACATTTTTAAAATTATAGTTTGGTTTAAAATATCTAACTAAAATTTCTTAAGGAAAAAGATGTATTTCTGAAAGTTCTCTTCAACCAGGTTTGTGGACATACCTTTGCATTTTTGGGGGGTGGTGTACTATGGAGAGGTGCTTGTGTTTTAACAGTAGAATAATCTAAGTGGATTACGTCTACAGGGAGCAAGAGTTTTTTCTTGAGTTGTGATAACTCTGCCCTCCCAGGCCCGACCCTGTTAAACTTCAGTACCTTAGAAAAAGGGTCCAGAGGCCTGGCTATGTGGGGCTGCCTGTTCTGGTCTGGTTTGGCTCCTCCTACCTGCTGCTGGAAGAACATCTTTCTAGAGCAGATTTCACGAGGTTTCTCTTCCCTGGTCAGTCTGTCAGTGAACTGAGCAGGCAGAGTTCCAGCCCGAAGCTCTCCGGATTTACATCTGGTGGCAGACAGGGAGGTTCTGCTCTGCTCAGGGTCTTGTTCACCCGACAGTGTGGTCAGGGGCTGTGTGAGTGTAATGTAGCAAAAGCAATGAAGACGGGGGCTCATCTGATGCAGGAGGAGAGCCTTACTGGCCACGTATCTCTAGTGTGAATCTCAACCTCACAAATACATTGGAAGTAGACAGGTTTCGCAGGTGTTATTAGTTAATAAGCACACTCCTATGAAGAAGAGTCATGGTCTTAACTGTGCCTTTGCTTCTGCTTTGCATAGGTACTCACGGTCTGTGCACGGCTGCAAGCTTTACGTTGTCTGTGTACATATCTAGCCAATTCTGAATGCCACATACTTCCTTTTTTTTTTTTTTTTTTTTGAAAGAAATACTGCAATGGTGATTTTGTAGATTTCTTTTTTTTTTTTTTTTTTTCCAATTGTGATGAGGGTTGAACTCAGGACCTTGCACATACTAGGCAAGTGCTCTATCTCCAAGCTATATTTCTTAATGGCAATTTTGAGTGTATGCCTTCAAATGGACTCTAGGCCCTCTCTTGAGACTACTTGGCTATACATTCATTGCCTCTCGGAAATGCCGTCGGTAGTTTGCGTCTCAGAGAGATAGCCTCGCTTCCTGCCCTTGTTTGCTTTGTTTCTACTGTCTACTTCTTTATCTACAGAAGAGTCATTATTGAACTCAACTCATAGGATGAGTGAATTTGATGTGTTTCAAAGACACATATATTTAAGGCAGCCTGCGTGCTCATGTGTTAGGATGGGAGAGATTGCTCGTCAGTGATTAAAATCCCAGGCTAAGTGATTAAAAGTCCAAGGTAGAGAAAGACTTGTGTTTGTGGTTCTTTGGATGACGGTTATTGGAGCACCTGAGATTCCTTCCGGTGTCTGTCCCTTTCCGTTCTGATGGTTAGGCCCATGGCTTTACCTCTTTCTTCCGTGTTTTTTGTTTTTTTTTGTTTGTTTGTTTTGTTTTGTTTTCCTTTAAAATGACGATAGCTGTGGTCCCTGTGATAACTGTGAGGATTCACTGCTGCAGGTCTGTAAAGCACTTTGGACTCCATCTGGTGCACCGTAAGTACCCATTACAGCCTTGTCATTATTATTAACATGGCTGTACATACTTCCTGAGCAAATAATGGTACTGTAGTGCCAACTATTGAATAATAAAATTACTTCAGTCAGGTTTTGGCTTTGGTCTAGTGAGATGTAGACATAGGAAGCTTATACTTCTGAACAAACACTTGTGTCTTGGAGGGGAAAAAAAAGATGGTTTTGAAAGTATGAAGTAAATTAAATCCTGGTTGCTAATTCTTCTGTTTGGTTATTGCAACAATTCATTTTAAATTAAAGATTCTAAAAATGAGCTCTCTCTCTTTGTCTCTCTGTCTCTGTGTCTCTCTGCCTCTCTCTCTCTCTCTCTCTCTCTCTCTCTGTGTGTGTGTGTCTGTGTGTGTGTGTGTGTGTGTGTCTGTGTCTACAGTGTCTGTAGGGAAGCCTAGCAGTAGTCATTTATGTATGTCCTTTTATGGGCCATGGTACTACAGGTTGGAAGAGCTGGTGGTTGGGAGACACAAGGGTGCTGCTGGTGTCACCCTGGGGAGTACTTTCTGTCACTCTAGTACAAGTACCAGCAGGTTTCTTTGAGGCACCTTAGGATTTGGGATCTTTTGTACAATCTGATTTTCTGTTCCCAGGTTTGGTGATCTTAGCTCCTGAAGTTCGTTCTACTTCTGTTGTTAAAAGCTGAGTGGTCACATCAGGGGATCTTGAGATGTCAGGAGGGAGATGACCAAGGAACATATGTCTGGGATATACACTGCCTTTTAGGGAGCCTTGTATCAGACAAGACTGGAAACCTGGAAGCTCAGCTGGGTTGCCCATAGGGCTCAAAGATGGAGTGCTGCCCTACTTCATCTGGATGCTTCCTCCTGCAATACCCAGGTTCTGCAAGCACATCTGTACACACGTCTCTTGGCAAAGCCTTTGGTTTCTCAGAAGCAGAACCAAGAGCTGTTGATATGCTCTTGTTTCCCCCAGTGTCCTCATTCTCTCTGCTCCTGGCTGTTGGGATTTGTTCAACACGCTGCCCTTTGACGTGTAGCCTTTATAGCGGCCTTCCTTCCCCTAGACTTGTTGAGCCTGCCCATGGGAAAGAAAAAGAAGGAAATCAGCTTCATGTTGGTGAATTGAGTTATCATGTATATACCAGGAAAGGTTTTCAATCCCCACTCAGATGACCTGGGGTTTCTCAAGGGATGAAGGGTACCCAGAGGATCACAGATCCTCCAAAGCTGTCTGACTCTGTGATGACACTGTTAGTAGCACTGGGTCAGCTGTGGCTATGATCTGTAGCAAGGCTTTCCAGTGACAATATAGACAGGGGAAACATTCCCTTTTTACGATCTCAGTATACAGCAACTCCCAAGGTCATTTGGTTCTTTATGGCTTTACGTCTGGTTCCCTTGTAAATGAGAACCCTTCCTGACTGAGGACCTAGTTGACTACTTTCTTTAATCACAATGATGCTAACCCATGATGACTGTTTCTCCAGTCATGGGACATTACTCTCTGGGCTTTGGGATAGTTGATGGTTAGAATTTTCCTGGATTTAAACAAAACTCCCACATTAAAAATATTTTAAAGCAAAAGGCAGCATGGTCTGTCACCTGCCCTGTGTTTGATGGTGGAGTGGAATGTGGGTGCCCACCCTTCTCTTTGCTTCCTGCTTCCTCCATAAATAACTATTCATTACTCCTTGGCACTCTGTTCTCCAGGCATGTGACAAGCAAGGCACCATTCCGTTCACCTGGTAATGAATCGAAGCAAACACTGACTGTATTGATTTTTACTTATATCGTAACCATGAACTCTTTGAAACCCTGGGAGCAGCTATGGCCGTAAACACATGTGAATAGGCAGTGATGAGTCGAACACACGATTATGGCAAAAAGGCCAAGTAGCAGCAGTTCTTCACTGTGCCATTACAAGAGCCCAGTGGAAACTCTGGAGGAGTGTGGGACTTGCCCTCCCATGGCATGTCTGTCTGCTGATCCACCTCTCCCTCCACACTCCCTGTGAACACTTTACAGTGTTGGGCTGATTCTAGTTCATCTGGCAAGTTGCCCTTCAGCTTTGTGCTTCTAGATGACGAACTTGGCTGTCCAGGTAGCCCTTGGGAGTCTTCCTTGATAGCTTTTGTATTAATTACCTTCTCTTGTTACTGAGACAAATTATAATATGTGAGAGAAGAACATGCAAGAGAGAAGACTTATTTTGCTCCTTTTCCCAGAAGGTTCACTTCATGGTACGTCAACACAGTGCATTTGGGTGAAACATCAGGGAAGTGGGCATGCATGGAAAGGAAAGAGGAGGGAGAGTCTGAGGACCAGGTATAATCCTCAAAGACTCCTCAGTGACCCACTTATCAGACCAGACTCTACTTCTAAAATTTCTGCCACCTTCTAGAATAGTGCCTACACATTCAACACACACGAACCTCAGGCAGCAATTCTCAACCTATGGGTCACAACCTCTTTGTGGGGGAGGGGTCAAATGCCCCTTTCACAGCAGTCACCTAAGACCATCTGCATATCAGATATTTATGATCCATAACAATAGCAACATTAAAGTTATGAAGTAACATTAAAAATAATTTTGTGTGTGGAGGTCACCACAATATGAGGAATTATATTAAAGGGCCATAGTGTTGGGAAGGTTGAGAAACATTGGCCCAAGGAGACATTTCATTCATTCCTAAGTTTAACACACCTAAAGGCCTACATAGTCCTTCTCCACAGATACCCAAGCTTCTGGTTTTGTAGAATTAGGAGAAGTAAGTAGGGTCCCAAGAGATGTTCAGCAGACAGTTCTGGGGACACAGCCCAAAATAGAAATATGGCGGACCACTTCCAACATTTCTGACCATAGTCCAAGGAATCCTCCAAAGGGAGAAAGGACTCTTTTACCTCTGCCCCTGCGCCTGCACACTTGGTGGAGGAAGAGCAGTGTCACGTGGTGGTTTTCAATGAAAGACTATTGTAAATTATTCATAAGGGATGGCTATTGTCTTTTCCCTCCTTTGGAAGAGGCTTATGTAAAAACAGGCATGCTCTTTCTCTAATTGTTGGATCTGCTCTCCCATCTTCTGCTGATGAGAATGAGAAATTACCACCTTGGATAAAAGCAAGTTGGAAAAGTGCCCTGGGCTGATTACATAAGCCTCGAAATACTGTACCTGAAATTGTGTGTTTACTCTGCTAAGAATTCCCTTAATGAAGACGAAAATTTCTACACAGCTGGACCCATATGTTTTTTCTTATGTAAGATTCAATTATTGTGATCCAACCTGTAAAATCAAGAATGATGCTGTTTAGTTAAGCACTCAGCCTGTTGGGTCACTGCTGTTTAAAGGAGATCCACGGGACGACTATAGCAATCCTCCTGTGTTCAATATGGCTGCGGCTTCAACATTAGGCCTCCCTGCCCTTCAAGGGGATACAAGGCTTACCTTGGACCTGTGGCTACTTTGGCTCTTCTCCTTAAAGGCCACCTTTAGAGACTGCATTCAAAGTACAATCTGCAGGTATAACTATACACCATTGGTTATAACAGACACCATCCTTGGGCTATGTCATTTCTCAATCTCTGGGAATTTGTTGTGTCTTACCCAGTAGTGTTCATAATTTGCATGTGTTTTGTTGTGTTGCCTACTGTCTTCTCCCCAACTCTCAGTCTCCTGTAATCCAGGCTGGGTTTGAACTTACGATATAGCTGAGGATGATCTTCCTGTCTCTCCCCACTAAGTGCTAAGATTACAAGTGTGTATCACCCTGCCTGATTTTAAGCACTGCTGAGGGGAAAACCCAGGGCTTTTTGTGATTGCTAACCAAGTACTTAGTCAACTTCACAACATCACAACATCCACTAATCTTAGTCATCCTCCCCTTGAAACACACATACACACACACACACACACACACACACACATATATATATATATATGGTCCATAGAACACTCTTCAACTGAACTGAGTCAAGAAAGTTACCTCCTGAAATCTAGGCTATGTTTTATTTTTCTTTTGCTTTGTCACAAGATAAGAATTGTGAAGAAAAGACTTCAATGGAACTAGGTATCTTGAAATAGATATAGGAAACTTCAGACAAGATATTCCTGTCTTTAAGAAAAAAATTCGGGCATGTCTCCTGATTTATTATGTAGTGTGTATATTGCCTTTCCAGTTCTGGTAAATACTTGTGTAGGTAAGTAGGCTTAAAGTGCCAACAACATACTTTCTCAGCCAGCCAAAGAGACCATCTTTTAGAAACCAAAACCACAAAATAGCACCTTCCCCATTACCGTTGTCAAGCTATGTAGATTTGTATAAATAGATCAGAGCCTCGGGGATCAGCTATACAGTTCTGCAGCTGGCAGTTTGCAGGAGCAGGTGAGAAGGGTAGCCTTACAGCCCAGCCCAGAGTGATGGCGTAGAGCCTGAAGCCATCGGGTCAAGTCCAGGTGCAACTGCCTGCATCAGTGGAGTGGATCGTTCTAGCTGCATATTGCCTCTTTGCCTCCAGCTTGCCTGGGCCTGTCATTCAGAGACATGTTCATAGTCCTTCTTAAATATAGTTGGGTGTCTGTATCTAATAACTCCTTATTCATTGATTCGACCAATCCCAGGGCAAAAATAATAGAAAAGGGCTATATAACTGAACATATACAGACTTTGTCGTGCTATTATTTTCTAGGCAATATAGTATAGCAACTATTTACATAGTATTTACATTTAATTATCTATCATAAGTAAAGGGAATACAAGGAGAGCAATATAGGTTGTGTTCAAATACTATTTGTTTAATTCTTTTTGCGGTAGTAAGTATTAGACTCAGTCAGGTGCATTCACATGCCAGGCTTTTTAACACATTTTATTAATAAGCTGGAGAGCTATCAGCAGTTAAAAGCACTGGCTGCTCCTCCAGAGGACAGTTTTCAGTACTCACAAGGGATCAGCACCATCTTTCACTCCAGTTCCAGGAGATCTGATGCCTTCTGGCCTCCAGAGGCACTGGGCATGTGCATGGTACAAAAATATGCATATATGCAGGCAAAACACACATAAAACATTATTTAAAAAGACTTATGTATTGGGTTTCATATAATCTAGGCTGACCTCAAACTCTCTATGTAGCCGTGATCATCTCATCTGATCCTCCTGCTTCCACTCCTCAAGTTCTAGAATAACAGCATGTTCCACTAGACTTGATTTTTTTTTTTTTTTATTCTGTGCTGTGGAATGACCCCAAGCTTGATCCATGCTAGGCAAGCACTGTGTCAACTGAGCCCCCAGTCTCTCTAGGAGGGGGAGTTTTTTAATAGAAGGGATTTGAACATATGTAGATTTGGTATGAGGGGTGTTCCGAGAATCTGCCCTTTGAGGTGATAGAAGGACATCATATAACAGGTATGTGCACACTTGTTGCTCTCATGCCAGACAAAGTTGGGCCACCAAATTAACACTTTCCTGCATGTGCAGCCTCACTTCCAGCACCTGGCTCTGTCAGCTGGCAGGTGTGAGGAGGTAGCCCGGAAGCAGAGCCCGTGGAAAGATCTTTTAAAATTAATGATCATAAATTCATCTAAACCAAAACACAGTTTAGGCGCCTTTGATGTTGAGATCTAAAGCGCCTCAGATTGTCAAACTTTTGAGTGCTGACACGACACCGTGACTGGAACATTCCACGCTCGAACTCCTGTGTGACAGGTGGTCAAAGGTGGCTGCAGCAAAATATTGTATAAAATTATCTTCAGACCGTGTGTATGAGAAATATACATGAAAAAAAACATAAGTGAGTGAATGTCTAGATCTGGCTATGATTCCCTAGCTAGCTCACTGTGTATGTGTAAATATTTTAAAATTAAAAAAAAACAGAAGCCCCCAAATGTGAAACATTTGTGGTCCAAGGATTTTGTACAAACTCTGGTGAATATGTATGACTTTGGTGAACACTGAAAACAAAACAATCAAACAAAAAACAAAAACACCCCCCCCAAACAAAATGAAACAAAACAAACAAAAAACATCAACAAGCAAAGATACACAATTCTCTCACTTTAAAAATTTCCCCCTCCATCCTCACTTTTTTAAAAGATTTATTTATTTATTTATTTATTTATTTATTTATTTCATATATGTCAGTATACCGTCTCTGTCTTCAGACACAAGACAGCATCGGATGCCCATTATAGATGGTTGTGAGCCACCATGAGGTTGCTGGGAATTGAACTCAGGATCTCTGGAAGAGCAATTAGTGCTCTTAACCATTGAGCCACCTCTCCAGCCCCCATCCCCACTTTTTTGTTTTTGAGAAAAACGGGCTTCACATTTTCTAGTGGCTATCCTATCAGTCCGTAACCTAGGGAGCAGCTGAAAATGTATACATTCATATTTACTTACTCTTTGACACTTCTGGGAGGACTTTCCTTATAAAAAGAGCTAGAAAAGGCCAACAGTTAAAACTTTCTCAAGGCCCCATTGGCGCCTAAGGCAATCAGAATCAGAAAGACGATTCTGACTCTAGGTGAGGAGAGTGTCTTGTGTTCAGGTCCTCTGCCTCTGTGGCTGCTTTTCTGTTTGTACCAAGTGAACTGAGCCAGACTGGCCCAGGCGTACAGCGCAGCCCTGTTACCTCTCAGCAAGTTATTCATTTCTTTTCCTTCTCTTCACCGTCCCAGACACTACCGGTGACACACTTTGCCAGGCCTGGCAGGATGTCATAGAAACAGGTATAGGTCTCTGGGATGGTACTGGTGACTTGGTGACAGGCAGACTTGTGCTATGGGTGGTATTTGCATTCTCCTCCAGCTCTGCCTTCTCTCTGTCTTCATGGTTCCTCTCTGTGGAACCATGAAGCTGAGTTCTTCGCCTCCTACATACAAGTCTTTGAACCCAGGTCCACTTTTCACCCAGGTCTGCTGGCCAGCAGCTCTCCTCTACTTTATTTTTGATCAGGACTGGGGCCGGGTTCTTCATGATTCATTTAAATTTTGTTTTCGTAAAGATCATAGGATGGTACTGTTCTTTTCAGCTATTTTTTGTTGTCTCAGATGTTACGCAAAATGGTGTCATATTTTTAAATTTACCATAGAACTATGTGACTATAACTATATATCTATATAATATATAGTATTTATATACACATTGTGTATACACTTCTGTAGTTAAACTGATTTGCAGTCTCCTCTGGTGGTGTAAGTGGGGAGGGTGGACACAGCCTAGATGTGTTTCTCTGAGCACTGCTGAAGGAAGGGACAGTGACTTAACTTCCTCGGGCCAGTCTAATAAATTATCACAAACCCAGTGGCTTAGAAAAACAGATTTCCTTTTGACAAGACAGTTCCACATGTTGTGGTGACCCCTCAACCATAAAATTATTTTTGTTGATACTTCAAAACTGCAATCTTGCTGTTATAATGTAAATATCTGTGTTTCCCAAAGGTAATCTCCATGAAAGGGTCATTCTATACCCCAGGAGTCATGACCCACTGGTTGAGAACCACTGCCTTAAGGGGACTGAAAGTCTTTGTACCCTCATTCTCAGGAACACCCCTGTGTGCTCCTATTTTTCCCCTGGCACATCAGACTAAGGGCCTGCCTCCCCCAAAGACATGATCAGATTCCACTTCCCAGTGTCTGTAGATGAGGATGTATTTGGAAGCAAGCAGATATAGGCAAGTGAAAATGAGGTCATTAGACTATATCCTAGCCCAATCTGACCTGTGCCCTTACAAGACAAGAGACGTAGGGGAAATGCCACATGGTGACAGAGAGATGAGTGTGACATAGCTGCAAGCTGAGCAGTGCCAGGGGGCATCAAAGGGTCACCATCAAAAGCTGGACAGACACAAGGAAGGACACTCAGAGCCACAGAGAAAGCATAAGCAGTTGTCTTTGGAGTTGCATGCTCTGGGCCTGAGTCAGAAGGAATCTGTTCTTCTAAGCCACTGGATTTGTGATAATTTATTAGAGTGGCTCTAGGAAATTAAGACACTGTTTCTTCCCTCAACAGTGCTTGGAGACACACATCTAGGCTGTGTCCACCCTCCCCACTTACACAACCAGGGGAGACTGCAAATCAGCTTAACTACAGAAGTGTGTACACAATGTGTATATAAATACTATAAATTATACATATATATAGTTATAGTCATATTGTTCTATGGTAAATTTAAAAATATGACACCATTTTGCCTAACATCTGAGACCAAAATAGCTGAGAACAACAGTACCATCCTATGGAGATGGGCCTCAGTAATGGTGGGAGTGGGACTCCTGTGGGGAAGGGCAGTCTAGGAAACCAGTACCACAACCACAGACCTAATAATCTATAGTCTTTACACCAGTCAGCAGCAGTGTTGGAGATGTTGGCACCTGTCTTGGCAAAGCTTCCGTCCTTCTGCCTCCCAGCTATACTGTGGTATCATAAGATGCCACTGGAATCCAGCCTGCTAGCCGGCAGAGCAAAGCTACATCAGGGTCATGGTCAAACTCAGGGGACAGCTATGGGTTCCATGGCATGGGATGGTTGAAGGTATACTTCAGTTAAGAGTAGAGGGGACACCTCTTGTTGGCAAAGATAGTCACTAGGGTTAGAGCCTCTGTACTTTGGTTGTCTTGGAATATGTTGCTTTGTAGGGTTGTGGTTGACAAAGGAGGATGATAGCTCCAGGGCCCTGTGTTTGGGCTCCTGGCCCTGAAGACACAGTGATCCCTCTATACTGAAGCCTTCTTTTGAATTATCTGGCTTTCTTTTTCATATTTTTGTTTGGCCTTGGATGTATCAGTTTTCGATAACTTTAAAGCTGGAAAGAGAACAAACTGTTTAGACACAGGAGATGCCTCCAAACAAGAAGTGGGTGTGCAGTTTACAGTTGAAACATCCATCTGCAGTGCCCTCTGAAGGAATCTAATGAAGAGCAGAAGGGACACCCCGTGTTGCCGCAGGCAGTCACTAGGACCCGGGAGAGAAGCTGGCCTCCGAACAGAGCCAATGGGAGTTGAGAACTGGTTGAGGACTTCTTTAACATAGTTTCCCTCTGGGCAAAAGTATGTCCTAGTCTAGTTTGTTTGGTTGGTTAGTTAGTTAGTTTCAGTTTTTAGAATTGCAACTGATATCTCTTCCATTTTTAGGAGGCACAATTATATATTGTATATTGTATAGTTGTTGGTGCAGCTTAGGTACAGAATTCCATGGTATATTCTTTTGTGTTTTTTTTTTTTAACTAATTCATTTTTTTCCCTTAGTTTTGTGTTATTCTCGTAAGGTAAGCCAACGTAGGTAGCTTACAGAGTATTTGGCTTGTGATTCAAATAACTGGAATATTCACAAGGTATGGTCCCAGCATATGGCAAGTGTCTCCCTGGTTACATAACAACATAGCAAAGAAGTAGAAAGCTAATGGCCGCATGCAGAAGGCCAAATGCATGGAATGACCTACTCTCATGAGAACTAACATCATCTTGTGAGAACTCCAGTTGTCCCTTCCAATGACGGTGCCCTTCCATGACCTAGTTACCTCCCATTAAAATCTCCCCATTTTTTCAGTGACATCTTGTCTCTGGGCAGCACTGTTTTCTGGGCATGACATTCTAGACTTTGTGGAATAGAAAGAGTGAACCCACCATTGTCATCTTGTCACTCATGCATTCCTTGCTCTCTTCTGACAGGAGAGATGCGACAACCAGTCACTTCAAGCTTCTCTCGCTTCTCTCTGCCCTGATGGACAGGCGTTGAACTATGAACTGTTGAAAATAAACACTTTTCCCTTTGCTTGCTTTTGTCAGAATATTTCATTGTAGCAACAGGAAAAGAAGCTATGGCAGAAATACAGATGGTCTTTGACCTACAGTGGGGTTATGGTGATATGTTGACAGACTCATCTTAAGTTGAAAACATCATAAGCCTACAATGCATGTGCTATCCCTCCATCCACTGAATATTAGCCTACCTTAAGTGAGCTCGGAACAGCAGCCTATGGCACAGCAGAACTGTCTGTCTACTGCACAATGTATTCTACACTATTGTAACTTACTGAATACTGCACTAATGCACTAAAGATATAAATGAGCTCAGAACACTGGCTTAGAGCAGGGCAGTGTTCTTTACGCTGCTGTAATTTATTGAATACTATACTAAAGATGAATTCTCTAGAGGGTTGTGTAGGAATACTTCTGCACCACCATGAAGTCAAGGAATTATAAGTCTATAATTATAAGATGTTTATAAGTCTTGCTCTTGTAAATTGGGCCCCCGGTGCCCCATCTCTATGTACTTTCTATTAAACATGGAAAACCAGCAGACTAGATACAACTTGTAACATGTACATTCTCAAAGTACAAAGGAATGCATCTAATTTCATTGAAATTCAGCAAAGAATTCCCTTGAGTAAAACTCAGAGCATCGTCTTCCATCCTAGGTTGTTCCTGGAGATTTTCTCTCCTTTTTAAGTATTTGCCATCAAACTAAATAACTGAAAAAAAAAAACAAAAAAAAAAAAAAAAAAAAAAAGTTTCTTAATCTGTGTCATGTAACTGAATCCCAACACAGCTTACCCAGACATGGTGGATGCCTTCTCCTTTGGAACTAGTTATATATATTCTTTCAGCAGTCGGAGTCAACTATAGGTTTAGTCAACCTTTTTCTGGTACCGTCTGATTACTTTTTTCTCTTGCTTCTCTGAAGTAAGGGCGCCTGTTATCTGTGTCCTGAATTGACTTCGCACTCTGCAGTTGTTTGCTTTGCTTGGACTCTTCCTTTATTTCTAAATCCACTGTGTTTTCTTTTTAAGTCTCCAATCAGCAAACCGATGTTACTTTAGTTCTCTGTGGATTCTGTTGCGTGGTTTTATTTGTCTCCCAATTAATTTCTTCCTTCCTTTCTTTCTTTCTTTCTTTCTTTCTTTCTTTCTTTCTTTCTTTCTTTCTTTCTAAGGTTCACAATTATCATTGTTTTCTTCTTTTCTAATTTTCTTCCTTTCCCCTTTTTATTCTCTACTTATTGATCTCATATGTTTGTTAAATCCTGTTGCACATAAACCTTCAGGATCCTTCTTGGTCATGTTTTCTGCTAGGCTGAGTTCCTACTTTTAGCTGGCTTGCCTTTCCCCAAGGGAATCCATGTTTATAGCTGCCCAACACATGTAATTTGTTTGTTTATTGTTGTCTAAGTACGGCAGCTCATATCTTTGTTATGAAGCTTCGTCTTTCTTCTCTGTTGCCACCAAGCTACTTAAGTTCGGAGCCTGCTTTTCCATTCGGGGCATTGTTTTCTGCAGCCTGCGGTAGAGATGGAGCAGAGCTATGAAGGTGGCATTCCCAGCACTGGGTCGGCTTGGCTGGGCGATGTGACTTTTACTTCTGGATCTTTTAAAGATCCTGTGAAGCGGGTTCAGCCTTCAGGTAGGGGATACAACACACTCTGTACACTCTAGTGGTGCTGGGATATGAAATCAGCCATCTCTTTCCCTGTGTACCCCAGAGTCTTCATTTCCTTCCAGCTGAGATCCAGTAGCAGGGTTAACAGAGTCCTTCTTGCCTTTTTATCCTGGTAGATGTTTGTCAGGCAAAGGGAGATGGACACATGACTCCTCAGATTGCCCCCTTCTACACTTGGTGATTTTAATTCTTCGAATTTTTCTCTTCTTTAGGGAACTTGGGGTGAGGCTACAAGGTTTTCCTACTTCCTCTCCCTGTCACATTCCTGTTCCTTTTCTGCATTTTTAAAAAGGCTTTTGACACTGAGGTGTGTTCCCTTTCGTCACCCCCCCCACTCCCACTCTTTTTGGTTTATGAATATTTCTGCTTTAAATTGAGTTAAGTTTAGGGTTTTTGCATTTGATGTTCACTGTCTCAGCTTAATTAGAAAGTCTCTGATAACATTACAAAGTCTTTGTAATGCGCCCTCCCTACATCCCAGCCCCCTGTTTCTGGGTCTTAGAGTTATTGTTTGCTGTTTCCTGTTGTGTTATCCAGAGTTATGCAGTGGTCTGAGGGGACTAAAAGGGAAGGTCCTAAGAACAGCGCCACAATGGAGCCTCCATGGAATGGGAATAGATGTCTTGAGGGTGTGGGTGTGGCAGGGGGGAGTATGTGTGGATGTGATGTAGTTCTCACATAGTTGTGGGACTATAGATCCCTTCACAGGTTGGTCATCCTTTGCTCCAAGATGGAAAGTCCAAGATGCGTTGCTATCCAAAATACCCCCAAATCCTGAGATACCATAAAGGGAGGACTGCCACAAGGACACAAGTGGACAATTCCAGCCATGACTGTAACCGTGTAACTGTTCAACATAAAGCAGAGCAGGCCCAACAAAGATGCTGCATGAAATGACCTTCAGGCCAGGAATAAGGAGGGGTATAATTTGAATTTCTCTCCTGCTTGGACTGGAGCCCTGCCCCAGGGTCTCTCATCATACATACATCTATACATATTCTAGAATCCAAAATCGGTTCCAACAGTCTGGTGTTGGACATTTCCAATAGGGGTCTGAAGGGGATAGAGCTGGCTATTTTAGTTAGAGTTTCCCTTCCAGGTCTTTTTATTTGTCTGCTCTAATAGCCTTTTCACAGCTCAGAGGAGAGGGAGAGAGGGACAGAGAGAGAGAGGAAGGGAAAGAGAAAGAGAGCACACTACCCCGCCCCAGAGCTAAGTATAATGTTTAAGCATATTGAGTGTTTTGATGCTGTTTTAACATGTTGCTACTTGTTAGAAAACACTACTCTTTAAAAAAAAAAAAAAAAAAAAAAAAAAAAAAAAAAAAAAAAACCTATGAAAACACTGAATACAACTTGGCCTGGGACTAAGAACTCTCCTTGGCTATCGGTTCCTCCCCAGTCAGGGCCTGGAGGCTCCTACAGGTGACAAGAGTATTTGAAAATGCTCCCAGCATGTTGTCACCTGCACTTTTAGCCTCACTTGCATATTTGTCTGAACAGACAGCCACTCAGAAGCAAGAGCCCTTATGTAAGAATTTTGCCTTCTTAATCCCCACAAAATTACAGCATGCTTGGTGCTAGAAAGAGCAGACTCTCCAATGAGTGCTGACTTGTACAGCAAACGGTCACCTTTCCGAATCTTAGCATGGACTTACATTTATTTCCCTTGCTTAGAGAGCATTCTTCCGGATGTGCTGAGTCCCATTTTGGTCTTATTATTGCCTTGTTTGTTCTTTGACTATTTATGTTAATTGTATTGCTTGCTCCTTGACTACTTGCATCTATTGTATTGCTAGTTCCTCAGCCTAGAACTGACCTTAATACTTGCACGTAATTAAAATAGTATAAAAGCAAAAAGGAGGAGGGGGAATGGGATTGGGGATTTCTGGTGGGGAAATGGGGAAAGTGGATAACATCAGAAATGTAAATAAATAAAATATCCAATAAAAACAATAAAGCTTCTGATGGAAGTAGCTCAGGTATCTCAGAACTAAGCATGGGTACAACACTGTCTTACACATGTGGGACACTGGCTTAGAAGACTTCAAAGTAGTGATATGACATGAAATATGTTACGTTAGAGTAATTTCAGTTTTTATCTACATTCTGGTTTCTCAAAACCAAACCTGAGATGTAGCTGTTAGAACACAATCCAATCAACAAGCTTTTCTTCACCTCCTAGAATAAATAAGGTTTAGAATTCTGCACGTTCCTGGGATCTGCCTGTCTCTTCCTCCTGGCATTGCATGCATGCTCCACCACACGCAGCTTTGATCCTATTTGATTCTTGGCTTGAGGATTCCATCTCCCTAAAACACTGTTCCCTGTTCTGAACTAGGCTAATTCCTTCTAGCTGTTATCCACTGTCCCCTTGTCCCTGTATATTGAGTACTTTGAAGGTTACTTTTTGCTTTACCATTTCTGGGTTTTACTTGATGTTTTAAAAAACTGGCATGGACTTTCAGAACCCCGTGGCACAGTGTCTGGTGGACCTCGTTCATGATGGGAAGTTTGACCATGAGTTGAGATGGGTGGTAACTTCCAGACTTCTTCATAGGAGAGGGAAGTTCACTCTCCTGATGGTGACAAGCCATCTGTGTGGATATCCTTTTTACAGAGATGACAGTCCTTACATAGTGTCTTCCATTTCCTGAGAGTCTCCTCTGCCTGGCACAGGATGGATCCCCGTATGCCCTCATTATTTGGGTTGGTTAGCCCTCAAACATGGCAGTGCTGTTCCCAGGCATAACTCAGTATTGAGGACCCTGCTCCATTTTTATAATGACATTGTTTCTGAGGTCTGTCTCTTTTCTCACTTCTCTGTGTGTGTGTGGTGGTTTGTCCCCTCGGCTGGGTGGCCTGATGTCAGTCAGCACTGCCTTTTACTTGGAAAGTCTTGGGCAAAGACTGCCTGGATTCCATTCATGGTCTGTCCATCCTGGATGACTGTGGGTGGGCCCCCCACTCTGCAGCCTTCGGTTTCTCTGTCTATAACCTGGGGATGATCAGAGTTCTTGCCACACGGGGGCTGTCCTCAGTGCGAAGCATGTTGCTTCATGTGGCATACCGAGTATGGACTTGCTGCTGTCCCTTCCACAGGTCACTGGGAACGGCACATGGGGCTTTATTGCTGTGAACAGTTTACAGGCCCTTAAGGTAATGAAGCACTGAGGTCAGTGAATAAGGAGTGATGACAGTAGCTCTAGAGCAGTCATCCTAATACCACAGCTGACAGACGCGTCCAGCCTACCATCTGACTATGGGAGTCAAGCCATATTGGAATGCACCCATGCTGACTCTTGTGTGGATTTTATGACACAGACCACAGAGACTGTGAAGCCCTTTAGTCTGGGCTTCTGCAGAATTAGTTTGCAGGTCTCATCTTGGTCTTCCAGAGTCTTATGCATCTTGGACTCAGCTCCCCAGGTAAAATACCACCTGCCTGTTAACTTTCTGTTCTCACCTCTTACTTTCTGGATGTCCATACCTACCATTTTTCAGAATATTGTATTAGAGCTGAAGGAAGGCACCTCCTTCAAGCATGTTGCCTTTGCACACCCTTTTCTAGCCTGCTGCAAAATCTGTAGTCATGGATTCTTAGGGGATTTTCCAACCGGGACACTGGAGATCATAAAGGGCCCTCCATCAGAGTTGGTCTTCAGATATGGAGGCCTTTTCTCCCAAGTAATCAGTTGAATAGGCCTGCCTGTTCTTGTGTTTTGGATAGAAGCAACCTCCCTGGTGACCTTAGGAGAAGCTCTCCTCACTTCTGTCTGCTGCGCTGTGTGAGTGTGCTGTTCTGAAGCATCCACGCTGCCTGATCAGAGGCCTTCTCTCAGTTCTTGTGGTTGGCCCAACCACATCAAGTAATGATAGACATTATGGTTTTGCCACTTTGTTTGAGGTTCTACTCTTGAGTGCAAATGTAGCTCTCTGAAGTCTTCAGAGAATAAAAACTCATTTCTGTAAATTCCTTCTTCCGTGGGACAGAAACAGACCTTGTCGTCATGGTCGTTCTCTGAGGTGCAGCTTCTGTTACTCAGTTTCTTTCCTGACCACCAAGTGAGGTTTTATCGATCAAAGGCATTGATTTAATCTAACTCCAAAAAGTCTTCCTCTCTTTTATTTTATTATCCCAACTACTTAAATAGCTACTTACTGCTTAAATTAATCTAGTGTGAAGATGGCAATTCTAATGTACTTTGTTTCTTTATTTGACGTTAGGCCTTCAGTAGCCCAGGCTGGCCTGAAACTGAGCATACCTTTGAATTTCTGATCTTCCTGCCTCTACCTTCTGGGTCTTTGGATTACATGCATGCACTACTACATCTGGTTTATACAGTAGAGAGGACTGAACCCAGGTCTGCTGGCATGCTTGCTAGACATCCAGCATTCCAACTGAGCCATATCCCAGCTCTCACTTCTTATTTTAGCATCAGACTTCTTTCTCCCTTCACTTGCCCTTAAATGTTTTTATTCCTTGAAGCTACCTTATTTCTTCTGGATGTGACAGTCAGTGTTCTCTGCCTTACTAGACATTCTTCCAGACCCTGTTGGAATGGTAGATTACAATCACACGGGCAGTAAAGGCAGATGCGATGCTTTCCTAGGGACAACAGAGGCGCGATGCTACTCTTAAAAGAGCATCACAGTGACTTTGTACAGATGGGGAAGCCTTTGAAGCTGCATGGGAAGTGGGGCAGAGATGGAAGTAGACCCTGCAAAATGGAGGTTAAACAGCAGAGCAGACAAATGCTTGCAGGGAGGAGGGGGTGATATCTCAAGGGCTGCTCTAGACAGTGGAGGAAGATGGCGGTGTTGGAAGAAAGTTATGTGTAGGTAACGAGAGGCTTTGAGTTCTAGGCTCATCCTCATCCTCATAGGCAAAAATGAGTTTTCATCCATTTTTACAAATAGTATTGTGCCCTGTAAGAAGAGGTGTGTAAGGAGGAGCACAGGTCAAAGGGCCTCAATGCATTTCAAGACCTACTATAGTTTTTATCTGGAATGTTCCTTAGAGGACCATGTGTTAAATATTTGGTCGCCAGCTTGATGTTGTTAATAGATGATTGGCCATTTAAGAAGTGGAACCTATTATAAGATATTTAGGCCACTGAAAGTATGCACTTGAAAGTTCGCTGTAGGCTCCCAGCCCTTCTCTCTTTTGATTTTTGGCTTGCTGGCCCTGATGTGGGCAGGTTCACTTTGCCATTCTCCCCACCCCACTCTTTATGACATTATGCTTTCCCACAAGCCCACAAACAACAGGGCCATTTGATCATGGACTCAATGCTCTGAAGCTGTGAGACAGAATAAACTTTCTGTCTCTCTAAAGTGGTCATCTCAAGTACATATCCTAGGGACAGAGGTTAACTAATCAAAAGACCAGAGGCTCATCTAGGAAATGTATACATGGAATGTCCTCTTACCCCTCAGTGATAAGGCCATTTATACAACATCCCATGGAAAGGACAGCTCTGCAGTTCTCATGAAAGTGATACTAGGCAGGGACACAAAGATTGTACTGCAAGATGAGGCAAAGTTCCATGCCACAGAGGCAAAACCACTGCCAAGTGACATGATAAGTCTGTCAGTGTTTTCCAGAGGCTCCATTGTGTTCCTTATCCTTGTTGGCTACAGAAGGTCACCAAGAGGAATAAGCTCCTTGGCTGCATTGCGAGACAGGGTGTCTGTCATCACTCTCTTCTAGACACACTGATTTTGGTAACATGAGCAATAGCTGAGGAGACTTCCTGGTGCTTCTGTTCTGTATGTGACAGTGCTGAGAGTGACATTTTGACAGGGACAGATCAATATTCCCACCCTACTCAGTTATGTTAAAACCAGATTCTGGTCTCTGTGAAACCTGAACCGTTACTTCCAAGTTCCCTGTCTTAGCACGCATAGCCTGGGGTTCCATACCATGAAAGGGCCTTGTTCACAGATGTCTAAACAACCATAAAGGAACTGAGAAAGTATTGGGGCTTCATTAAAAGAGGCATAGCCACAGGAGAGGAAGGCCATATCTGGAAATTACACTTCATGTCTTCTTACTTCTAAGACATAGGAATCGGGGCTTCTGTTGTTGTGTTGTGGTGGTTTTTTTTTTTTTTCCCCCTCTCTCCCCACATCAGGTTTCCCCCCAGTTTTCTCTCTTAATCTAATTGCATTATTTTCCTTGCTGTCACTAAAATATTTTGGAACGAGTCGTTCTCTGTTAAGACACTGACAATCTTTTTTTTTTTTTCAACTTACGTGGCTGTTTTGAAAACACGGCCTTGATCCACATGTAGGTGCTCACACGCTTTTTGCTCACATGTAGATGTTCAGGAGTTAGCATGTTGAATCAGACAGCTACTGTTTCAAAGCCAGTAGTGTAATTCGGTAGACCACTGTCACACAGCATACCTGGTAGTGTAAGGGTTCTTTTGAAATATTTATTTCTTGTCCCTGAACTGGTGTCCACAATTGATGTCCTGCATTACCACGGACACTGTGATGAGCTTGCTTTCTGTCACCTTTTTTTTTTAAAGCCTCCGTCTGCATTTGCCACTTTGAAGCACATTAGTTACTATGGAAACACTGATGTCATCTGTGGAGGTAAGGATTAGTAACATCCAAAAGGCCAGTATAAAACCATTTTACTTAATGGTTTGAAATTTATATAGCACCTGGGGGAAATTATGAGTATGTTTAAGAGGGCAGTGAACTCCTCCAGTTGTAGCTAGCATGATACATGTGCAATATATATGTTGCAAATTGAGAAATAAAATACAAAAGGGAAAGTCAGAGCATTCGTGTAATTCTAACTGCTGAGAACATTGATGTTTTTAGGATTTTCATGATGTGGTCTGATTACTGTAAATGCTTAGATGTCCTGCCACAGGTGTTTCTCGTTTAAGCCGAGGATCTGTGGCAGTGGAATCTCACAGGCAGGGAGCCCAGAATGATATAGTACAAACACATCCCCATTTTACCTGAGCTCACTGTGTGTGTGTGTGTGTGTGTGTGTGTGTGTGTGTGTTTATGAACAGTTTCATCATATATGTTGATGTATATGGCCATTGTCATGGTCCCTTTATAATCAAACTCTCCCCTGCTCCCTCGCCCAGGGAACTGCTCATCTTTTCTCCATCTCTCCAACACCATCATTTTAAGAATGGAATCGAAATGGAATCATTCATCATGCAACCCTTTGACACTGGTTTTCTTCACTCAGCACAAATCTCTTGAGATCCATCCAAGTTGTTGCATGTATTAATAATTCATCCCTCTTTATTGCTGAGTGATACTTCTGGGTGCAAAAGTACTTTGGTTTGATGTATCAGTCCCACCTAGAAAGACACTGGGCCATGCTTGTCATTTTAACCAGAAGTGTTCGTGGGTATGGATGGAGGCCCTCAGTACAGATTGGGGAAGTACTGTGAGAGGCTCCAGTCTTCAGAGTTCTCAGCTGTGTTCTGTCCTCCAGCAGGAGGGCCAGTGTTATCTTAGAGAAGAGCATGCTGGAAGGCAGGCTAACTGCATCCTGCACTAGGATGGAGGACCTGTGTTTTAAACAGTCTCCTTACAGAGGTGACCAGAGAGCTCTGGACCTTAAGACCTGTATGCATCTACACTGTAAGTACTCACAAGGTGAGACGTGGACAGTTACCTTACCAAGAGAGCCAGCCTGTGACGAAGAGGACATGATACCAGCTACTTGGCCCCAAAGACCTTTGAAGAGAGATCACTGAGATGTTGAAATTCACTGTGAGATCAAAAGCCAAAGAGAGTCTCTTCTTTAACCTCATTGGCTAGTTTTCATTTTGAAATGTGTGTGCCACTTGGCAGAAAAAAAAAAAAAACAAAACAAAAAACAAACAAACAAACAAACAAAAAAAACCAAGGTTGGTAAGCAGTTGAAGCATTTAAATATCCAAGATATTCTCAGTGCACCAGCCACAGGTCTATGTTTCTGGTATGAGGTTAATCTGGAAGTGGGTTAAGCTGATGGACTCAGAGACTTGCTACACGAAACTGTTTTACTCGTGTCTTTTGCAGCCAGCAGACTGCATGCTCTTCCCTCCACCTCCACCCACAGAAAGGAAAGGCTTTGCATTGACATGGGTTATTTAAAAACCACTCAGAAAACCCGGTGATGGAGTGGAAGTTTTTAACATTAGGGACTCTCAGTCTATCAATGAGTTAGTTCACAGGCTTTCTAGGACTTTCTACTGAAGCTAACAGGATGTGACTGTCCCGTGGCAAACAAAGAGCAAGCAGAGATGGTTGAGAAGGGAAATGGAAGCAACTTTGGGAACCTTTGAACCTTATTTTCCCCCCTCAGAAGAAACATAAGTCATTATCTTGCTAAAAGCCTTTGTTATCTTTGAATACTAGCCTGGGATGCAACCAGGTTTCCTGTCCTTCCCTGGCTAAGTTTGGCCTCTCTCCCTTTGAACTTTAATATATTTAAAAAAAAATAAATCCTTTCAAATATCTCAGATGTAAATGCTCCTCTCTAGAGAATTTGGTTCTGAAACAATGGATGGGACTAACCTTGTATATAGGTAGCCTGCTACCCAAGGATGCTATGTAGCTCTGTCTAGAAGATGGTATGTTCAGACAGGGACAGGGGCCTGTGAACAGGGATCCCCTCTGAAGACTAGGGTCCCCCTTACATGGGGGAATCCACACACATGGATGAGGGTTTGTGGGAATTGGTGGCCAGGGAGAGGACAGGAAGTTCATGTCCCCTCCCAAAACATGATAAGCAGGGACATTTAATGAGGGGAACTTGGGGACAAGCCGTTCACACACTTTAAAGGATGTATTGTTGAAGCCCTGTATTTGCTTCTCTCTGTGCTCAAAGATCTCCATTCAGGGTTAGCCAGCTGATGGCCTTTAGTAAATATTTGTTAAGCCAGTGAATAGATGTTCAAGTGGAGAGCTATGCAGTTTACCAACATGGCATTAGCTTCAGGCCTTCTCTCTCCCAACCCCAGCCCTACCATAGAGAACCTTTCATTGCACTGATCTTGATGAAAATGTGCCAGGAGAATGTTTTCTAAGCTGGTTGAGTTGTGGTCTGGAGAGCTCTGGAGTTCTGTCTGCAGACAGATCCCAGGGAGCTGTGGTATCACCTGGCTCTATAAGAAGTTGGCAGGACTTTGTTATTGCCTAGGAAGAGGGAAGTCATGGCTGGGACAGCAGCCAGAGAGCAGGCCGGCAGCATCCTATATAAGCGGAGAGGTAAGCTATAAGGTCTTAGGAAGGAGCCACTGGCTTCTCCCTTGTCCAGAATCTACTTCTGTGGCAGTTGATTTTACCCTTCATGTTTCCAAGACACCTCATGTCTGTACCTGGCAGTAAACAGCCTTGGGGCTCACTTACACCAGAGATAGACATATACTTTTTTGAAACCCATTTGTCCTCAGCATGAAGAGAGAAACTTGGCGCAGAGACACTACAATCTGCTTTATAAATTCACTGTAGCAGCTAAGGTACCATGAGATGCCATGGACCCTAGGCTCATTGGTGAAGCAGCATCATGTTGGGGTTGGAGCCTGCAGTCCCTTGCCTCATTTTCTTGTCCCAGTGCCTGGGTTCTCCCCTAGAAAAAACCCTCTGTGATACCTGCCTTTCTTTAGTTCACTGGAGCCTTTAGAAACCCTCTTCCTCAGAACAGCCATTTCATGGGGATTTCCCTCACAATTATGTGTCATTATCTTTCTTGCTTTATGTCATTATATGTGACTGTGGGTGATAAATTCCAAGTCCCTGTTTATAACTCTCAGTAAGTATAAGGCAGTACATCCCCATGTGACTCACACTTTATGAATGATGTCATGAGTTTTACTGGTCAATGTGCAGAAACTTGGTTCTAACTGTTTCCAAGCAGAATGGTGTTTATAAGTGGTATTCTGCTGACCATATAAGCTACCCTATGGGCAGTCTGAGCCACACAAAGGTCTGGCTTAATTTACAAGCTCCTCCTTCACAACCTCACAAGGCAATGCCATCAATGGCTAAATTAGGACCAGAATATAAGATGAACAGTCAATATGATATTGTTCTGGGGCTTTCCTTTGTCTCAGCCTGTCAGTGTCTCACAAATGCCAGGTGTGTACTGTGGCATCTGGCTTTTCTTTTCTTTTTCTCTTTCTTTCTTTCTTTCTTCCTTTCTTTCTTTCTTTCTTTTTTTTTTTTTTCTTAATGTGGCTTTTAGGGATCAAACTTGCAAGTGGTTTTACCTTCTGAGCCATCTCACTACCCTCCAGAGCCTTCTTGAAAAAGTAAAATAGAAAGCTCATCTTAAAGACACTATTATTGATTTTTTCAGTAGACATTATGTGAATTACTAAAATCAGAAATTATTCTGAGCTGTCAATTTTCTGGTATTAAATGGAGTTTAAGTGATCTCCTAATTCACATCTCTCTAGAAGCTTTAATTATTAGGTTCTGGTTTCCTTTTGACATTTTACGACATCAGGATGATTTATTCAAGTTAAGCTTTCTTTCTTTCTGGTTCTGTTCTACATCAAGTCCCTTCCTGAGTATGTTCTGCATCTCACTTAACTCCAGGGATGCCAACACTAATAGTTAATGTCTGATACTGCTCTAAGGATTTTCTAATTGTTCTAGTTTGTATTTTGTTGCTGTGATAAACATCCTAACTGTTGCACCGGACTATCCTTCAAGCCTTACCGCCATCATCTTCAGGAGTTTGGTTGGGCCTGCTCACCGAAGAATACCACAGCTGGGCTTGTTGACTGTTGATGCTTCTTATAGGAGAAAGAGGAGGCAGGGAGGATCGTAGGACCCTCACCTGGCCAACCCTCCTAATCAGTTGAGTACATTTCTACCCTAATTGCAACTACACATGAGCATGGAGTCTGGAGAAGGACCCATGGATAAAGACAGGGAAGAACTAGGGAAAAGGGTTCTCCCTGTATGCCTGGGGGGAGTCATCATCCATATTAGCAGCAGACCCCCACTGTGGTTGCCTTAAAGTCACTCCTGGTCCTGATCATAAACCATTACACATTACTTTAGTTCATTGGTTTTCCAAAGTAAACCTTGGTGGAATGGTACCTTTGTTTGTGATTGGGACCATACAAGGCAAGGGTAGACATTATTTATATCTCCACCTTCTGCATCTCACTTAAGTGAGATGCAGAAGGAGGCTTAGTGACAATGACCAAAAACAACTTGAGGAGGAGAAGGCTTATTTGGTTTGTGGGTTACAGTGTGTTATCAGGGAAGGTGAGACAGGAACTCAAAGCAGATCTTTGAAGCAGTAACTGTGGAGGATTCTGCTTACTGTCTTGCTCCCAGGCTCACACTCAACTATTGTTCTTATGTAGCCCAGAGCCATTTGTTTAGGGATGGAACTAGCCACAGTGGTCTGGGTTCTGGTCTGGTATATCAGTCCGTTGTCAAGAAAACACACTCAGTTCAGCACTTAGATCTCCCTCTCCCCACGTGACTCTAGGTTTGTGTCAAGTTGTTATGTGAGGGTTTGTGTCAAGTTGTTATCTGAGGACACTAAGACTCTACCAAACTGCTGGATCCTTGCAACAGCCAGCTGGTTAGGGATAGCTAAAACGTAGAGATGTCTTAGGTCTGAGAAAACTGAGTGCGTGGACTTTAGTCAGTGTCTGTCCTCATCCTGGGTGTCCCCCAGGGCATTTATCTCTTCTCTGGAGCTCCCCTGCATTTCAGGGAATGTGGCCTTGTGCTTCTGCGCTTACACTCCTTTAGTAGGAAAGAACTACCCCACACTGGCATGCAGAAAGCAGATGGTGGCACTGGGTAGTGGTGCCAAGTTTATTCTGGTCTCTGGGTCACCTTGCTGATGGTCTACAAGAGAACATAAGTCTTCTCTTTCCTTTGCACTTTATTTACAAGGACCGAGACAAGAGCCCACACTATAGTGGCCTTTCTTTATTTCTGATCTCTATGGCTCCTCTCTGAGGACCCAGTCCTAACAGTAGGAGGGCTGTGCCTCCTTGTCCTTAAGAGAGTGGTAAGTATGGGAGCTGCCTCAGGTGACAATGTTATTCTCCATACTCTTTATTACTGTGGCCTGACCCCGTAGTATTGGGGATAGCATGAAACAGGAAGAAGTAGCCTGACTGCTGTCAGTTGGGTGTCCCATAACCCCCCCACACACACACACTGAAGTCTTCCCTCAGTGCTCAGACAAACCCCTGGATGACTTCCAACATTTCAAGGCTTCACTTTTCATCTACTGTGGTGGCTGTTAGACATATCTTCCCAGAATTCTCCTGCCTTGATTCCATACACAGTGGTCAGTTGAGGTGTGGACTGTCTAAATGGGTTCCTCCATCCCTCCCCATATTAGGACTCTGGACGGATGGGGAATCTATTAATATAACGGACCCTTTTCTGTATAATGGCCTCTCTCTGGGTAGGTATCATTTAAAGGAAATGATTTAAAAGATGTTCAGCAATGAATTCTAAGAATTATTTGGAGCTAGGTTGTTTCTGATGAAGCATATAGAAAATACAAAGGCCCTGGGGTTAGAACTGGAAAGGACAGTGAGTCTCCAGCAGAGGAAGCAGAAGACAAATGCTAAGACCAGAGGGGTAACTGGGAGGATCTGATCAGTCCATGTCCACAGCATCTGTCCCGGGTCCCGCCATTGGCTTCTGGTTATCTCCTTCCTTCAGTGAGCCCTGCCCTTGCCCTTGGTCTCTTGGAACTAGACAGTGGAAAGTATTTTTCTTCTGGAGTGACAAAGCACAAAATCCCTATGGGAAGCTGGAAGGAATGTATCTTTTTTTTTTCTCGACAGCTGACTTTATCAGCTGGACAGTGACATCAGCTGTCACATCCTGTGTCTCTCGGTGATATTTCCTGGACTCTTCCTTTTAGCCCCACGCCTACTGACCCTGTCTTGGGTCGAGGCAGCTCCCGTTCTGCCTGTATATCAGTCTTAGTCATGTGACTCTGTGTAGCACCCAAGCCCACCATGCTCTGTGGGGCCCCTGAAGGAACTCGGTGATTGACTCCTGGGCGCACCTCTTGAGAAAAGGCAGATACTGAATCCTGCCCTCAGCCTCATTTCTGGCATCATGTTTATAAATTCGATGACCATCAAGTCACTCACCAACACCGGATTCAAAGCCTCACGTTTCCCCTTCCCTGGTTCAAAATCATTGAGCTCAACTCTAGGCAGGAACTCAGTGGGGTGTGGCAGTGACACTGACTATCGATTTAAATGTTGGTACTGTAAGTAATCGTGAGTCCTGGCTGGATGGCAGGTGCTGGGGAGTGTCTAATTGTACTCTTTCAAACTCCATAGTTTTATGCGGTCTGTTGGAACCTGACACTGAGGTTAACAACTCTACCAGCAGCTGGTGTGATGGCTGACCAGGACAGTAGGAAGGAGCAAGTCTCCTGCTCCATTCTGAGCTCCTGTATAGTGATGAAACCTCAGTTTCCCAGTGGAATCTGGTCTGGCTTCTATGGCTGTTTATGGGAAGGCAAATGGTCCAACGTGTACAGGTGTCGGCAAACACTTCCTGGGGCTTGTGTGAGTGCTGGGCCTTCTGCAGGTTCTGAATGATGCAGATCTGAGGTGTGCTCAAGAGCAGGTGTGCCTTTCTCCTCTCATCCAGAGTCCTGTCCTTTCTTCCTTCCTGCTATCTCTCCCTGATGCTGTCTTTTCTCCAGACCACAGGATACAGTGAGGTTTCTTGCCTGGCTTTTCCACTCCAAGCACCACTGTCTACTATGGCAGTGACCTTAAGGCTCCAATTTTGGTACACTGTTGGCCTTAATGACTTTGACCCTGCAGTCACTCATATTCCCTCCCCCACTGAGTGACATGGCACTGCCTGTGTGCACAGAGGCCCCACCGCAGCTGGGACCACACAATGCTCAGTCTTATTGTGGCCTCTCAGTTTGGCCAGGCAGATTTTGCCTTTCAGAAACCCAGCAGGCGCCAGGGGTACCCTGCAGAGGTGATTTGCCACTTCCCATAAATGATAGATTTGAATTCTCAGAACCTTGAAAACCTGTTTCCTCTTCTCTGTCTTTGTGATGGAAGGTCTGAGATAGCCACAAGGTTTTACTGACACTGGGCTGGGTACAAGGGCTTAAGATTTAAAATATCATCCTGCTACACGAGCTGTATGCCTTTGATTAGGTTCCCTGCCTTCTCTGAGCTTCTTCTGTCTCTTTATGTTGAAGTCAGAAGTCAGTAATACCAAGTCCGCAGTGTTTGGATCGGAATTTAATGGGATGATGTCTGTGCTGAGCCCTGTGCCCAGGGCCTGGAACACCTTGAGGACACAGCAGATAATTAGATTCCTCAGATAGACTCCCAAGAAAGAGAAGAAAAAGCCAAACAAACTCCATGACACACCACTCTGCTAGCCGTAGTGATCTAGCAGAGTTCAGATATCCCCCCCCCCATCAAACCAAAAGAGCTTTAATTACTCACACTTGTGGTTTGCTTGCATTGCAATGAATGGATCTCAGAACGCACCCCCTCCCACCCCCCTACCCCACCCCCTGTCCCAGTTGATGTTTGGAATGCAGGACAGGCTGGCATCAGGAGCCAAGCCTGCTTTCTCTGCAGGGCTCCCAGCGCCCTTGGTCCCAGACTGGGCTGGCCATGTCATCTGAATGAAATGTGGCCCGAGAGACTTATGGCACCTTCTCATAGGCAGCTGGCTCTCCTAACACATGTGTGGTCTTTGTCCCTGTTAGATACTCATGCTGTTGCTCCTTGCCCCCTGTTCACTTCAGTCCTGTGGTGTGGTCCAGCTCTCCAAGTGAAGCATGTGTCACTGTTTGATTTTTGAAAAGGATGAAGGGATGCCGAGGTTGGCCTGCTGGGATCCCAAGTCCTGCGCCTGCTTTGGTTGGCTTGATCAGGAATGAGACTCTTCAGTTCCCTTTCCTGCCAAGTGGAGTACTGACAGTGCTTGCTTCCTGGAGTTGTAGAGGACAGACAAGGAAGTTTGTGAAAGTGCTTAGCACAGCACCTACTCCACAAGAGGTGCTCTGTAAACATCACCCGGATTAACATTAGCAATAGATGATAGCTGAGCACTCATTATTGCAGAATCAGCATGCCAGAGACAGAAATGTGTGCACCAGAACCTGTTATTCTTTAAAGTGTGATTATTTTTTTTTTAATTTGTTTGTGTGGTGTGTATGTGTTTTCATTTATGTGGGTTCATATGTGTGTGCCGGTGCTTATATGTGTATGTACTCATACAAAAGAAGATTAGAGGACAACTTCAGGTGTTCTTCCCTAGAAGCTCTCAATAAAAATTGTATTGAGAGACTCTGTCATTGGCCTGGAACTGGCTAACCAGTGGTACCCAGAGGTCCAACCATCTCTGCCTTCCCTGTGCCGAGACAAGTGTATACTGCCAGTTCTGGCATTTTTACATGAGATCTGGGAATCTCATGTAAAAATGCCAGAAAAAAAATGGGAAGTTTTAAATTGTCAGCAACAATGAGCTGGACAGCCTTACGGACCCTGGAGTACAGGGAAAATGATTCAAGTCTCCTCAGCCCCTGTACGACTCTATTGTCTCTCCTGAGGCTGTTACCCATGGCTATTTCCTTATTCTCACCTCTAAAGCATCCCTAAATCCCCACATCCTGAGCTTACCCTGCCTCTTCTTGCATCCCAGGGTCACCTTGGCCACTGATACAGGGTGAAAAGATACACCATGCTTCCTTGTATGAACTCATGTCCTGGAGACTGAGGGACCTGATTCAAAGACAGCTGCCCTCCTCTCCTGACATTGATAGTTACTGAGCCTCAAATCCACTCTCCCCTGTCTGTAAGTGACAAGGTGTGACTGGTGTTACTGACACTGGAAGGAGACAGGCCCTGGGTCGTGGCTATTCCTCCTGCTTCTCTGCCCAACCAGTTCAGCGTGCCACTCAGTGGAAATCTGCTCTTTGGGGTTCCCTCTTTTTCCTGAAGTTGTTGAGGGATGATTTCATTTGGCACCATTCGGAACTGTTGAGATTCTCTGACTTCTAGTTCATAAATACTGTTTGCCCCGAGCAGCTTTCCTTACATTGAGGAATAACGTACTTGAAGGGAAAAATAGTTTACAATTTCCTGAATTACACAGTCTGTGAAGCACCGTGACATTTATTTTGAGCTAGAAACAAACTGTAGGTGCAGCTTGTCTGTTTCACTTTGTTGTTCATGCCCAGTACTCTATAGTCTATTTATTTGCTTTATTCATTTACATTAGCACATTCTAGACACTCGTGTTCTTCATAGTTATATTTTCTATAAGCATTCATGTCAATATGTATATTTAATAATAAATATGGCACACTTACAGTTATTATGAAGTTATTATAATTTTTTTCTTTTGCTCTCTGCAAAAGTCATTTCCCCTCAGTATTTTATGCTACATTTCAAACATAAAGAAGGCTTGGATTATTTGATTGGCACCTATATGCCCCCTGTGGTGGTCCCACAATGAACACATTGCTCTCCATGTCTCCTTATATACTTTTCCATCTCTCTGTCCCTGAATCCATCCAGTTCCATTGTCTTGCTGCTGTTGTATCTCTAAGTAAGTTGTCGGCTCTCAGTGATGGGGCCATGTGCTCATTTTGCAGGAAGCCTGTTACATTCTGGGCTTTCTCTCACCTTTGTGGTGATCTCTTGCAGATACCTAGAGGCTGCTAATGGCCCACAGAGACTCCCCTTCCCCCTCAACAGTGATATCCCTCTACCTTTGACATTCTGGTGCTCACTGCCCTTCAGAGATAGAATGTTCACTATGCTACTCTACTTCCTTAGATAAAGAGATATCACTGAACTTCTGAGAAAATTCTGTCTGATCCCTACCCCTGAGCACTCACCAGGCAGGGGCTATGTATCATTTAAGGCTCTCACAAAGGCCCACTGATGTAGCCTTAGGGTTCATCCTTGGTAATTCTTTTCCCCAGAACTCTCTGGTTAGGACTGCCTCCTTAAACTTCTGCCAGACATTCTGACACTTGTGAGAATCATACTTCTGTATGATTCTGTATGATTCATCTCTGAGGCCCAGATGAAATGAAGGCCTAGTGGAGAGGGGACCAGGTATCCATTCCTTTTAAACAAGTACCTGGTATAATATGACAATAATTGTCTTGTACGGTCTAGAGGAGGGCCTGTTATAACCATATTTTCAGTTTTGAATGTGGGGGTTTATTGAGTGTATAGCAAGCAAGCTATAAAAAGAGAGAGAATAAGAGCATTGAACATCATCAGATTAAGCACTCAAACTATTCATCAGAAATCAACTGGGGAATCCTTGTGGAGGCACTTAGCTGGAGTTCCAGGTAGAGAGTCCCCAGTGGAGGAAAGTATCCTCTTGGTACTTCCAAGTAAAAGAACAAATAACAGCAGAAAAGTAACTCGCCAAATCAAAGGCTTATTACAAATATCCAGCAGAAACCAGCTGTCAAAGTTCTTTAAGGAAGCCTGCTGGAGTTCCCTAGTGTGATTGCCCAGGCAAAGCAGAATGTCCCTTCCACTGGCTGCTTCCAAGCAAAAGAACAAATAGAAGCAGAGCTAAGAGCATCAGGTTGGGCACCCAAAACGCCCACAGAGAAACTGACTAGGGGAGTCCCCTTCAGGCTGCCATCTGAGGTTGTCAGTAGATGGAGTCCCAGGCAGAGAGCAAAGTACTTGTCCCCTTAAATGGGACTTCTGAGTCAAAGAACAGATAGTAACAGATTCAGAAACATCATCAGATCATCCCTTCAGCACTCACAACATCCACTAGAAAGTAGCTGGGGAAGTTTAGGGAGTCAGCTGGGGTTCCTAACTGAGGTAGGTCCAGATACATTCCTCAGTCAAGGCTGATATACCCACTCTATATCAGACAGTAAATATGGGTATGTGCTGGACTCCTGCTGCTCTCTCCCACCCCAGGCACCTTTATATTGTGGAATAAATAATAGAAGCCTCCTTTGGAAATGATTTACTATGTAGCTCTTTTCCATGGCAGTCTGTTTGGATGTTCTCACATCTCCCTGCCACAGAGGAAGGTCAGCCCATCCAAGACAAGGAAGGGCTCCTTAGAGAAGACTTTTAGACAAACATGCTTGAGTCTGAGTTGTTGGGGGAAACCCCAATTCCAGAGCTATGTTCTTAGTGAGCTCAAACAGCACATACCAACTTACCAATATCATTTCTATTATTGAACGTGTGCATTCTGCCAAAACACAATTGTTTAAAAGTAAAAGACACACCCTTTTGATTATTCTAGACTCCTACTTTTTAAATTGAAAATTAATTCTCTTTTATCCAATATATTGTGATTTTGGTTTTCCATCCCCCAGCTTCTGCCAGATTCTTATTTTTATAAGCCCATGAATGAGAGAATCACTAAGTTGGTAAAGCTATCTCAGGTCCTAGAGGGCCTTGGTACTTATAGGCATCTTGCAAAGAATGAATGCTAGGAGACAGACCCTGGGTAAATGAGAGGTGGTGGTGGTGGCAAGGATACAGCTGTACCACTATGATCAGCCTCAGGTTGTTCTGGGAAGGCTGCCAGCAGAAGACTTCCTGTTGTCTGCTCTCTTCGGGGATAGCCTGGGTTGGAAAGAGCCTCTTTGACTGAAGCCAGTCTGTCATTCAAGGCTGCCTACAATCTTGTGTCTGATCCATTATTGTGTATGAGAGCCAAGCTGCTCCCCAATGCCAGATTTTTTCAAGGATCATCCATCTTCCCTTGCTGCTGGCTTCAAATCTAACCTATCTCCAACTGACTGGTATCTTCCCTCTCTCTTCTTCAGGGCTGGCTTTTTCAAATTGTAGTCCACAACTATCCTTCGTGGTCAATTCCAAGAGAACCCAATCTATGATACCCAGGTACAAAAGTTGAAAATGTCCTGGAACTGGGGCTATATAGGCAGTTGGCAGAGTGTTGCCTAGTGTGCATGAAGCCCTGAGTTTACTGTCTAGTGCTTTGTAAACCAGGCATGGTGGCACATGCCAAATCCCAGCACTTGGAAGGTCAGAAAGTCAGCCTGGGATAGATGAAACTCGGTGTGTGTGTGTGTGTGTGTGTGTGTGTGTGTGTGTGTGTGTGTGTGACAGAGAGAGGGAGGGGGGGACTTAGAGCTTCAACAGTGGAAGCAAACCCATCTCTATTCCTCTATGCCAGAGCTTGGCACACTGATTTCAACCAGGCAGATAGTAAAGGTTTCAGGCTTCACAGGCCATACGGTCCCTATTGCACTCTCACAGCTTCTCAGATCTGTGTCGTCGTGAGGACAAAGCCATGCTGACTGACAAACAGGCCATGGCTGTGGTCCAGGGATGCTTTAGTTACATAACAGGTGGCTGGTGAGATTTGGCCGAGGGTCACAGTGTGCAGACCCCTGACCTAGATAAACCATTTCTTGGATTGGTCTGTTAAACTGTCTCTGTGTGGCACCGAAAGGATAAAGTGCCCCAACCCCATCCCTAAGACAGGCAGGTTAGAGGAAGAAAGGAAAGCATTGGCCTTTTAAAACTGTAGTGGTGTGGATCTCAAGTTATGTCTGCATTTTAATTACCTTAAGGGCATTCAAGCATATGTGCCTGTGGGAGCCATTCTTATTCAGCACACCACCCATCATCCATCCTTCCATCCGTGTCCTCATTGCACTCATGTTCCCATCCTATCCATTCTATCCTTCTTACTCTTCTAGACTGAAGAAGTCATTGTCTTAGCTCGAAAAGAACTTGCCCATTGGTGAGGAAGGGAGGCTGTAAGAGCATACAATGATTTACATCCAGATTGGTCCTCAACTGTTGGCAAGACTGGACATCATCATGGTAACTAGCTTCAAATGAAAACATCTCTTATAGGAGAGACTCTCGAATCCATTACATGAGACTGTGTCATCCTTGTCATGGGCTGGGGTAAGAGTGTCCCAGGTGCAACATCTAATGATGGTGAATTGGGAACAGGTGTAACCTGTTTGTAGCCCAAGAAGAGTGTGAGTGTGTGGCTTGAGTGATGAACACTGAAGCAGTGGGGGGGGGGGAAACAATTTCCAGCGAGGGTGCAGAGCTGGACTTCTGTTCTAATTGCACAGAGTGGGGGATTAACAAGACTCTTTAATTGCAAGTGGAGTGTGTGGATGTGCAGGGAGAGAGATGACAGCTGTATAAGTAGCCCAGGTAAGGGGACAATGGTGGTCAGGACACAGGTGATGATGATGGGTACAGAGGAGAGGAATGTGCCAAGCTAACAAGAGGAAGCAACAGTATTATTATTATTGTTATTATTATTAGTAGTGGTAGTAGTGGTAGTAGTTGTTATAGATTATTGTCTGTGTGAAATGAACATGTAAAAAGGAGAGCATAGGAGGGTCAGTCAGTTAATATAGCCATGTTTCCTAAGTCCAATGACACAGTGGCACAGGGCACTAGGAATTCTCATTCCGTGAGCTCGCCCCCTTCCATCTCATCCTGGGAGGTTGCTAGACATTTTGGGGTGCCTTGAAGTGACTAGTCAGAGATTGTGAGTCATGTGGGAAGAGCTAGTGTGTGCCTCTGATCTCCACAGATGACCATGCCACCTAGAGACATTGCTAAATACAGAATCTGGCCAGGAGTGGGGAGGTTTTGAGGTTTGCATTTCTAAGAGGTTCATGGTAGGAGTCGCTACCAGAGAGCTCCTGTAAACTAGCAAGGGCTGTTCATTTTGCAGAGGCTCATGCCACATGGACGCACCCAGCAGTGACTTGAGAGCAGTGGTTCTCAACCTTTCTAATGCTGCAACACTTTAATACAGTTGCTCAGGTTGGGGGTTACCTCCAACCAGTAAGATTATTTGTGTTGCTATTTCATAACTGTAATTTTGCTACTGTTATGAATCATAATGTAAATATCTGATATGCAGGTAGTCTGAGGTAACCACCGTGAAAGGTCATTTGCCCCTCCCTCAAGGGGTCTTGAGCCACATGTTGAGACACAAGTGTGTCTTAGAGGGCTATTAGCCTGGAAGGATACTCAAGACTCCAGGTTGAACTCCTGGCTCTGGATCCACATGGATACCCCTGGGGCTTGTGGCTTAGGTGCCTCCAGAGACACAAAAAATTTGCTCTGTGAGAACACAGAAGTCCCAGATCCTTTGTTGGTCCCTAGGGAAAGGACTTCTCTGGCAATTATTTCAGAGCCTGTGGCATTGTGGGCACATCTCTTCAAGTCCAGTCTCTAGAAGTACATTTGAGGAGCTCTATTTTACATGAAAAAGAAGCCTTAAAAGCAGCATGGCCCCTGGGCATGTAGGAGGCAAGCACGACTCCTGTACATTCACTCTGTGTTATTAACACAACATATTTACTTGATGTTAGATAGGAGAAAAGACGTTGCCTCACCAGAGGCATTAACAATGGGATGATCAGTTTCAGCAGAGAGGACGTTTGACTCCCAAGGCCTGCCTCTTGTTGTGGATCCATTCCTTAAGGAAACAATGAATGGGCAGAGGGAATGTCACGTTTAATAGATGCTTTTTTGCTGCAAGCATTGCTGTAAGTGAAACCCATGATGAGGCTGGAGGTTCTAGGGCTGTTTGGAAATAAGTGTATTCCGTTGTACAGGAGGAGCTAATTCAACCATATTGATCATCTAGGGGCAGCACAGAGTGTATTACTGAGGGAGGATTCCATATGGAAGTGCTTTGTAAATGGAAGTAGCATTTGATTACTGGGAGAAAATGACTTCGAGTTGCCATCTGGCTTCTCAGCCAATACCATTGATTCATGGAGCTTCTAGTGGGTATTTTTTTTTTTCTTTTTAATAACCTGACCCATTTAAAGTGCTGCTGAGAGATTGGAGCTATTGTCTTGACATCCTCCCATCTGAACACTAAGGGTGATTGTGGCAAGTATGCACCCGACCTGCTTCTGTGTTGGCTTCCAAGCTCCCAAGGGCAGCGGCACCGTTGATCATTGCAGCCTTATTAAAGTGTTTTTGCATTTTTATGATGTTTCTCACTTCTAACAAATGAGAATCTTCCCTTTGGTGCTCACATAGATTCGTTCAGTAGTGTGAAGGGAGCATTGAGCATCTCAGCCCAGCATCAGTCCACAGGACCAATATATCTGCTCTTGTTTCTAAGGAAGCTGTTGGTCAGGACCACTCACTCTGGGTGTGGTTTGTTTCTCAAAGGAAGACAGAATCCTCCAATTCCCAGTGTTTGCTTGTTTGTTTCTGTTCCACTGGTCTAGTTGTCTACAGAGATAATTGCTTAAAAGGGAGAAAAAAGCTACAAAATATAACCAGTGAAGGTCTGAGAGAGCCATTAGATCTTTAGATCATAGCCTGGCTTTGTAAGGCAGGGTCTTTTTAGTGTTGGTAGAAATGTTTCCAGTGATGGCAAATGGGCCTCTTTCCCATGTTACTTAAAATAGCATGTTCTTCCCTGGATGAGGACCCAGCAATGACCCTGTAACTGAGCAGAGAAAACTTTAATCTCACAATAAAAATAAAAGGTCCACAGCCTAAACAGGGCATGGTGGCTCATGTCTGTGATCCTAGGACTGCAGGAGTTTGAGGCAAACCTGAACTATATAGTAATTTCCAGCACAGCCTGGTCTCCAGAGTGAGACCTCACTGTACACTTAGATGCTTCCTGGCTCCGGGTTCAAATTATGTCTCTGCTGTTTTCTAGTTGGGTAATCTTTGTAAAGCTGGATAGCTAACCTCTCTGTTCTCAAGTCTCCTCAGGAGAGGGAAAATAACAGTGCCTTCTTGGCCTCTGGACAGTTGTAGAAATTTGCAATAGTACACAGTGTGGTGGTTTGAATGAGAATAGCCCTGAGAGGCTTATACAGTTGAATGCTTAGTTCACAAGGAAACTGTTTGGGAAGGACCTGTGTCACTAGGGTCTTGACCCTGAGGCTTCTAAAGCCTATGCCATTCCAGTTAACTCTGTCTCCCTCCTGCTTGTGGGTCAGATGCAAGCTCTCAGCTACTGCTCCAACTTCATGTCTGCCTGTTTGCTGCCAGGATTCCCACCTGGATGCTCGTAGTCTGACATTCTGAAACTGTAAGCCCCCAATAAGCTCTTCTATAAGTTCCTTTGGCCATGGTGCCTCCTCCCATTGGAGAGACATGGTGTCTCATCACATTGAAAAATGACCAATACAAGTGGTAAATTCCGGCTCTGGTACCATTTTTTTTTTTAATTTATTTTTTAACAAATAGTTGCCTTTGAAACAAAAACATGAAGAAGATGGCTGTTCCCACTTCCTGTTTATCCGGGCAGATAGTTTAAACCTCAACAATGCAGTAATAATTAGCATGCCAGGCAGTGGTGGTGCATACCTTTAATCCCAGCACCTGGGAGGCAGAGGCAGGCTGATTTCTAAGTTCGAGGCCAGCCTGGTCTACAGAGTGAGTTCCAGGACATCCAGGACTACACAGAGAAACCCTGTCTCAAACAAACAAACAAATGAACAAGAAATAATTAGCACAATTCATGTAATAAAATGTTGCTGTCCAAAACATATAGTTGGTGAGTTTTAAACAGATTTCTATCCATATATCATCATTATCACACTCTATTTTAGAACGTTATTATAAAAATTGGTTCTCAGTTGGCTATGGGTGGTACTATATCTTCCAATGCCAGCATCTTGAGACAGATGCAGGAAAGTTTGAGGCCATCTCATGCTATATAATAAGACGCTGTCTCAGAAAAACAAACCAAAATAAACGAATGAGCCATCCAGTTGTTTCAGTTGCACAGATTCATGTCAGTTCCTATTCTAGCCAGGCCCCATGCAGTGTACTTTTTATTTCTAAATAGATAAAATATTTACTTATTTTTATTTTGTTTATGAGTGTTTGCCTGTATGTGTATGTATGTGCACTATGTGTATGCCATACCAGAGGCAGCCAAAAGAAGGAACCAGATTCTGATGGTTATGAACAGCTGTGAGCTACTGGGGCTTCCTCCGCCCAGTCTCTTTTTGATACATATCAATCTTTTTCTGGATGTTATATAAATAGAATCTTGTCTTTTTGAGGTTTATTCATATTTGACATGTAACAACAGTTTAACTTCACTGCTGAATACTGTTCCTTCTATTGGGACTCTGTGGATATTGATTTAGTAGATGGCATTGCCACCAGATTTATGGGTGTAACACATTTTGTTTCTCTGTGTGTATTGATGGAAAATTTAGTTGTTTCTGGCTGTGATGCATACTGCCACAATTTAGGTTTTTTGTGGGGTATGGACTTTCATCGTTCTTCAGTAGAACTCTGGGAGAGAAAATGCTCCATTGTAAAATAAAGTTTAATATTTTAAGAAATTGCTCAACTACTTTCCAAAGCATCTGCACGAATTTTGTCTTCACATTCTCACTTGCAGTATCTGAAGCCTTGGTCTCTGTGTCTTTTTAAACAGACACTCCAGTGGATGAATAGTACTATCTCACTGTGGTTCTGATTGGCATTTCTCTAAGACTAGTGGTACTTAGCATCTTTTCAGATGCTTATTAGACATGTGCACGTCTTCTTTGATGAAATACCTATTCAAATGACACGTGCCTATTTTGAAAAAATGAGCTGTTTGTCATTTATTGTTGAGCTTAAGATGGGGAGGTAGCATTCTTCAAATCCTCTCTATCCTTACTGATTTTTCTTGTTTGCTGGCTATATCAGTTATTGAGTGAGCTGTTAACCTCAACAGCCATTATGGCTCAACTCCTTCTTTCATTTTGTTGGCTTTTTTTTTTTTTTTTTACCATGTATTCTGGAGACCGTGAGCAGTTAATGGAAGTTGAGTTTCCCCCAGCCAAGTTGTGATTTGTCTTGTGTCTCATGTCTTTGTTTCTCTGCTCCCTTCTTCACTGGCCTCCTTTATGTTAACTAGTTTCTTATTTATTTAACTCATTTTCCCCTTGCATCTCAGAGAATTCTCTTAGTGACCGCTTTTATACATACATACCTTCGGGGAGCACTGTCTCCTCCAGGGCTGTGCTACCTGAGTTCATGTAAAATACAGAAGCTTTGCTTCCAGCCTGCTGCAATTCTCTCTGCTCCTGAGGGGTGAGATCACCATAGGTAGACTGTGATACCTGGAGAGGCTGTGGGCACACTGCTGCTGTGTTATTCTATCATGTAATTTTTTTTTTAATTATTAATTTAAAGGGAGAGAGCAAATACCTATACACAGCCTTTTGCATTGCACACATGGTAACTTTTACAGTGTTCTTTATTTCTTATAACTTTATTTATTTAGTGGGGGTACACATGTCACAGAGTATATATGGCAATAGGAGGACCACTTACTGGAGTCCACTCTTTCTATCCTGTGGATCCTGGGGATCAAAGCTAGGTTTGCAGGCTTGGCTGCTGGCTCCTTTATCTACTGAGCCATCTTCATAGCCCATATTTGAATCTCTGTGGGCGTTTTTCTCCCCTTCTACCTGAAGGAATTACTTTTATATTCCTTGTAAGATCTAGCAGTAAATTCTGTCTTTATAATTTTGTTTGTTTTGTTTTGTTTTGTTTGTTTGTTTGTTTTGAGACAAGGTTTCTCTCTGTGTAGCCTTGGCTGTCCTGGCTCTGTAGACCAGGCTGGCCTTGAACTCACACATCTGCCCGCCTCTGCCTCCCGAATGCTGGGATAAGAAGTGTGAGCCACTGCCACTCAGGTCACACAATTTTTTTTTTAAATGTGGGTTCTGGGGATTAAATTTAGGATCCTCAGTTTTGTGTGTCAAACACTGTACTGGGAAAGCTATTTCCATAGCCCAATTGAGGGCTTTTCAATGTACACAGTGGTATTTGGGGGTTCTGGGGCATGCAGAGAGGCTGACTCAGCACAAAACAGCTCTGCCTGAGGATCCTGTGTTGAAATGATTGATTAGTATAACCCTTATTCCAAGAGCTCTTGGGGGCCTATGCCTGCCCCCTATACTTGAAAGCTGAGGAACTAAGTTCTGTTCTCCAGTAAAACAGAGCAGCCACCATACCAATTTTGAGTTCAAACAGTGCTCCAGGTTGAGGTGTGCAAGGCTCAATACAAATGGTTTTAAGACTTGGCCTAATGCCAAAATACCTGCCAATGATTCCACAGCTCAGGCATAGAGTGCAGAGAACTCTGTTGACTGAGGCTGGTGGGGACCTGAAACCTGTTTTTCTAAGCTGGAAGGAAGAGCTATTGGGGGTGGTAGCGGGGTTAGTGATGTGATTTACATATTGGAAGTAATTACATTTAGTGGTAGTTTTATTTTATTTTATTTTGAGTGGGAGGATCACAAACTATTGTACATTCTTTTAGAATTAATTAATTGAACATAAAATTCAAAGAGTATAAGGAGTCATTAAAACTGTTGCCTCTGTTGTGTTTTAAGGCTGTTTAGGGGGGAGGCGGGGGGGGAGATGAAAGGACCCACAATATAGGGGAGAGGCAGAAATGGTCTAAGAAAGATGCAGATGACGGAGTAGAGGAATGAAAAGGAGGAGGTAGAGATAGGTTCTTAGAGAAACAGAGGCCAGTGAGGTCTTTGTAAGGCTGAGCCGGCAGAGACTGACACTGTCATTTGAGGTGATCTGAAAAGTGTCATACAAGTCTACATAAGATCAGGATCCAAAGAGTGACACATTGAGTGAGGGGCCTGAGAGAATTGTGGTGGCTCAGGATCATGCTGTGGGGTTGGGAAGCATGTTGAAAATTAGGCCAACCTGTGGTCACAGTACCTATTGGGGTCTGGAGTTTTTGTTTCACAGCTTTGAGGAGGGACCATTGTTCGCAGACTAGAAAATTAGTTAGGGAGTGTCTTGTCCAGACTGACCAAGTCAATGTGAGGCTCCTAAAATCTCACATATGCCCCTATGTAAGAAGACATGTTATAATGGGGGTATGGTGTTACAGACTGTAATCTCAGCCTTGAGGAGGCTGAGGTTTGACAACAAGAGTGTGTTTCAAAAGAGAAAAGACATACCCTTGGCATGACAGATAAGAGATTAAATTTACCTTGAGATCATTCTCATGGGTTTAAAAAAAATGAAGTTTGGCTAGAACACTTCTGATAATAACAGGAATGCTTAGTAAACTTGTTATCATTGATGTGCTTGCATATGCCTGGGGCCACAGTGTCTCTAAAGCTTCTCTGTCTAATTCGTTCTCTGCCTTTTAAAGAAGACTGATTTGAAAATCATGCCCAGTTATCCCATGAGCCTAATTTGTGCTCAGTCATTGCAGCAGACATAAAGCAGCCTTGCCAAATGTCTCTTTCACCTGGCCCAGCTGTGGGTCATATGAGTGGAGCAAGAGCAAGAGGCTGGGACACTGGTGTCCTGGGCCACCTGGCTGTGCACACCTGTGATCCTAGACTTCACAAGTGAGTGTGTTCTGCACAACATTTCCCCAGTGCACCAAACTCCCCCCCCCCCCCCAAGGCATGGCTGTTTGGATGAGAGACAGAATAGCACACTGGGCTTCCTTCAGCTGAGATAAGTGTTACAGTTTTATCACAGCAACTGAATACTGGCTTCAGAGAGCAGAGAATATTCCCCTTAGTTCAGAAAGAGATGTCCTTGGAAGGATGGATAAGAAACTTACTTTACAAATCACTTGCATGGGATTAAAAATATATATATTGAATAAACCCCAAAACCTTCACAAACTGTCACTAAAGTGTCTAGAAATGATTTTCTGGGATTTGTAACTAGAGTGTTACATAAATTTATTATGAATGGGAAGTTTGTATTATCAGCTAAAGATATAATGTGTAGAACCAAGATTTCGGCAGTCAACAAAAGGGTATGGACGAAATCTGGCCCTCTGCCTGTTTTTGTTAGTAAAGTTTTATTGGAACTCAGCCATGTCCATTTGTGTACAGGTTGCCATGGATGCTGTGTTGGGCTACAGTGGCAGATGCCAGTGTTACTATGGTGACCACATGGCCTGAGAGCCTAAAATATTTACTGTGTCACTCTTTTCAGAGTAAGTGTGTCAAATTCTTTCCAGGAACCCCTGAGAGAGGCAGCCACAATTCTTTGTCTTGACCGCATTGAGGTTGACACCTTTTGCACTGTTGTTAGTATCTGCTTGCTGATGTGGGCCCTTTATCCCGTGTCTCCAGACTTCTGGATCTGGGTTTGGTGTCACCTCCACACTGATCCCCTTTCTTAATAACATATCAGCAATAAGAAAGTGGATATTGTTTTTCACCAAGACTATTCTGAGTAGCTGACCAGGTAGTCTTCCCCCATCACATACTGTATAGAATGCTATGCTGTTTCCAAAGGATGGCTGCTGTTCAAGAACCTCCCTTCCCCCATTGACCCCACGCCCAGATCCATAGTAGTCTTGCCTTCAAGGCTGCATTATCTCTGATGACTCCATTCAGTATCCTGCGTCATGTGTTATTTCCTCTTGCCCCAAGCTGGGCAGAACTCTCCACCTGGTGTATCTTCTTTGTGTCACTGATCTTTGCTTTTGAAATACTGTGGAAACTCCTTACCACTGCACGTCTATTTGTGTGTGTGTGTGTGTGTGTGTGTGTATGTGTGTGTGTGTATTGTATTGTATTGTATTGTATTGTATTGTATTGTATGTGAGTGCATGTTGCTCTCTTCAGACACACCAGAAGAGGGCATCAGATCTCATTACAGATGGTTGTGAGCCCCCATGGTTGTGCTTGTGGAGGTTGTGGTTGCTGGGGATTGAACTCAGGACCTCTGGAAGAGCAGTTAGTGCTCTTAACCCCTGAACCATCTCTCCAGCCCCCACTTCATGTCTTTTAGAATCTAGTTTACTCTTGTGTCTAGGGTCTACTCCCGGTATTGTCAGTCCCTTCTGTCACTAAATGGTTTCATTCTGCCATGTGTGGATTGTCTCTCATTCACAGCCATGCTTCTTGAATTGACCACACAGCAGGCACTGGGGGGTGTGGAATCAGAGTACATTGAAGAAAGCACACAGATCATGTATGCTAGTGTTAAGAATAGTTTATTGATATATATCTACTGAGTGCTGGCTAGAGGGTCCCAGTGATGTTCACAAGAACATGCACTGTTATACCCATTGCAAAGGCTTGAAAATGAACTCTGGATGATTAGCTTGATGAACAGCTTTCAAAGCCAGATTGGAGTTAGGCATGCTGATAAAGGCCCATGATTCTAACACTAAGTATGGTAAGGTAGGAAGATCTCAAATTTATAGCCAGCTTGGGCTACAGAGTTAGTTCATGGTCAGCCTGGGATGGATATATCCATCTCCTGACAAGACCTTATACTCCTTGAATCAGGGGTTTCATACTGACCTCAAGGTTCTCCCACTACAAAGCTACAAGAATAGACTAGTTTGCAATGGTATCCAATGCCCTAAGCGCACATATGTCAGAGGTATACATACAACACTCTCTACCTTCTTGGGTGTTAGCATCATCACCTTTGTGACAGAGGCCTAGGGAGCAGGCACTGTTATTTGCACAGAGCTCCCCAGGTGATTGCAGTTGCTAGTGCCAGCCCCATCATCCAAGCCAGAGTGAACATGTGGGCTTATTTGTCTCTTAGAAGATTGAAATCTTCTACCACAGTCCTGAGAACCTGGATTCTTGCTGAAAAGTACACAGTAACTCCCCCTGGGCCACTTCTTTACAGAGCAAGGGAAGATTCAGACATGTCTGCCCATAGGCCATCCTGCCCTACAGTACTGATGTCACCATGGATCAAAGCCCTTCCTATGTGCGCATATGTACAAGTGCATCTGTGCATGTGTGGGGTGGGGGGTAAGGGGTGGGTGGATACCAGGGATCAAATCAATCTGAAATATACTTCCCCAGAAGCCATTTCTCTTGCTTTTTCAGACAGGGTCCCTCACTGGGACCTGGGTCTCACTACTTAGCCTAGGCTTGCTGGCCAGGGAACCCAGGGGCACTACCTTCCCAGCACTGGGTTTCCAACTGTGCACCATCATGCCCAGCTTTGTACATGATTGTTGGAGATTGAACTCGGGTTCTCATGCTCGTTGAGCAAGCACTTCACTGAGTCTTTGCCCAGCCCTGGGAACTGTCATTAACAAGAGGTCATGAGATTCTGAAATGTAGATCCCTCCCTTCCTCCCTCTTGTCCTCTCAGACTCTTTCCCTTCATCCTCCTCTCCCTCTCTTTCCCTCCCTTCTTCTCTCCCTCCCTGCCTCTTCGCCTCCACTTAGTTAATGTAACAGAAGCCTAGCAGATGCTGTCACTTCTCACACTAACTTCATTTCCACTTGGCCCAGGGTAAGGGAGCTTCCTCCTCTCTTTTCCTCCTGGAATCCCTGTCCATTTGTCTCTGTCTTTAATTATCCAGCTGTTTCCTTTAGCCCCGTTGCCCATTAAGTAAAGGCAGCCATTCCCTTCAGCACTAGGCTCCCTCCATGCTGGATTAGTCTCTACCACATAAAAAAGCCACAAGTGGCTTTTATAGTCTCATGCATACTTAATTAGTCCAGCTTCTGAAAACTGTGCTTTAAAGGAGTGGAGACATTAGCCTCCGATCTAATTGATCCACAAAGTACCATCTCAGAATGGCTGCAGTAACTTTAACTGCTGTTCTAGATGAGCTTCACTGGGGCCCACAGGAGGCTGCAGGGAGGAAAGACCCTGGTTTGAGACAGGATGGGAACCCTGGGCATGAGCCAGCTCTAAAACTGACTATTTTGTGTCTTGCCTGCAGCAGTCTTTGTCCTCATCAACTTTCCCTGGCATCATGAACGTAAATATCGTGAGGTAGTTTCTGATGGAGGCTGTTTGCTGAGTTGGAGCCTTCATTGGGGTTCCAGGGTTCCAGATATGTTGTCTGTTGTATCCATCCTTAGGCCTCATGGCAGACGAGACTTCGCTTTAGCCCTTCCTGCACCAAGCATCCATCAAGCACCATGTCACCTGCAGATCTACCTGTTGAGGTTTACATCTTAAATGCTCCCAAGGCCAAGTGCTAAAGGCTTCATTGCAACTGGTGGTGGTGTTGGGAGGCAGACAACCTTCCCTAGTTAGTGCCTAGTGAAATTAAGTCATTAGGATGATCCTTTGCAGGGTGGGATCCTGGGTCCTGGCTTCTTCCTTCCTTTCTCTTTTCACTTCCTGGCCATTGTTTCCTGGCCTTTGTGAAATAGTAGCTATGAATTTTTATTCCACTGTGTGGTGACCACCATCTTACTCTGCCTATCCATTAGACCCGAAACAACAAAGCCAAGTGACTATGGCTGAAACTTCAAATCAAACACAAGTCAAATCTTCTTGTATATTGTTTGTCTTGGGGCATTTTGTCACAGCAATGCGATGTTAAGACACCATCAGACTGCTCTGCTCCTGGTGTCTATATCAGTGCCGGGGGTCCTGCTGACCTGACTAGTCCCAGCTCTCTTCTCATCCAGCCCTCCTTGGTCATCTTTCCAGGCTCAGCATGTTGTTCTCCACCTCCCAGGCTGTTAGTCCACCTACCCAATTACTCCTACACACTGCAGCATCACCTGTCTAAAGCCACAGCATTTGGTCTGCCACGCATGCTTTTGTTACATCAGAAAGATGCGAATAATTGAAGCCTTTCTTTTCTCTTGCCCAGGGCTTTCAGAAAGCACATCTTTGGGAGCATTTTAAGAGCCATTGTAACCAGGCCAGGGCCTGTTTATCTTCTGTTCTCAACATCTGCAATCTGTTATTCAGAGAAAGGAGTGGGGCCCAGTGAGGTGTGGGTTGCCCTTGGCTGGAAGGCACGTTGGAATTGGACCCTGAATAGGAGCCTTGCTGATCAAGTGTGTGACAGATGCTCCAAAGCTGCTCCGTGGGGCTGGCCCCTTGGAATGGTACTGAAAGAAAAATCCCCATGATGTGCCACCACCTTAGCCTGCCTCTCACCTTCCTTCTGGTCAGCTGGGAATCAGATTCACAACTACCCCCCCCAGAGCTTGGCTGAGTCACAGACACTGTGGGAGCCCAGGTGCTCACCATGTGCTTCAGCACTTCTGACAGGGGCTGAGATCCTCTAGGCTAAAGGGCTTAAATATGTGTCCCGAGAGGAAGGGAGGAACGGTGACCTGGCCACACACTGTTCTTTTAATAGTAAGGGCACACAGAGGCGTGCTAGTCATCACCATTATCACAGATGTCTGGGTAAGCGCTTGGATTCCAGCAGATGGGACAGGATTAGAAGGTTGTGGATGAGTAGGTGTTTATAAGCACATCCCTGTGTATGATCTTAAAGGAAGACCAGCTCTCTGGACTCCCTTCCCTGCCCTCTGGACTCTCCTCCCAGCCCTTCCTTTAACAGTCTGAAGATCTAGTGCAGTCTGTCTGAAATAAAGCCTCTCCCACGTTTCTTGTCTGTCACTTGTACCGATGAGGGCCCTTGCGTATACACTCCCCAACTTCCATAAGGGCCTGTTTGTTTGGTCTATTAGCATTTATTTCTTATTTATTTATTTATTTATTTATTTATTTATTTTGGCATGCCTTTTCCACTACTTCGTGTGATACTTGGCCTCTTCAAACCCTGGATGTTCCCAGTGAACCAGAGAAATACCACAATGTTCATAAGGGCTACCGCCTGTCCTTTCCTGGCATCCCCTCAGGTACGGTTTAGGTTTATCCTGGCCCCAGATCTTACGGTCCTTTCACAGTGAGGGAGTTAGAGCACAAAGTAACTTGGTTACCTGGAGTTAGTATTGACTCCTGTAGTCTGGTCACAGATACCTGGCCTAACCCTTGCAGTTTATAATCTCTCTGTTCTGCCTCACCCTGGAATGGAAGGCTTCTCTGGCCAGCAGACTTGCATTATCATCTCTGTGTTCATATCCATCACAGTAGGACTGTTAGGATTCTGATTTCTCTGAATCAAAGCTGAGGGAAGGTAATTGAGTTGGCCAGGGTCACGGCAGATTAAGGAATAGCACAGATTCACCTCTGTTTTCTCTTGGTGTGCCTGCTCTCCCACCACCACTTGGCATGAATTGTCTCCATTGTTCACAGCGGTGTTCCTGGCTTGTTACGATCTAGGTCAGTTTTCTCCTTCGTCGGGAACTCATGTTCCCCTTGTTCATAACTTTGCTTCAAGTGTTCTTCCCTGCGCCGTGAGGACGCCAATCATCTGCCAGATCTCTCATAACAGGGAAAGCTGTTCTCCTGTGATACACGTCATGGTACCCACAAACAGAAGAGTACTACATCTTCCCGATAATGAGCCCTTTAATAGCATATCGTCCCTTGAATTTATGTTTCAGTCGTGTCTGTGTGTACCTTCCTGCCAGGTGGCCTTTAAGACCAGGTGTCCTCATTTTTTTTCTGTCCATTTTATCCAGGCCATTGCCAGGCAAATAGCATGTGTTTAGGAAATATTGTTAAACAAACACAGGCAGACAGGAATACAAAAGAGAAGGGAAATATAAAAATATCCTATAAAAACATCCCAGCAGGGCTACAGTGCTTACAACAGTTCAGAGGGATTTTGGTGGTTTTGTTTGTTTGTTTGTTTGTTTGCTTTATTAGATAACCTTTAGGGAAACCTATGTCACTTAGAAACTTCCAGAAGGAAATGGTGCCAAGTATCATCCCACTACAAGGCCTGATTGTGTCAGACTGTGATCCCAACAATAAGGAAGCTGAAGGAGGAGGCTCAAACAGGGTCAAGACTTACCTAGCCTCTAGGTACAAAGACTGCCTGGCCTATAGAGATTACGAGTTCAAGGTCATCATGGCCAATTTAGTAAGATTCTATCCCAAAAATCAAAAAGAATTCTGGGATTGTAGCTCAGTGGCAGTGGGTTTCCTTAGCTTGTCTAGGGCCTGCAGAAGAGTGGATGGGGCATGCATGGATAAATAAAATATTCTTCTGAGCTAAACTAGCTGGGCTGCTTTGCTACTTAGGTATTGGAGGCTGGTATCTTAGTAAAAAGAGCCTTTGGTTCCATTGTTCTTGAATATCCACAGACTTCATATAAAACATGCATTTGGAAAAGTTGCATGGACACAGATATTGGCAAAAATCATCTTTGCTATTAAGAAAGTAAATTCTTCCATTGAATTAGGGTTATCAAATGAAGAAGATGCTTGTCTAATTCACTGGGTTTCTACCTGCCTTTTGCATCTGGAGCCACATCATCAGACAGGTGGGTGGGTCCAAGAAGGGCAGGCGGTTGTCCCCTTGCATGTCTCCTGAGATGGACTTTGAATTTTCCTTTTCCCACCTTCAGGTGAGCGTGTTGACCACCCTGGAACGCAGGTTCAACCTTCAGAGCGCCGATGTGGGTGTGATCGCCAGCAGTTTTGAGATCGGCAACCTGGCGCTGATTCTCTTCGTAAGTTACTTCGGAGCACGTGGGCACCGACCGCGCCTCATCGGCTGTGGTGGGATTGTCATGGCATTGGGTGCGCTGCTCTCGGCACTGCCTGAATTTCTCACCCACCAGTACAAGTATGAGGCTGGCGAGATTCGATGGGGAGCAGAAGGCCGGGATGTCTGTGCCACCAATGGGTCTAGCAGTGATGAGGGGCCTGACCCGGACCTAATCTGCCGTAACCGGACAGCCACGAACATGATGTACTTGCTGCTCATTGGGGCTCAGGTGCTCCTGGGCATCGGTGCTACCCCCGTGCAGCCCCTCGGGGTCTCCTACATTGATGATCACGTACGCAGGAAGGACTCCTCGCTCTACATAGGTAGGTACTGCCCCTGCTGTCTGGGTTGGTGTAGTGGTGCAAAGTTGGACCCCATTTTGCTGGAGCACTGGTTTACAGAACTAACGGCCTCCAGGTTTAGATCGCCAGAAAGTTTCACATGCCTGAACTAGGCACAATGTAACTAGACCATTTTTTGAAAATCTTTCCAAAGGATGCTTCTATGCTACCTGCTTCTTACCAGATGCAGAACTTGCAGTGAGGAAGATCTGTTCTGGAGGGGTTTGGGGCTAATCTACTTTGTTTGTATGTGTTGTGGTGCAGGGGCATTTGAGACTCTCTAGTGTTTACCAAGGTCTGTTTCATGTAGGAAACCGTAACTTTGAAGAATCAAAACTGCCTCTTGGTTTTATTGTTCTTGTATGTTTGTTTTTTGTTTTTTCTTTTGTTGTTTTGTATTTTTTTTTGTTTTGTTTTGGACTTAAAGAGGCAATTGACTACACTGTCAGCATTTGTTATAACTCAAAGTTGGCAACTTCTGCTAGTGTTTCAACTAGAAACCTGCCCAAGAACTGGTTATTAGGAAGAAATGAAGAAAGTGCAAACTATATAGAACTATTTTCTGCTGAAGTAGGTTCTGCTATTTTATACCGCAAAGATGGAAGAGCCCTAAGGTCTAGGGTTTCAGGAAACAGCTAAATGGCAATTTGATCATGTGGCAAATGGTGTCCTTGACCAAGTGCTGGTGGACAGTTGTATGGTCACTTTCCAAATATCTCTAGCCCTGACTTGCTATGTATACATTTGCTTCCAGTGAAAATATCTCCCACCACTGAATGTGGAGCTTTGAAAGAGTAACCTCTACCTGAGAGAGTGTGGTGTCACCTGACTGTCATGTGCCTTGAAGTATACAGCTAGTTATGTAGGCTTAAATTAAAATAGAATTTGAATCAAATTCGGCATGAGCTTCTTACCTACCAAGCTCCTACTTGACACAGCCTGAACATTCTGAGATACGATGTCTGGGAGCACATATCCAGCCAGAGGCCTGCCACAGAGTTGATGCCTTAATTGAACAAGTGTATTGTAGATGGATGTGTGACCTTTCTGTAGGAGGAGGATATGCATGAGAGAAAAGTAGAACATGAAACATCCCCTATCCGAGGCAAACCCAGTTAGGACATCTTTGTGTCACAGGCAGGGCTTAGAACTGTTGAAGCAAAGATGCACAGTCCCAGTTGGTCCCTTTTCTCCATATGGTTAAGGCTTATGTTGTACCTGGGTGTGGGGGGGGCAGGGTTCCACTGAGTTGCTAAGTTGGTATCCATAACTACAGCTGGACTACTAGTCTTTGCTTTGAGGATGCTTCCCTACGTCCTTGGGAGAGTGGTTTTCTGGTAGCAGTAATGGATCCTATCACCCAGAAGGAAATGGCCAATGAAAAGCTGAATGTGTTTTCTGAACAGTCAAATGAAGTATGGTTTCTATGCTACGGGGGGTGGGGGGGTGATTTGGGTTTGGGGGAGATGGGAGGTAGACCAAAGACTCGTAGGACAAAACAAGGTAAGGTGTAGTATTAGTATTAGTATTAGTATTAGTATTAGTATTAGTATTAGTATTAGTAGTATTTTCTGATCTAGTCCATGAGATTTGTAGTTAGCTTTTGGTAGAAAGACTGTTTCAGCCAAATTTATACTTGGGCTCCTCTTATCCTCTATGGAAGAATCAGTTGAGTGTTATTTTTGCACAGTGTATGAATAGTGTAGTGACCTAGTCCGTCTAAGCAAATTCTAAACCGTGGCCCTGCACAACTGTGCAGACAGCTCTTCCAGGTCTCTCTGAAATCTTCTCATGGGTCTGTTTAGAAGGAGTAGCCAAGAGCAAGCCTTTTGCACAGATTGGCCTTCATAGGTGGTTTTTTTTTTTTTTTTTTTTTTTTTTTTTTTTTTTTTTTTTTTAAATTCTCCAGGAGCAGTTTCAGAAGACTGTAGCATATGCAGAGAATAGCCTGTACTTCATTTACAGCAGGAGCCATAAAGACATGTCCATGGTGGTGAGACTGTCACACCATTTATCTCTTCTAATTAGGCTCTAGATCTGGAAGCCATTTAACTTTGCTTTTAGAAGTATCCAAGGGGACACACTGCAGAGAAGAGGGGCATCAGAAGAAAATGAAGCTGAAACTCTAGGTATAGACATGAATTGTTTGGGAAGGGAGAATATTTGCTGCCCTCAAGTTTGGCTGCAGAAAAGCAAGCCTAGAGGGGGTCTTTTTTGTCAACATGCCTAACTTAACACTGGATCAGAGACAGGAACAATGTACATATTACAATGGAAAATATAGGCTTGTTTCCAAGTAACCTGTATGGGCTAGGAGGGTTAGCCTGCACTGTGTAGGCTATAGATCACCTGAGACCAGACTGTTGTTAGCTGTCTGCATAGTAGGTCAGCAGATGGGTACCGGCCACACACCCATGGCCAGGTTATAGACTCCCATGTGCCGGCAAAAGTGAAAGAACTCAGCTTAGGTCCCTCCAGCTTTTACAACTAAGATGATTCTTTCCTCTGACTCTCTTGGCTGAACTCCTGTAGAGCCCCTTGGATTCCGTCATGGGTCGCACTCACAAGGCTAGCCCTGTCCTGAAGCCAGTCCTTTCTAAAGTGAGGAGGGACTTGAGGGAGCTCATTACCGCCAGACAAAACTGGATGAATGGGGACTGAGCTCTGCTGGCAGCCTTTTCTCTCCATTTCAATACAGCAGCGTGTGGAGCCCAGCCTCCTAGGATGGCTGGATAATGACCCGCGGGTGGCGCGTGGCACTCTTTGTTCCCATGGGGACCAAATGGGCAGGGTTGTGGTGAAAACCCATTTGTGCACACCTGAGGTCCAAGAGTCAATCCTTTAGGAGTCCAGTCATGTCTTAGCTCCATGGTGTGACCATCCATTAGCCTAGTTTCCTTAGCTGTCCTTTTGTCTCTCCAAGTTCGAAATACATCAAGTGGCACTTGCTTCTTATGACACTGTAAGTAAGATGGTGCATGGACTTTACTTTGGCTTTTTACTTGGTTGCTCCTTTAGTTTTTTTTTTTTTTTTTTTTTTTTGATGTGTTACGTATTTACTATTGGCCATTTTGGAGCTACAAAAAAAAAAAAAAAAAAAAAAAAGTAATGAGCAAATAGTTACTCCTGGCTCAATAGTATATATAATTCTAGTCTCTTTTTCTGCATTGATATGCTTTTCAGCAAAAAAAAGTGCTTATAATAAACAAGATTTTGTAATTTTATTTCTCTTAATATTTTATGAGCTTTTCGCCATGTTACTAAATATCCTTCTATAGCTCTGGCTGCATACAAAATATTCCCTTGTGAGCATATACCATATTAGTAATGTTGTCAGTGGTTAGAAAGGAGCTTTCAGAATTTTTGCTGTTGTGAATGAAGCACATGGGAAAGCTGTAGGCCAAACGACTTTGTAGATAGCATTGATCTGGATTCGGCCAGGTTGTGGGTGTGAGAGTGCCCCCGTGTCCAGGTGTGTCTGAGGTCTGTTCAGAAGGCAGTGGATGGGTGGTGGGCTCGTGTGATCCAGGCTGAAGCAGGAGTCAAGGACTTCCGCCAGAGGGCTTGAAGCCTTTGGGAAGCGCCAAAGCATGATGGCAGCAGAGATGGGACTCTGTTTGGAGTCTGTGAAGAGAGGGTGCTGCTGGTGTGAATAGTGGGGTTCAAAACTAGAATAGGTGCTTGAGGGTAGGTTGGACATGGGTGGGCATAGCTCATATTCACATCAAGCTTCTGGAAAGAGATGTACCATTGTTCCTTATGTATAAAGATGAAGTGAGACCAGAGCCCAGGCCCCTTGGAACAAAGAAGCTGGTGGAGTCTGCCTTCTGCTCAGGACCTCTGGACTATGAAACCTGTCTGTTCTTTCCGTTCTCATTAGCCATAGCCATCGGTGCCATCAGGAAGTTTGCCTCATACCGTTCTGGAGCTTCCCTTCTTTACATCTTCCTCTAACCCTTTCTCACTGTGTACTATGGTCCCAACAGACACATTTCTGCTCGCCCCCCTCTGCAGCCTTTCCATAGTGTGATGACTCCCCTGAGCACCAGACTTGCCAGGGTAGAAGGGATGTTTAAAGCCTAAGGCTTCCTTCTTTAATGGGTTCATCCTCACTTCTGCTCCTAAGAAGAGATGCCAAGGGCTGAAGGACTAGACCTGTCATAAGACAAATTCAAATAAACAGAGGGCTTGGACCATGGGGGCAGTGCATCAGTTTGCTGGGCAAAACATCCTGCACTGGGAGGTTGTGGTGGATTGTATAGCCCAGGGAGTGGCACTATTAGAAGGTGTGGCCTCTTGGAGTAGGTGTGGCCTTGTTAGAATAGGTGTGTCACTGTGGGTGTGGGTTTTAAGACCCTCATCCTAGCTGTCTGGAAGCCAGTATTCTGCTAACAGCCTTCAGATGAAGATATAGAACTCTCAGCTCCTCCTGCACCATGCCTGCCTGGATGCTGCCATGTTCACACCTTAAGGATAATGGACTGAACCGCTGAGTTAAGCCAGCCCCAGTAAAATGTTGTTTTTATAGGAGTTGCCTTGGTCATGGTGTCTGTTCACAGCAGTAAAACCCTTACTAAGACAGAGGTTAAACCCCAGAAAAAAAAATTTTTTTTTTTTTTTTTTCAGTTCTGGAGAGGTCAAGGTATAGGTGAGGTTGGTATTTCCTGAAGCTTCCCTCTGTAGCTCATAGAAGGGCATCATACTACTGACTCATTTTGTGGCTGTCCCTCTAGGGTCACATGACTCTAAGATCACTTCTATAAGCTAACTTCTATCTAAACATGATCAGCAATCTGATTGGATTAGGGCCCATTCATAGGGGGGCATTTAACATCAAAGACCTCTTCAAAGGCCCTATACTACTAATTACTTAAAGATGTAATTTTTTTTTTCAAATGCCTTTTAGGTTGTAATAATGATAGAATTACAGATTGTTGCAAACCACAGAGAAGCCTTCCATTAGTTGTCTTTCACGATAACATTACACCTAATGAAAGCTCAGTCAGCAAGGGGCTTGCTTTGTAATAATGAGGACCCAAGTTTGATCTTTAGACCTCAGATTTTAAAAATACCCTGGCTTGGCACATGTGCTCATAATTCCAGTGCTGAGGAGGTAGAGACAGGAGTAACACAGTGGTTCTCTGCCCAGCCGCCCAGCCAGCCTCAATTACTTGCCAAGCTCCAGACAGGCGAGAGAATTCTCAAAATCAAAGGTCACTAGTGCCTGATGACTGACACTCAAGACTGTTCTCTGCCTTTTACCACAACCACACACACATGGACCCATATACAGAAACATGCGCACACACACAATGGGAGACAGGGAGTTGTGGCTCAGTAGTAGACAACTTGATAGGATGCATGAGGCCTGGAGTTTGATCCTGAGTGCCATTAAAATAAAGCAAACAGCAGCAGCACTCTCTACCCACAAAAGAGGAAGTAGCGTGGAGTCCATTTAAATTCCTCCTATTTGCTATGCAATCGTTCCTTGGGGAAATGGGCTGTATGCATAATTTTCCCATGTGTATGATCTAGGTTTCATGATACAGATTGGAATCAAGGTGAAATCAGAGCATTTTGAATCGTGTATGTGTGTTTAGCAGATTCGTCCACAGTACTAACACACAAAGAAGAAGAGACAGGCCGAGGGATGGCTGCACAGTCTCCTGAGCATGGCTGTTTTGGAAGGAGTGAGATCCTGCTAGAGGGAAGTAGTTGTCTGGGGGGCATCTTGGAGAGGACCTATGGGAGGAGCAGGGACCCTGGCAGTGTGGTTGATTACACAGGACAGTTGCTCTGAGCTTTGTGGCATATCTATTAGACCCGAGTGGCATATCTATTAGACCTGATATATCCTGTTCTCTTTGTTATCACTTAGATTGAAACCGAGATCAGCCCTCTGTGTTTTAGCTAATGATGCAAAGAGAATTATTCTCAGATTTCACCTGCCAAGTGTTAGTTTAGTACAAAGGTCACAAGTGTACCAGCCAGCCACCAAAGAGAAGCACACTTCTTTTTAGAGCCCTGGGAGCAAAGAGTTATTTTGCTTCTGATGAGTTTTTATTTTAACTTGACATTGAGTAAAATGTGTTCTAATTCTCCAAAGAGTGTGGGTCGGGTATGGATCAAATACACCGTGACTGCAATTCTTTTAAAAGAAATAATTGAAAAGCTGTTCCTCCTGGGAGCAAGCGTAGCTCATTATATTCTTGCAACTTCATTGATATTGAGGTTTCTCTCATTAATTTCTTTTTCTGAACTAAATGGCACTGGAAGTGGTCAGCTTGTTTTGGCCGTGCTCCAGTCATCCCAGCTGCTGGTGATATGCCATCTCAATGTGTTTTGGCACTGTGTTAAGCAACTCACCCAAAGTCCTTATCTGGGGCTTCCATATTGCCTGTGAGGGTAGCTGGATTTCCTTCTTTTCTAAATGCATATATTTCACATTTGGTGGCTTTGGACATCATGGCTATGCTCACCATCTAGGTTACAGTGAGCGTTTTGAGTTAGGAGTATTGCAGTCATTTCAAGATTTAAATCCTCCTGCTTCTGTGGACCTCACTCCTGCAGACTGGCTGGGTTTCCAGTGGCTGTGAACTCAACACCCTATCAGTATGATGGTGTTTGGTAAGGCTCACTGTTCCTAAGCAACAAGTATTGTGTATCTTAAGGGAAGGACGGAATCAATAAGCGCTTCCTTGGTCATCTTTTATAGTGTCTCCATTTACAAATTTATAAACAGAGGCATAGATGAGTGGCAGGCTTATCTCATTGAGGACAGATCACTGGACAAGAGTCCTCAGGTTGTGATTTTCAGTAGCAAGTATGATCCATGAGAACAGAAACCTTTTCATTCCTCAATTAAACCACCAGAGTCCTCGAATGACTATTTTGCCTGCATATATGTCTGTTTACCACCTGTGTGCCCTGTAGAGGTCAGAACTGGGCATCAGATTCCCTGGAACACTACTTATAGGCAGAGGTGGTCGACTGTGTAGGTGCTGGAAATCAAACCCCAGTTCTCTGCAAGAGCAGCCAGTGTTCTGAACTTCAAGCCATCTCTCTAGCCCACCTCAGAACCTGCTGATTTCTAAGAGAGACTAAAGATGCTTGTTTTCCAAGAAGACTGTGTTGCGAACTCATTGGAAGCCCTCAGCCTTTGATTAAAGAATGGACATAACAACTTGAGGTAACAGTGGTTGATTTCAGCTCATGATTTGAGAAGACAGAGTCCGTTGTGTTGCGAGGGCATGGCGGTGGGTGGTAGGCCTGTGCAGCTTGAACCCCTTCCTCCTTGGTAAAACAGGAAGTCTAAACAGAACAGGAAGTGGGCCTGGGCCATAAAACCTCAAGGCCTGTCACCCTAGCAACCTACTTCCATAAGCTAGGCCCTTCTTCCTTAAGGCTCCACAACTTCCCCAAACACTGCCACTTGCTTTTGGGAGGTGTTTCATATGCAAACCAAAACAGTGAATCAACTGGTAACTTGTATTGGACTTCCTGGCAGGGATGAGGGAGACTGCTCGTGGACTTTAATGATACTGATCCGACTGATGCCATGCCTAATGCCTTTTAAAAATAAGGATGATGATTGACACAAAGTATGGAGAAGGAACACAGTTTGGATTGGTTGGGCATAAATGTCTTCTAGGTGGTTGGATGACTGCATCTTTGCAAACAGACATTCAGACATAGCATTGAAGTGGACAATAGACAGAATAGAAGACTGGAGAGGTCCAGAAGGACATGAGGAGGTACAGATTCTGGCAAAAGCACTTTCCTTCCACCAGAATATCAAAGACTGGCTTTCACCACAGCCCACGTTGCTGCACCTGGCTGATGAATACAGGCCTATTGTCTTTCCTTAACTGTAGCACAAGTGTTGTTCTCAAAGAAAACATTTTTTAAAGATCTCCCTCTATAACAGGTGTGGGTTTTTTGTAAAGTTTATTCCCAGACTATTTGCTTTTTCTAAGAATAATCTTGACTTTGTGTTCTTTTCACCCCTCAGAAGCATTCTGTAAGGACTGATGGAGTGAAGGGTTTGCTGTCTGGAAAGTTATGCTGTTTAGTGGTGTTGTCTCTGTGACTTGGGTTAACCACCCTTTATTGCCAAAGAGTATTAGAAGAATAGTATAGACACTTGTTGGAGTCTGTCTGTCCAGCATCTTGTTCTCATACTGAGGAATAGCCTTTCCTATCCCAAGTGGTTTCTGTGAGCTACACGAATGATCATGTGGTCTAGGGATAGCCAATTATGACATAGAGAAAAAGCTCTGGTCTACAGTGATTGTCCCAAGGAGTAGCTCAGTCAGAATCTACTCTAGATTCAGACAAACACCGGTTAACTTTTTTCTAGAACATTCTGGGTAAGAACCCAGAATGCACAAGGAGTCCAATGTCCATCTTGGCCGCCACAGGCAGAGGAAGTGAGTACAGCAGCAAAGCGAGTCAACCTGGAGGGTCAGAGGGCAGGGGGATGGCCCAGTACTTGCTATGCTTGAAGCTGGTGTCCAGCCCTCAAAATCCTACTTATTTGGCTATGTAAATTATCCTTCTCAGCACTTGCAGTTAGAGGCAAGATCCTACCTCTTTAGGCCTGAACATTGCTGTGTCATGTAAGATTTGTGTTGCACTGCTTTCCTCTTGAGAGTCAACCAGGCACCTTGAAAGATGAATATAACGGTTAGTTTTATTAACGCTGTCATCATATGCCAGAAAAAAACTCACAGAAGGAAGGTTGTCTCTTGGCTCAGAGATTTTAGTCCATGGCCTTTGGCTCTAGGTTCTGGCCCATGATGAACCAGGACATTATGGCATAGAAAGAGGAGGCTCTTTATACCATAGAGGGCAAGGAGCAGAGAGTGAAACAGGAACTGGAGAACAGGCTTAGCCTTCAGCTGCCCCAGTGACCTTGTTGGTCCAGCTCAGCCTCACCATTTGAGGTTCAGGACTTCGCCTTTCCAAGCTTCATCTAATTAGGGATTACTTTCTGTGCGTGAGCCTAAAGCATGATACTTCATATTCAAACCATAACTATCACTGAACTCAACTCCTGGGATGTGGTTGGCTTCTGAAGGAAGTGCTGGCTTTTTCACAGCACCAAGATATGCATCATAATACTCTGCAGACAGAGCTCCTGAGTCAATACATAAAAGAATAAGTGCTAGGCTGAAGGTTTTGGCTTTGTGTTTTATTTTATTATCTCATAGTCATTTAAGTTGCAGGTCAGGGACCAGGGGACAAGGGGGAATGCCCCACCCCTTGTCTCTATCCCTCCAAACTCAAGCATGTAAAAATAACCCATTGTCAGGCTTTTTACAAGAACAGTATGTGTTTAATAGCAAATTACTTATGTAGGCAGAGAGCGGTGAGTACATACAGCTTAGTCAATGGCCCTGTTTATTGAATGGAGAAACATAACCAACCCCGTTCTCTTTCCATGCTTGCAATTGCCAAAGTTTCCTTAACTCCCTCTAATGACTTCATATTGTCAGGAATGAATAAGCTAAATGAATATGTTCCATCCAGCTCAGCGATGCCATTTCACTTCTGCCAAGTGGTATGTGTATGTGAATGTGGTGTGTGTGTGGGGGGGGGGGGATCGGAGGGGAGGAAGGGAGAGACAAAGAGAGAGGAAGAGCGAGAGTGCACTTGCACAGGCATGCTTATTTTAGTCCATGCCACAGATGCAGTTTGCAGATATCAAAGTCTTAGTTGGTTAATGGCCACTCATAAAACCTTAAGTATCATCTTTAAAGTTGGAATCCTGCAGTTTTTGCCTTACAAATAGCAGGACTCAATGAGGTGACTTTACAGCACTCCTTCAAGCTGTAGGTTCTGTGATGGGCTTAGTGTAGGTAGGGTGATTCTTCCCTTCTAAATTTATATGTTGACTGAGATGTATGTATGCTCTCAGAGGGAAAACTTCCACCTGCATCTTAGCAAGGCTTATGACCCCCAAATGATTAAAGCCCCAGAAAATGCTTAGGTTGGGTTGACCTTGGTGACAGACTATGTTGAGTGAAATAGAAACATTTAAGATGGTTGTGGTGAGATGGGCTGACTATTATTCAGTTTGGGGGGGGGGTCGTCTCAACTTGAGCTGCTCCCTGGAGAGTTGCTGTCCTAACAACTTGGGCGACATGGTGGGAAATCAGAATGTGTTCCCAGTGACTCTGGTGACTGCTCTCTTCCTGTGCCCCCTCATGTCATCACTTCCTGCAAGAACTTCTTATGGAACTGAAATTTTCCATCTCTTCTTTTAGCCTAGCTGTGGATATTTTGGGTAATATTCAGCAATTCTTTGTGGAGGTTTGAACTAATGCACAGATAAGATCAAAACTCTCTTAATGCTGTTTTAAGGGGAAAGATTTTTAAAAATGCATTGGAATCATTAATAGAATTTGAACTCTAGAGTCAAAAGTTTCCATGTGTTCTTACTAAAAGATAGTCTCTTGAGACTTTGCAAATCAAAGACCGAGTCATGAGGGACCGAAGCAGTCATCTGGGGAAACAAATGAACTGGACTGACTTTTTAGCAAAACTTTAGCAGGGATATTTGCTCCATTCACAAAAATTCCTCTGCAGATAAAAATGGTTTTATGCCATATTATCCTATTTCAGAATAGGATAGTGTGTGTGTCTCTGTGTGTGTGTGTGTGTGTGTGAGCGAGTAAGAGAGAAAGAGAGAGAGAGAGAGACGGGGGGCGGGGGGGGTTCATTCTGACTTGTCTCCAAAGAGAGCTTCCAATCCATCTCTCTGATGCTCCGAGAATACAGTATACATGTCAGTGATTTCTTCCTGCTTCCCTTTCTAGACAAGACTTTGCTTCCCTATGAAAAGTTCACATTTGCCCACCTGCTTTGTAGGCTGCTAATGGAGTTTACAAAGGGAATTTGAATTCCCAGTAAGAGGTCTCATTAGCACAGTGAGGATCTAATAGATTCAGGAATTGTGTATGGACACTTAGAACCAGGCAGCATTTATTATTAGCTCTCAGTCATTTTCCTCACCCTGGCTTTGTCTGTAGCCATTAGCGTCACAGGGCAAAGAAACCTGCCTTCATCTAGGTGGCTCCACCTCATCAATCCAAATATACATTGATACCTGTGATTCCGGTGCTAAAGACAAGATTCAGAGGCTACTGGGCAGACGGAAGAACATGCCATACATACCCTTATCTGTAACCCACATTGGTGCTTCTGATTTTAGTTTTTAGTTTGGGCCTTCATACTGGTTGCAAGCCAGCGTTTAATTTTAGTATTCATTATTTTCACAAAGAAACCGTCACAGTTGTCTGCGTATTTAGGCAAGCGTCTGAAGTGCTTATGAATTTGGATAATGACCATCATGGCACTGAAAACACTAGCTTGCTATTCATGGGGGTCTGAGCTGTGGCATGTGCTCTTCCCCTCCTCATGAAGTCCAGGGAGGTAAATATTATTCATAGATGGAATACACTGCAGATGTAGGAGGATGAACATTGTCCTGGCTCCTATAGCTGACGAATGGCCAAACTGAGATTAAGATCTTGATCTTTGTCCTGGTGCCTAATCTCCCTGTCCTATTGCTATCCCTTCCCATGCTTATCTTATCACCTGGGTAATCCAGTTCTACAAGTGTCAAGCTGAATAGTGACTGAACCTGGAATAGTGAAATGGCCTGCCACAGGTGCCTGCCATGCAAGCATGAAACCTGAAATGCATATCTTAAACACCCATGTAGAAGCCAAGTATTGGTGGCATGTGTCTGTAATCCCAGGACTGAGAGAGAGGTAGGGGCAGTGGAGCATGGGGCTTGGTTGGTCTGCCCGTCTAGCTGAAATAGCTCCAAGTTTAATGAAAAACTGACTAAAAACAAGGGGAAGAGATATTGAGGAAAACACTTAGCACTGATCTCTGGCCTCCATAATTGACAAGGGAACAAGCTCTCTCTTGCGTGTGTGCGCGTGCACACACACACAGTTTCTTAACCCAACTACCTCATTGTTTCTGTGTCTCTTGTGTACAAAACACAGCAGTGTTGTGCACTGTCATTTCGTCAGTAACAAATAAAGTACCCAGACACCTCTAGCCTAGGAGAATCCTAGTGTTCTCAGGATTTAGCTCCCTGGAAAATTAGAAACTTTATCAGATGAAGCTTTGCTTCTGAGAGAGAAAGAGGGGGTAGGGAGGGAGGAGAGGGAAGAGAGAGAAAGATAAAGAGAGAGAGGGAGGGAGGGAGGGAGAGAGGAGGAGAGAGGGAGAGGGGAAGAGGGGGAGAGGGAGTGAGTCTGAGAGGGAGAGTTGTTTTCAACACCCCCCCCCTTTCCTACAATAAGAAAATCTTATTCACCAGATGGCTTTGTTTACGGTTTTTTGGCCCAGCAGCATTTAATCTGTATACATCCGTGGTGATTATGCAACTTGGACTTGAGTTTTGCATGCCCAGACTCTGGCAAGTGGATTTGTCCCGTGCAATTCAAGGAAACTTAGAACCTTCTAGATCACCCCTGGACAGGTAGAGGGAGGAGGACATTCCAGACCACAGACAGGCATGTGAAAAGGGTTAGGGAACAAGCAGGGCTCTGATAGATAAAGCGATGCCAGGCACGAAGCCTCCCACCCACTGCAGTGTGTGTCATTTATGGTGGCTGAGCCCTGGGCCGTGTGGAGACTGTCAACAGAGTGACCCTGGACATGAACTTATGTCTACAGAAGACTAGGGGAGGGAACGGCTGCTTTCAGCCACCCCTGAGTGCATGCTTCCTTAAGGAACTGAAGACCCTACCCTCTCCACTTGAACGTGGAGCTAATCATCTAAAGCGCTACCCACTGCACAGGTCTCCCAATGCTTCTTCTCCAGACTCTGAAAACCACTTTTCTACTTCTGTCTCTATGAACTTGACTCTCGGTGCCTCATATAAATAGAGTCATGTGGTATGTGTCATCTTGTGACTGGCTGACATCATTTAGAAACATGTCCTTGAGGGGCATTGAGGCTGCAGCCTTTGTCAAGGTGTGTTTTCCTTTATAAGGCTGGTAATATTCCCCCATCTCTCTGTCTGTCTCTGTCTGTCTGTCTGACTGTCTCTGTTTCTCTCTCTCTCTCTCTCTCTCTCTCTCTCTCTCTCTCTCTCTCTCTGTGTGTGTGTGTGTGTATGTGTGTGTGTGTGTGTGTATGTGTGTGTGTGCATGTGTACACATTTTGGAAATATAATAAATCATCAATATTTACCTCTAAAGTGTTGAGTTTTTTCTAGCTTTTAAAACAATTTGTTTTAGTTTATGGGTATGAGTGTTTTGTCTACATGTATGTATGTACACCCACAGGCATGCCTACCTACATCAAAAGAAGGTGTCAGACCCTCCAGAAGTGGCATTACAGATGGCTGTGAGCCACCATGTGGGTGATGCGAACAGAGCCCAGGTCTACTGCAAGAACAACGAGTACCCTTAACTGCTGACCCAATTCTCTAGCCACAGATAAGAGGGTCTTTTGAAAAGGAAAATCACAATACTATTAACATTATCTTAATGCTAAGCAATCTACAGTTAGTGTTAATGTTCAAGTTAATTATCTTCAGGGGGAATAAAACAACTTATGTCAGATCTAACATGTCCAGTGTGCAGCCATTGACTTGTCTGCTATTTGTTTGTTGGACACGGACACCTACTCTGTAGTCTTGGTTGTTCTAGTTCTGGTTGCATAGACCAGTTAACTTGACCTTGAACTTGGGGCCATCCTCCTGCCTCCTCAGCCTGAGTGATATCCTTGCATCCATGTATCTCTGTGTCTAGCCTGTGCACTTGTCTTTGACATTCATTTTTCTGAACAATTCTTTCCATCACTTTCCTCTGGACAGAATTAAAGATGTCTGTTCATTACCCTATAGTTTTCTGCAGTCTCATTGCTGTTCTTTGGTTTACCCTCTGTCTCCTGCTGATACCCGCATCCTCAATTCATTCTGGATCTATAGTCCCAACTGCTTCAGGCAGGAGGTCCCTTACATGGAATGACCCACACAGTTTGAGTTTCTGTTTCGTGATATTCACAGGACCAGAAGTGGTTCAGATTTGAGCCATTTCACGGTCTTGAGTATTTGTAAGAACTTTACTGCTTGAACAAAGCTAAACATGAAATTAAAAATCTCAAAGCACCAACAGCTGGACCCATTCCATTCGAAACTGTCACATAACAAGTGCACAGGACTTAGAGTGTCATATTGACACTGAAAGAAATTTTAAGGTTGAGGCCTTTTGAATTGGGGATTTGAATAGGAGTGATCACACTGCTTGTCCATCATAAGACACATGATAGGTGGTTTTCTTTTCCCATGAGGCTTCCAAACATTGCCACATTGAAACTGATGATCTTTGTTTGTTTTCTAATGTGGCATGTAGATCATTTTGGAAGCAACCAAGTGGATGATATTGTATTCATGAATTAATTGAATTTCCTTAGTAGTTGCTAGGAGCTCAGGCTTGATTTGCTTTATGAAAACCAGTAAAGTATCCTTGACAGTGTTCTTTATCATTCTGAGGATCACTAAACTTCAGATGCCCTGCCTGGGTATATCTTCAGCTTACCGAAGAGCAAAACCCACTGGGCTCTGGGTGGTAACACTCTTCAGAGGCAGCTCTCTTGAGCAGCTTGACATCCAGTGACTTTCCTGATTAGGGTTCTTGGGTTAGATGAGAAAATTTTAAAGGTCCATTCTCTCTACAGATGATGGGAGAAGTGGCCTCTTGAGTTGGAAGAGAAAAGAAAAGCAGCATGGAGTGTGTTTGCCTGTGTGGTCTTAACTCTGCTCCAGTGAGGGAAGCGGGCACCCAAGAGGGGAGTAAAGGTGTGGAGAGAGACTGCTGAAGAGAGGAGAAAAATCAGAGGTTCTAGGTCAGGGAAGGAGTCGGAAGTGTTTCCCCTCCTCCTGCCTTCACCTTAAAATCTAGTCTATCTCTGTTAGCTGTTAGGAAGAGAGCAGTTTAACCCAACCAGTTGGGCACTGAAGGTGCGCTACACTAGAATAGAATAACCTCAGCATATTTTTAATGGGAAAATAATGCTTTGTTACCTGAGTTTTAGCCTCTTACACAATTTACACATTTTTAAGGGAAAAATCCAAATGAAATGTTTGTGAATCTTAGTGAAAGGTGGTGACATTTGGGGATGAGAAAGGGTCATTGCTAGAGTACCTGGTCCATCGGGTACCGTTTACACACCGTAAACCACCTCCTTCCTAGTGGCTTCTCAGAGTCTCAGGCCTGTGAATTGTGCAGAGCTGCTGCTGAGCAGACATGAGCCTGTGATAGTCACTCGTTCAGGAGATTTTACACTTCTCATTGGCCTCTTCTTGGAAGGCATCTCTCTTGAAGCAGGCACAGTGGCATCTTTCAAGACCTCCAAACTGCTTGAGGGGATAGCGTTATTAGCCTTTGGGAACAGGAGAGGAGATATGAGGCAGGATCATTAAAATCTCCACAGCTGTTCATGACAAGAACACCATAACCCTCGTCATACCTTAAGCTAACCACAGTAAGGCCTCGTGTGGATTTTGATGGAAGCCTGGACACTGACCCAGGCTGGCAGGGTTTCCTCCTAGTACTTTGCCCCTTCTCAGCTCTGTGGTTACTTATTTATAGCTAATATGGGGGTGATGGCATATCTCTTACTAAAGCTCTGATTAGAAAATGTTCTGCTGGTCCACAGGAAGTACTTAACTCATTCTTATCAAGCAGAGGTCTAAATGTCATCCCAACCCCACCTAGATTTCTAGATTTAAAAACCAGCTGATTTTTTCCCCAAAGTACCATCTAGGGATGTTCTAATGGGACACTTATTAGCCACATGTGGCTGTAAATTCATTAAAGCCACATGACATTGACCATTCAGGTCCTCACCTGCGTTAAAACAGTCAAACTCCACAAGTAGCTGCCGGCTCCTATGCTGGAGAATTCGGGTTACAGAATACACTTGTCTCTTGCAAAGGTTCTTTCCTGCAGTTCTGGTCTGCAGAGTGTGAGCACCGTGAATCTGAACAGTGCCATAAGAACCCAGTGTTTGGTTCTAGAGCTCTATTCCCGGTACCAGATCTTTCTGTACAATTAGAAAAGCATGTACTGACTCCAGGGACCGCAGGTTCCTAGAGATAATGAGGTTCTTGCAGGTGCATCTGAGAGCTAGGGAGCTCCTCCAAGGGAAAGGGTGAGGTTGTCCTGAGAGGTGGCAGAGTCCCCAAGTGCCTTTGAGCCCCATAGTCCTCTGTGTAGACAGACTCTCTGGGTATTAAGGCTGCACGTTCCTGAGTTCTAATGTCCCATCCCTTTTCCCTCATAGCTACCAAATGTCACCCGTATGGGTTCCACAAGTGCCATTGCTATGAGTATGAGACATGGAGTCTTTCACTTCTGCACTGAGTACAGACCCACCTTGTAAAGGGCTTCGGGCCAGAATACTTCAGTTCCCTGTTTTGGGGGTTTCATCTGCATGAGAAGTGGGTGAAAGGAATGCTGGCTTCCTGGCTGAGGATGGAAAAGGCAGCCACCCACTGGCTTGAGAAACCAGTTTCTGCTTATGCTCCAGAGGGCTCATTAGAGATGCTGGTAATAAGGGCTCTGTGCCCAGCTGTCATCTTCCTACTTCACCTAGTGAGCAGGTAGCAGAGCAGTAAGCTCTTGAGGCAGGTCCTGTGGGAGGCTGGGACTATACCACATTGCACACGGGGAAGGGTTTTCTGAGCCTGTTTTACAGAAGAGGGTACAGTGTGAAAATGGGTGGCTGGAAAAGAATGGGAGAAAATATCCCAGGCACAACATGTTGCTTATGTTTCCAACGTGACACAGGAGCACCCCCCCCCCCCCCAGCTTCTGAGAGTTTGCAGTTTGGGCCCGTGCTCTTATCGTTGATCTTCACATCTGTGCAATGAGCAGAGTTTGCAGGCCGTTACCTGGCGCACAGTAAGCCCTCAGTGATGGCTTGTCATTGTAACCGTTTCTCCTTGTCCTCTTACTAGTTTTATTCTAAGTGAGAGGAAAACTGGAGCTGGGTAAATGTCTCGGTTGATAAAGTGCTTACCATGTAGGCATGAGGTCCTGTGATCCCTAGCACACACAAGAAAAGGCCAGGTGTGGTAATGAACACTTGTCACCCCAGTGTGGAAGAGCAGGGACATGGGGACTCCTGGTGCTTGCTGTCCAGCTACTCTAGCTGAATCCCTGAGCCCCAGATAAAAGTGAGGGACCTCACTTCAAGAAACAAGATGAATGTCTCCTGAGATGTTGTCCTCCAGCCTCCAGTGCATACCCCTACATACATGTATACCTATATATGTGAATGCATGTATACATATATGAATGAATCTCTGAACAAACAATTAATAGAAATTGTCTCTGGGGTTATACACACACACACACTCACACACACATACTCATACACACATACTCATATACACACGCACACACACACATACTCATACACACACACACACACACACACACACACACACACACACCACCTGCCATCTACCTGGGCCAGTTGTTCACAGCTTACTGAGACCGGTTCTGCTCATCATTAAAAAAGGGGTCCCCTCTAGGGAGCTCCTTGTGACATTAAACTTCAATGTCCTCAAGTTCCTTGTGCAAGGCTAGACACAGAAAAGGTTAGGTCCTCTCCCCTCCCACTTGAAAGCATCTTTTCTGTTTAATCCCCAAGTGATAAGTGAAATGGCACGTGAGGGAGGTGAATCTAACAGCCAAGAGAGGGAGTGACTCTGGGAGCTGCATGCAATGCTATCAGAGAGCTCAGTGCACTGCCTGTTGGTATCTGGGGATTGGTGTCATGGTTACAAAATGGTTCCTTTCAACCATGTAATAGTCCTTTCCATGTGCCAACCTGCTCGATGATGATGATGATGATGATGATGAGGATGAGGATGATGATGTGCATGTGTGTTCTTTGTAATTTTTATGCAATCAAATTTTAAGGGTTTTTCAGAATTTTAATTTGAAGCTTTTAAATAAATATCTATAAACCAACAGCTTTCAGCAGAAATGAAGTAGAAACATATAAGCTTCTATTAGCTTAAGTTATTCTATTAGTTAAGTTATTACTTAACTTCTTAAGAGCTGTATAATTATGACCCTAAGCTAGCTTGTAACCTTTTATTTTACTTAATTCTTTGATTAGCACAATAATTGGATATATATATATATATATGTTTATCATAATGTGATATTTTCATTAATGCACACACTGGGTAATGATCAAATCACAGTAATCAACATATCTCTTACCTTCAGTTTCTATCATTTCTCTATGACAGGAGCTTTCAGATTCCTCCCTTGTAGCTCTTTTGAGGTACACAGTGCATTGCTCTTAACTGTATTTTCCATTATGCCACATAGCATTGCTGTCTCTTTCTCCCATCCGACTGTAACATTGTGCTGAAGTTTGCTGATTTAGCTTCTAGATAGCCACAAAAAGTGATTACATCTCCCAAATTACAAGTCAAGAATCTGGGAAATGAACTCACTCATCCAGGGTCCAGTGAAGTTGTGCCCAGGGCCTCATAATCACTGCTTTCTACCTGTGATAGTTAATATTGACTGGATTTAGAATTATCTAGGAGGCACACCTGTGGGGATATCAGGGAGGGTATTTCCAGAGAGGTTTATCTGGGGATGAAAGAGCTACTCCAAATGTGGGCAGCACCACTCCCCAAACTGGAGCCCTGCACTGAATAAAAAGAAGAAATGAGACTGAGTGCCAGCATTCACTGGTCACTCTCATTCACTCACTCATTCATTCACTCTCTCTGCCTCCTGACAGTGGACAGACACAGTAGGACCAGCTGCCTCTTGCTCCTCTGATCTACCTTCTCCGCCATGATGAACGGTGACCTCAAACTAAACCCTTTGCCCTTAAGTTGCTTTCTGTCAGACATTTTGTCACAGCAATGGGAAATTAATTAATGCACTAATTAGGTGACTGATAATTTAGAGATTCCAGAGAGAGACAGTGGGGAGCTGCATTTCCTGTTTAGCATTTATATGCATATCAGGCCCACCTGTGATTAGTAATCACAGAGGTGCAGTGGAGGATGGGTGGACAGAAAGCATAAGTCAAGGTTGATTCCCATCCTTGAAGATGGTAGGCTTCCCAAGCTTGGACTGTGATGCTCCACCTTCTAGGGTCCCCTTAACCTGTGGCCTGCTCTATTCCTAGAATCTGCCTCAGACACGGGGAAGAAGCCATGGCTCTGCAGCAAGACTTCACCTTCCAGCGTTGTGGGGTAGATGTTCCCCACGCTCTGTAGATGAGAAAACCTCTATCCTCCATTCACTTGGTATCTGCAGCCAAGCCTAGATGCGTACCTGATAGGCCCCAAGTTGCTGCTTCTTGCTTCTTCGTGGGTCTAGCCCACAGCTTATATTCAGCCTCAAAGGACCAAACTTTGTACAAGGCACAGCAAGGCCAAGTTCTCAGCACAAAGGAGATTTATTTGTGTCCCAGAGGGACAAAGAGCAGGGAATAAGAGACAAAGTCAAAAGATAAAGGATGAAAGAGAAGAGGACAAGGGAGCAATGGAGAGGGGTGGAGGGTTATTTGCCCCAGAGGTTCGAAACAGCCTCTAGATAGATAGGAGACAAACATGGCTCATAGGCAAATGGCATTTTATAAAGGGGAAAAGGGAAGCCCGGTGTTAGGATGAGATGGTTTGTTTTGATCGGGCATGTTAATTAGGTGACCAAATGGGCCTTTGATTGTTAGACTTCAAGACTTTGATACATGGACCTTGGTGGCCAGCCTCAAGAGGAGGAAAAGGCCAAATAAAGGAAGAGACCTTGGTGGCTAGCTTTAGGGATATAATCTATCAGTTCAGCAAAAGCAGAGGGAATGGGGGAAGGGCAAGGCCTGCCAGAGCCATGCTTACTATGCCCTGGGTCTTCTTGAGCCCTCCACATCCCTCATGGCCTTTCTCCAATCTCTGCACATTGCTCAAAATCTCCCTGCTGCTATAATACCACTAAGCTCCAAACCCATCACTGTCACACACTGCTGTCTTCAGCGATGGAAGCTTGCACTGACCACTGAACCCTTCTGTAGGCCCAGCCAGGCCTTAGCAGGTAGCACAGACAGCCAAAGTCTTTTGCCCAGAGCTATACAGCTAGAAAAGCAGAGTCATGCCTTGAATCTAGGCATTCGAGCCCTGGCACAGTGTTTCCAGCCATTGCCTGCTTCTTCACTGCGCACCAGTAACTATAGACATTCCTTCCCACCCTGCACTCAGCTAGTTCTTCCATGTGTGTCTGGTCTGCCTTCTTTTCTCCCGGATCTCAGCCATTCATTCCCTGTGCTTTCCATTCTTGGGTCCTACATAGTCACAGCTATTCTTACACGGAGTGGAAAGAGTCAGGCTTCTGTGTTCTTTCCTGATCCAGGCTCAGGTCAGCCTCATCTCTGTTTCTAGTACCTTCCTCAGAGGCCTGACATTTACCTGTTCTCAGTATAAACAGTAGCAGTGGATGAGGGTATTTACCAAGCTTACATAGGCCAGCTCCATGAGAGCTCTTCACTGCCCTTGAGCCTCTCCCTGCAAGTCTGTTTGGAGAAGAAGAGAGTGGAGTGACTAAGCCTGACCCAGTGGGGTTGAACTTGGGACCTCAGCTTCAGACTCTGGCCCTTATCATGTATGTATAGAAGTGGCTCAGCTAGAATAGGGAATTTCAAGCCAGTGCTTAAATATATGGCACTTTTAAAAAATGATCCTGAAAATCAACAAGATGATCCAAGGACATTCATTGCCCAGCACCCTTGACCCCAAGCTCGCCGCCAGTGTGCCTAGGAATCAGAGTAGGACCACTCCTCTTTCAGGGTATGCTCCATACCAGCCTGAGCTGGTTGTTGAGTGAGTGTCCCTGCCTTTGGATGACATTAGGCTCTGTTCTGCATCCTGCCACCTCTTCCCTGGGTAAGGTGTCCTGTCACCTTCTGACCACCTGGCATTTCTGCAAGCCTTGGCAAGTATCTTGGGCCAGGGTTAGCAAATGTTCATGAGGGATGCAATCAGGAGCTCTTGACCTTTGCCCTTGGGCTCTGTCACCTTGCCAGTTTAGGAAGGTAATTTATTGAACAGAAGTCTGAATGGGGTGTGTAGAAAAAAATTAACCTTTTAAATTTATGGTCCTTCCTCAGCATTGCTGTGGGAGCCTCCAGCCTTGCAATTAGAGGCTGTTAGGCAGCCAGCGTGTGAAATTACTTCTTCAAGATCCCTGAAGGATGTAGGTAAAACAGCTCCCAGGCAGGGTCAAGGCAAGCAGGCAGGTGGATTTCCTTCCATGGGAAGGTCATGGGGTTTCTCCAGGGGGAAAAAGTGACAGCTTATTTAGGTATGCGGGAGAGAGAAGGACAAATGACCAATCAGGACTCAGCCCTGAAGACTAACACTCCCTGGGCAGCAAGAGATGTCCCCCAAGCGCTACTTGATCATGTGAGAAGGGCCTGGTTTCTCCAACTTCCAACTCTACATGAAAGCTGTGTGTCCTTGGCTGAATGTCTTGGCTTCTCTGAGTTCACCTTTCAGCCTTTGTGTGAGGAGGAGAGAAATGAGAGGAGCTGGAAGTCTGCTTACAGCATGAACTCTCTGTCACCCACAGCTGGGAGCTTTGAGTCTCCCAAGGGTTCTGTGCCCTTTCCCACATGGGGTGTCTTGTTTTTTCACTCTTTTGCTTTAAAGTACACACTTCCCCCCTTCCTTTATTACTAATGTAAAATAACCTGCATTTCCTAACTGTTGTGTAGTTTCTCTCCTATGGGCTCTTGTCTCAGAGTATCCAGTTTCCCTTTGGGCCCAGCTTTGTATACTACAGAGGCTCCATAAATGCCATCCAGTGTCAGGAACCTATAGTTCTACAAGCAAGCTTTGGTTATTGCCCTAGAGGGACAGCTTTGGTGGTACAAGTGGGGTTCTGTATCAGAGTGCTGGTCTGTGTGTTGGCTAGGAACTGCTTGTTTCCTGCATACCATGGCAACCTCGGGGCGGGGATAACACAGTGGAAGAGCTCATATAAACATAAAGAGGCCTGCTCTTTGTCTAGAAGTGATGACTCCCCAACCTATAGCTTTGCTGCCAGTTTAGGAAAATCATTTGCTTCACAGTAGCTATTACCTGTACCTTTTGACTATAGAAAAAGAAAAAGGGCAAGTCTGGCATTTGCCCCATACTGACATCTGGTTAGACTGTGGTTTCTGTATGTCTATGTGTATATGTATGTGTATCTGTAAGTGAATGTATAAGTGTATATGTATGTGTATAATGCATATGCGTATGCATATGTGTAAGTGTAGGCTGAACTCTAAACCGCCACATCCTTGTCATTCCACTGCATGACTTAGTTGGGAGCGTTACAGGGTGCGCATATGAAAACCCAGCTGCCCTCTCACAGTTTACATACTGCCTTACAGCTGTGCAGATAAAGCTGGCTTCTGATCAGTTCAGTGCTTCTCCTGTAAGGGATGGTGCGCAGAGACAGAAGTTTGAATCACATGCCCTGGACTCTGATTTGAAAGCCTTCTCTCTAGATTTAACATGTCTCACTTCAGATCACAGCAGCACTCTCTACCTGTTGAAAAATCTTCAGGGGAACCCCGGCATCAGCCAGATTCAGCAGAGCGACTCTGCCACTTAAGTGTGATGTGTACTGGCTGGCTGCTTCTCCCTCACCTGCTTCTCCTCCTGTACTTTCTTCTAAAAGCACTTCTCAGGGCCTTCTGTCTCTACCATGCAAAGACCCCACGAAACATGCTGTCAAAATCTCTGGTCCATTGTACTTTCTGTGGTTACCTTATTTAAAAACACAAAACATAAAAATTGCTATCTTAATCATTGCTGAGTGTATAGTTTTAAGTATCACTGTAGAATTAACAGAATTCTTAATTTGTAAAACTGAAACTCTGTCCCTTACACCACTCCCCATCTTTGACTCCACCACAGTCTATGGCACTTTCTGTGTTCTGCCTCTATGAGGTCTCACTGTTCTAGGTACTCCATACAGCCTAATTCTTTTTACACTGCTTTTATTTAATGTTGTACCTTCAAGGCTCATGCATATTGTAATGTGTGTTAGAATTTCCTTTGTGTGCACATGTTTATATAGATATGTGCAGCTCATGCCAGTGGTGTGTGTGTGCACATGCATGTGCCTTTGTGTATGTGCCTATGCGTGTGTGCCTATGTGGATGTGTGTGTGTGTAGGCTAGAGATCAATGCTGGGTAACTTCTTTGGCCTCTTTCTACCTTATTTTTAAGGACAGGATGGCTCACTGAATCTGGACATCATTCATTTGGCTAGCCTGGCTGGCCATGGAACACCAGACATCAATTTGCTGCCACATCCCCAGTACTGAGGTGGTAGCTGGGTTCTGCCGACTCAGGATATTGGGGTGCTAAGCTTGGGTCATCATGCTTGCATGGTTCTTTATTGTCTGGGCTGTTTTCTTAGCCCCTAGATTTTACTTTTAAAAGATGGACTCATAATCCATCACATCCCTCTTCCACATCTGCTTTTGCTGTCTCCGCCTCAAGCTATTGTGAATATGCTGCATTGAATACACATGTGCCTCGGAATCTCCGGTTCACTTCTCTGGGCTGTATACCCGGAAGTGGAAATGCTGACTGATAAAGCGTTCAGCGATCTGGCTTCCTAAGAAACTGCAGTATTCCTTTCTGTATCCTACAGGGTCACTGCACACACACGTGCTCTGTTTCATTGATAGTGAAATGAAGGCCACTGGAAGGCTCCATCAAGAGCCCTGAGCCCTGAATGGGAGGCAGAAGTGTGGAAGTGTCTTCACACCACCCCAGCAGAGCTGTGGTTCCTAGGAAGCTGCTACTTTCTCCAGGCTTTCTCTTGCTGAATTTGATTGACACATCTCCCCCTTTCTCTCTTTAGGGCTGGGCCTTGTGGTTTCTTCCCAGTCTTCAGTGCCTGAGTAATTCTCAGGATACCCCTGGGCCCTGTCCTGCCCTCTAGCAATTCTCTTCCCTCGGATGCATTTCAGTGGATGCCTTAAAATATACTTCCTGATGGACAGGAGGAGTTACTAGCAGAGAACCTGGGCACAATGTAGTGACCATTCTTTACTGCCATCTCCTTTATCTGTTAACTGCTTCCCTAATGTTGTTGACATGCCTCCATACAGTGTTTGCTAGTGAATAAGAAAAAAAAAGGAAGTAAAGAAAGAAAGGAGGGAAGGAAGGAAGGAAGGGAGGGAGGGAGGGAGGGAGGGAGGGAGGGAGGGGACTGTTCCTAGACATGATGGAGGAGAAAGTTTGTTGTAGCTGTGAGGGAAAGCACAGCCAGAGGCAGAGATATCAAGGAGGGTCTGGAGTAGACATGCCCCTGAGCCATTCAAAGAGGGGAAGGAGGAGGGAGAAGGAGGGAGTGGGAGGCCCAAAAGAGAGTAGGGTAACCAAAATGGCTAGAGTATATAGGGAAAAGCTGCCTAGACTCCTGGGCTGGAGTGTTCAGGATAGGGGACAGAGAATGCCAGCCAGGAGTGTCCAGTAACAGGCAGGGTCTGAGGGATTGCAGGGAGAACCTGGCAGGCAGAATCCACTTTGATATGTTAAATAAGGCACCTGAGCCATTCATCCCAGGTTTGAAACCTTACACTAGTATTGAGCAACCATTGCATTCTTTTGCAGGGTCCCTCTTAAACATACAACTTGTAGGGAGTCCCCGGAGTTGCCTTGTTACAGGGTGAACCCTTCAGATCCCACAGTTCTTGGTCTCTGAGCTGAAGGCACTAAGGTCAAGGATGACAAGAGAGAACAGTGTGATTAAGGACCCTGGATGGAGCCAAGCCTTGGTCTCAGCATCTCTTAGCTAGGCAGTGCCAGGTAGGTAGCATATGGGTAAAGCTGAGCTCTGAGAGGCTCTGGGCTCACAGAGGTGAGTGACTTCATGTCCCATCAGATCTTTTCTATGCTCTGCTGCCCAATCTGCTCTTGGAATGCAGACAGCAGCATACTGAGTTGCTATGTGTTCAGGAGGTTTTGGATGTCTGATATGAAGAAGTCTGAGTGCTCCTAAGGGCCTATCCAGGAAGAGGCAGCCCCTTTGGAAGTGGTATACCTGAGTCCATCAGGAGGGAATGCCAGTGCAAGAGAGGTATCTGTCAGGGGACACTGAGAGGGACTGGGGCAGGAAGCAGCTGCACAGCGCATGCCCATGGAGGGATTAGCTGCACAGCGCATGCCCACGGCACTTATGCTCCACACTCTTGTAGACTCACGCACATGTGCTCATATGTGTACATGCTCATTCACACACTTACACCCATGCATACACATGCACACTTGTGCCCATGCATGTTCACACTTGGAGAAGAGCAGAAACATCACCCTTTCTGAAACCACCCATACTGATGCCCCTGCCACCCCCAGATTACAGTTTTCTCTACTAGCCTCTATTCCCTGGCGTGAGCACTGAAACCTTCATTGAGCTGATGTTAGACAGGTTTCATTCTGACCTGTGACCTGGATGCTTGATTTGCTTGTCAGACAAATATTCATGAATTATTTGAATACAGTTGAGTGCTGGGTATATGACAATGAATAAGGAAACAAAGCTCCTGGTTTTATGGAGTATACATTCTAGTCTGGGGTGAGGTGGGGTGCAAAAGACAAATAAGGAAGAAGTTTAAATGAGGAAACAACATAATTGCAAATTATAATGAATTCTAGGGGAGGGGATGGGGATTGTCACCACAGGCAGAGGGAACCATATACTTAAAGTCCTGCTGTAAAGAGAAGGGAAGCTACTACATAGGAAAAAACCAAACCAAACCAAACCAATACAAAACAGATTCCCAAGACAGAGTGACCAGGAAGGAGATGGAAAAGATCAGAGGTGGCCATAGACGGCTACTACAGGGATAAATGGGCCTTGTTAGGATCCTATCTTGTTTTACTGCGTCTTATGGGAATTCGTATTTGTTCATTTCCAATAGGAGTGGTGATCTGTGAATGTCTTTCCATATAGGAATGGGCGACATATTTGCAGCAGTTAGATGAAATACTGGTCTGGAGAAGGGGAGTGAAGGGCATTGGAGCTGGATTGGAGAGGCATCTCTCCTGTGCAGTCAGAGCGGGAGAGCGAGGAGAAGAGAGTGGAGAAGACCCAGGATACCCCTCTAATTTCTGATTTCTCAAGCACTATGAAGACAGAACCATAACCAGTTCAGCTTCTTCAGGGCAGAGAACCAGGCTAAGTGTCTTTAAGTATGAACCACACTCTTGCCTTTGGGGTTAGCTAGCCTGGAGCAGACTATGGGCCCCAATTTCATCACTTGCCTGGGCTGCTCTTAGATATCCCCAGTTCTGGATACAGCACAGAGCCACCAAGGAGCTCTGAGGCCAGGGGAGAGAGAGTATGAGGATGAACAGACAGCTTACTCAAGTTCTGCTGTGGTCAAAGCCTCCCTCAAACTGGTTTGAATATTAAAAAAAAAAAAAAAAAAAAAAAAAAGGCAAGACACAGCCCACTATACCAGGAGGCAAAAATGTCGGTCTGCAATTAAACTTTCCCTTCTGAGGGGAAGGTTTCTGGGCAGAGCATTAAAATACAGGTTGGGCATTCTCAAGCCAAAAATACAAATCACACAGAGTGCTCTAAAATTTGAAAGTTTTTGAGCAGCAACTCGATGCTGTAAATGGAAAATTCCACACCCTGTATTCCATTCCTTATAGTGGTTTGCAGTCAGAACACAGGTGCACTAAAGACTCAGTATCAAATTAGCTTCAGGCTAGGTGTGTCAAGTGTGCATGAAACATAAATGACTTTTGTGTTTAGACTTGAGATGTATCCCAAGTGGTCTCATTACATATATGCAGATCTTCCAAATTTGGACATGCTTTTCAGCCCAAACATTTCAGAGAACAGATATTCAACCTGAAATAAGTTGGGGAGGGGGGTCTTTTGATTTGGTAAGCCTACCAAAGACAGAAATATAAAAGTTTTGTTTAAAAACACAGATTAGCTAAGAAGATACCTTACTGTGCAAAGTGCTTGCTTGCTTGCTCATTTGCTATGCAAGCATAAGGACCTGCGTTTTTCCCTAGACAGTTATATAAAAAAGCTTGGTACAGTAGCACATACCTATAATCCTAGCACAGTCAAGGTAGGAACAGGATTCTGTTTGTATTCTTGCTGGCCAGTCAGTTTAGCTGATTCTGGTGCACTCCAGGTTCAGTGAGAGGCCTTCTTTAAAACAAGATGGAGATTGGAAAAGAAACCCGATGTTGATCTCTGCCTCCCAATACACAAAGAACTAGAAAACCACAAGTAGCTTGCACATTCCGGGACAGTAGCTTGCATGTACAGAGCCAGCAGCCTGTATGTACAGGGTCAGAGGAAGGCATCACATTATCAGAAGCCCAAGTCCCTTTGACATAATACATCTCCAATGTACCTGTTCTCATAAAACCAGTAGGAGGTCACTATGCACTATGAACTGAATTGTCATCAGGAGACCTCAACTTCTAGAATGTTCAACTCAGGAAAAAGATGGAATCTTTTGTAGCTCATAGGGGTAATAATTAGGGGAGTATTCCCTAACTTTGAAATGTATATTAGAGAACAGAATGATACTGGCTAGTTTTATGTCAGCTTGACAAAGGTTGGGGTCATTTTGGAAGAGGGAATCTCAGTTGAGAAAATAGCTCCACCAGATTGGACAGTGTGCAATTTCTTGACTGATGCTTGATATGAGAGGGCCAAGATTGCCGTGGGTGATGCCATTCCTGGGATGGTGGTCCTGGGTGCTATAAGAAAACATAGTTAAGCAATACATGGAAGGCAAGCCAGTAAGCAGCATTCCTCTATGGCCTCTACCTCCATATTTCAGCCCTGACTCCCCTGGATTTTGGACTACAAGTTTTAAGATGAAATAAACCCTTTCTGCCCTAAGCTGATTTGGGTCATGGTGTTTTATTACAGCAATAGGTACCCCAACTAAGACAAGAACAAAGTTAAACAAACAAACTGTCAAAAGACATGGAAGAATTAGACTAGCTTTCTCCAGTCTTGTCTCTGCTGTAGTGTAGTTACATTCAAAAGGAAAAGGCCATTAGAATCTATTTTCCTGGCTTATTTTCCATGGTACTTAAAGGCTACAAAGCAAGTTCTATTGAGCTCAGTTACCAAAATCCTCTTTCACTTTAGCAAGTTTCTTCTAGGAGAAAGGGTGGGGCTGTATCTTTCCAAGCTCATCTCCCTAGAGGAAGCTCGTGGTGTGTACAGTGTGTGCTCCTGGGGAAAGTTTAAGATCAAATGTGTGTGTAAGTGAGCGACATCAGTCAGAAGGTCCTCCTGGTCTGCTGCTCTATCTTCAGCCATACCCCAGAATCTTCAGAGGAAGTTCTCTACATGGGGCCTAGGTGACCACAGGAAAAGGTCGGGATGAGAGTCCTCGTGAGCTGGCTTGTCTCTGCTCCCTTGCATTTCCTTTTTTGTTTTACAGGGTTTAGAGTATCCTCCTACAGGAAGCCCAGCTTTTTGAAGCAGACACACTTACCCTTTGGGGAACCACTTTCCTTTATGAGGCTCCTGTGGTAACCTCCTTTCATGCCAAGGGTGGTCCTTTCAGGATGTGTGGCCTAGAATGAGGCCCACACAGGAGGAGTGGCCAGCCTTTGACCTGGGAATCTAGTTTGAGCATGTGGCACCCTGTGCAGTGTTGAGCTCTCTAGGGTCTTTCTGGAAGAGAGTCTTGTGTTCTTAGTTTGGTTTTATACCCCATGCATGGTTATTGTGGTATCTCACACACCACCTCTTGCATCTTCTCTGTTCTGGGGGTTCTATGGTAAGTTATTTTTGATGTGGGCAGAGCTCTCAATTGGACAGAAAAAGATCAGTAGGAGCTGATTGCCCTTGACAATAAAAGGGCCCTGCAGAGAATGCTGCTTTCCTTGAGGCAAATGCAGCAGATCTGGCCCATCAGTTCTTAGTCATTTTGTCTTTTTCTTTTAGTGTATCTCACGGTCTGCTTCTAGACTGCCTCTGATGTTGACTTCTCTAGAACAGCATGCTGGAACATGGAGTGGCTGTGTCCCACTCAAGGCAGGCTTTCTCTTTTTGTTCTACACCTACCCCCAGGGCCTTCATGTTTGTGCCCTATGCTTGCAGGTGACTTGGTGATCCCTGCTTGGTCTGCAAAATGTGGAGTGCTACCCTGGATCTGTACCTGACAGAGCTGCTGCCAAGTCCCCTGTGCCCATTAAACTCTAGAAAATGGCAGGAGTCTAGTTGGCAACATCTGTTCCAGTTCCAAGGGAGAGCTCTTGTTCAGCTGTGAAGACCTCAGGTGGCAGCTATAGGGCCAAACAGAGATAAGAAACCATCCACACTCTTTAACATATGAGCCAGCAAGTTAGTAGAAGGCCATGGCTCTTGACAATGGTAGCCTTTCTTCCAGGTCATCTTTCTCACCACTGTACTCTCTTGGTAGGTTAATATGCATCTGCTAGTGGTTGGCATCAATGGGCCATCATATCCGTCTTCTAGGAGATGCAAGACTTGAAAAAGATACAGCACAAACATGCATATAGAATGCTGAGTTACCCCTTTTCTTGTTGTAACTTCCAGGCCCTGAAGGCATGTAGTCATTTGGCACCACCAGGAAGAATGGCAGGCATCAGTAGTTAGAAATATGGGGTTGTTTCAGTCCACACTCCTGTATTTTCCCAAGTAAAAGCTCACTGGAAGGGCATAGATGAGCCTTGACATAAAAATATGTATTACTGTGATTTGGGTTACTGATGCTAAGAAAGGGAGGTGATCACTAAGATCATAGGTTTTCAGGTCATTTGGGGGAAGCTGGCTAACCTGCCTCTGGTCCTCCATTTTGAACCCTGAACAAGTGGGGTTCCTAATTTGTGTAAATCAAGGCACCTGACTTGTTGCTAGCCCTCTATTTTTAGTTTTGAAGAGTGAGGTCCCTAATCCATGTGGTAGCCACAGGAGAATACAGGGGCTACTGTAGAGGGTACTGTGCAGTGAGATAGGATGTACCCCACACACACGCATATGAATCCCTTGGGCTTCTGACAATGAGTATGACATAGGCTATTCTCTGTAGCTGTCCAAGGGTCCTAGTTTGTAACTAATGCATTTGAATTTCCGTTTTCCACACACCTCCTGGTATTTCTTCCTCTAGAGCAGATAGATAGTTAATTTTGTCTGATTTCATTTCTGTCTGTTACTTCACAACCTTTCTGACAGCCCTTGTTCCTGTCGCCTGCCTTTGGGGTAAGCATTGGTGAGTGTGTCATTACCTGACCATCTTCGACACTGTTGAATTTCATGGTGAGCCAGATGTTGATTCTGCTTTAGTGATCTGATGACAGACATCTTGAAAGCTACCAGCCAGGGAGCTACCCTGTGAGTCTCCAGTGACAGGCAGCTAATCTCCAGCCTGAGAAATACAAAAACAAAGTAGAACTGTTTCTCTGAATTTTTCTTCACTTGACAGAGAAGCTTAAGCTATTGTATGTGTTCTCATACCAGTCAGTTCCCATAGTTCCCGGGGTGAGATGGCTTTTAAGTTGAGAATGGATCCTTATGTATACATACTTTTAATGGAATATAAGTCAAGACCTACTCCTTCTTCTAGACTCCATGGAAAGACACACACACACACACACACACACACACACACACTTATAAGATAAAATCTTTTCAAATGAATGCAGCTTGTGTCCCTCTTGTACAGTCCTCTGTGTAGACACACATTTTGCTTTCCTTAGACGATCAACTGAGGTGAAACTGTCCAGTGGTGTGGCAATTCTGTCTTTTAAGTGGCTGCCTGTCTTCCACAGTGACCACACCATTTTACATTTCCAGTAGTCCTGTGCAAAGCTTCAAATTCCTTCTCAGCCTTAGAAGCTCTGATTCCTGTCATTCCGAGTGTAACTGTTGTTGCTGTGTGAAGTGGTTTGCATTTGCACAACCTTCGTGATCATGAACATCACTTTATGCTATTATTCGACATGTCTATATTTTCCTGGAAGAAATGCCCATCCAAATCTTTTATTTTGTGTGTATGTACATGTTCATGTGTGTTTAGGTTGTGCATGTGGCAAGATCATGTCTGTCTGGAAACACAACCTTGACTGTCATTTCTCAGGAGGCAAGATTTCTCTCTAGCCTGTACCTTGTCAAGTATGCCCAGAAAGCTCTACAGACCTGCCTCACGAGTGCTGAAATTACAAGTGTGTGCAACTGTGGGCTGCTTTTCTTACATGGTTTGGTTGTGGTGGTTGGGGGTCCCCATGTTTGCAAAGCAAGGACTTTAGTCACTGAGGCTCTCTTCCTGCATTTATACCATTTATAAATATAAATAATTCTTTTTATTGTTGAGCTGTAGGAGCTCTTAATATTGTCTAACTACTAAGCTCCTAAACATCTCCCCCCATCCTGGGCCTTGCCTTCATTCTACATTTCTACCTTGCATTGTTCACCACACCAGTCATAGCCTCTGTCTGACCACCAAGAGTTTGGTTTGTGCCTCAGAAACTCCACCAAAGACTAATTGCATCTTTGCCTCAGTAGCATTTAGGTGAGTGCCTGGCATGAAGTAGGAACCGAGGAGCTTAGGAGAGATACACACACACAGTTCTATTTTATCTTTTGTCTGAGAGTCAAAATGGATCTGGGTAAGGTCGAACAAAGTGGATAATGAATTGCCTAGCAAAACCACAGAGGCCAAAGCTGCAAGATTGCTTTCTGGAGCCCCTTGTACCTGGGTATTATTTTTAAGATCAATGAAGGGGAGGTGGGAGTGCAGAGCTGGGCTTGCAGCTGTGTTTGGGATGCAGCAAATACACTTTGCTGAAATCAATGGAGTGACTCTGAGGAGCCCTGGAAACGCTGTGTAATTATCGCACTGAGAATTACAGTTGTCACGTATTGATTCTGTCTTCTCAGCGCTCGTTGGTAGGTTTCCTCCCGCCAATGATGCTACTCTGTGACATTTCCGGAGTCTTGGGTGCAGTGCTTCAACCACACTGCTGGCTGCAGAAGAGGAAAGGGGCTGAAATCTCATATGGAGATCTGTCTGCACCCAGAACCTTGGTCAGGGATCAAGAGCTGGGAGGACCTCAGATTTAGAGACAGGGTGGGTCCATGTCACTCTGGAGTTGTCATTACTCTGTGACAGCTGTCTTGAGTGCCCTCTTTGTGGTTACTGTGAGAGTCCTCAAAGGGAGGACTTACTGTCCTACAGATAAGACTAAGGCATAGACTTCCTTAGTCCTGCAAAGATTGCCCTTCGCATCCCAGTAGAAGGCAGCATTTCTGTAGTAGCTAGCATAAGTTAGAGAGGTTCTGCCTGTGCTTATTTCTGGCTTTTTCCCCAACGTATAGGTTCTTGTTGAGATCACAACCCATCCCAGGAAAAGTATATGAAGGCTGCTGGGGAGATAAGTACAATACACCTACAGTTCTGGGAAAAGGTGTGTCCCCCTGGGGGATCCCAGACAGGAAGCAAAGAAAGAGAAACCCAGGGTGGAGCTGGACTGGAGGCCCAGGAGGCCTTCTCCAGGGGAGAGGTAGAGCTGTAGGGGATGGTGGGTGCTTTATTAAGATTATTGGGCATGGTGGGATTGCAGCTTCTCCTACTGAAGCCTGTCATCTGGAACTGTGAAGTGGATGGCTAGTAGTGACTGACATCACCCAGGCATAGGGAAAGGGAGGTTAGTGGTGATACCTCCACCCTAATGCTAAGTTCCACAAGCAATTTAGTATGTAGTAACCTGTGCTTTCAAGGCTGTCCATGGGGTGATACCACGTGCCCACAGTAGCTGTAAATGTCTGGACAAATTGACTGCTCTGGGATCTGAAAGCCCCACTTCACCCTGTTCTTTTTCTGCTATGGACCCATCTTTGGAATGGTATCTTATTTGATAGTGAGAATGTAGGCATGGATGCATTCAGATAGTGAATAGTGTTCTCCACTGTCGACTTGGAGGACTCTTGGATTCTTATAGATTATTGAGGACCTCCAAGATCTTGTGATGACACAGGTTAGATCTGTGGATATTTACCGTGTTAGCCATGCAAACCAGACACATATGAGATCTGTGAGCATGTCTCTCAAAAACCTGCACTACAGGCTCTACAGAGAATAAGAACTCGCAAGGCAGATTTGAACTTAGCATTATGACTGGTTATGTTTTTGTCTTGTGACTGCTATAGGATAAGATTGTTTTGATCTCTCAGATGACCCCATGGGGTATTGGTACCCCGTTTAGTTCTCACACTATTCTGTGAGCATCCTATGAGCATGGGTTGGAAGGTACATGGGTACCTCATTCTACCAGATCCTAACTTGTTTGAGGAACTTGAATGTGTTCTGGCCTCCCCTCAACTCTTGATTCTTATGATCTCCATGGAATAAACACCAAGAGAGATTGTAGTACAGGAGATGAGCAGAGGATATTATCTAATAATATGAGGTCTTCCCAGATATGAGAGTAGAGAGTAGTCAATGCCATTGTGGAGGAAAAGACTATTTAGGGGTGAGAATAAACAATGACCAAAACCACATATTACCAGCCTATGCTTTGATGGTTTTTATAGTACACTTGAAAACCCTATGGCCAGGGGCTTTTCTGGGTGCTTTTCCTGCCTGAGTGATGGACAGACCCACTTGAATTAATTATTAAAGAAGTGGGCAACATAGTATGTTTTTCCCTTACAATCTTTTGGGTAGTTTAGAATGAATGGTATGTCTCCATTCAAAGCCTGAGATACAACTCAGATCACCAGTAATCAAAGTCCTGCAGTTTTAGTTCCTTGCCATTAATTATGAAGCAGGGATGGGTCCATCCTCCATGATTTTCAAGACCACTAATATTGTCATAGCTACCTAGAATTGAAAGTCTCTCAGGCTAACCTCTGTCCACTAAGATGAGTACTGTCCTCTGGATTTCACCCCATGCTGTGAGGAGGCACAAGCCACACCGAACCCTGAAGTCTGGGCTTCCACACTTCCCACAGTCCATGGTTCTATGAATAGCTGGAGGAGGCACTGTTTATGTCATAACTATAATAAGGCCATAGAGAGTAAGTGACAACTCAGTTGGAGCATTGTAGGCTTCCCTGAGAACTGAACCCAGGCAGAGACTGGAAGAAAAGAGGAAGGTGCAGGCTGCATGGAGTGAACTGGGTGCTGAAGCACTCACCTGAGAGGACTTTTATCAGGACATTAATCCCTGGGATGGGTAGCCAGAAGGGCACACTGGAGGAGAAGGGCCTTCTGCTTCTTGCTCCAAACATAGTAGTAAGAGTAAGAAGTCCCTGGCTTGTCTGGACACTAGAGAACCATTCTCTGACGGGTGTCCCTCACTTTCTATGGACCCTCTGTACATCATCATGACTCCCTATAGCAGTGATTTCCCCCAGCTCGATACCACGAACCATATTGTTCCTTTTGCCTAGGGTATGAACCCTAGTCATACCCTCTCTCTACTTATATCCTGTTCAGCAGTCTTTGATTCACCTCACCCATCCACACATGGATGCCGCCTCATGTCTCTCTGGCTGCTTTTATAAGCATCACAACAGCTACTCACTGTGGCTACCCTTCTGCACTTTCCTCACCTGGTCTTCCACTGTGTGCTGCTGCTGACCATTGTCTCCATATTACAGGCAGGGAAACAGTAGCCTGGAACGTCACTAGACCTTGTAACTAGGGCAGGAGAACATGGCTGGACCATTAGAGTTAAAACCCTGGTCCCAACAACCCCAATGGGTTGAGCTTAGCTACCTATTCCAATACACCAACTAAAGAGACAGGAAATATGGCTGGAGATGTAGCTCAGTTTCTAGAGTGCTTGTCTAGCATGCACAAGTCCCTGGGTTTGATGTGCAGCACTGCATAAACATGAGCTTCTTGGCGCATGACTGTAATATCAGCACTTGGGAGATGAAGGCAGGGGGATTAGAAGTCGAAGATCATCCTCAAATACATAGTGAGTTCAAAGCCCTGGGATAGAAGGTGGAGTGCCGCAAGGGTCATGAAAAATAGAGAATAGACATGTGACCAGTGTGTACTGGGGAGATGAGCAGCAACCCCAAATTCTTCTGAGGACCAAGTACTTTCAATCAAGAGTGCAAGTGTGTTACAGTTAGACTCTAGGCACGAGCCTACAGTCTGAATGGAGTTTGGTCTGCTGACCTCAGCTACTTCTTGTTTCTGTCATTTCCCTCCAGTTCTGGTCCATATGTTTGTATCCCCGGAGCAGACACCCAGTAGGTGCTTGTTGTACATTTGGCATGTTTCTTCTTCATCCTCCCCCTTCCTGGACACCGCACCTCATGCATCTGACTTTAAGAAAGGAGAGGGTAATAGGGAGAAAGAAAAGAACTAAGCCAGATGAGTGCCACGTGTAAGAGTGGCATCTTTGGGGGAGGCGAGACCTTAAACACAACACAGGACAGGCTCTGAAACTCTGCTAGGTGCTTGGAGCCATGATTTTGTACACTGTCTTAAAGTCCTCTCCAGCTGAAAGTGTGTTTTCTCTGTTACCACAACCAGAGGCTTCCTGGGACTGAAAGTCTCCAGCCCTGAGGTGTGAGTTCTACCCCTGGGTTGTGAGTTCCCTGGTACAAATATGAAACAGAGAAAATACTTGTCAAGGTGGTCAGTGGCCCATCCTCAGAGTGTGAGCTGGGGTCAGAGATCACCTTTTGAAGGAAAACCAGCAAAGCCTTAGCCATTGTCCTAGCTTTATCTCTGACTTCCTGTTGGTGCTGACTGGTTGCTGAACTCTCCAGAAATTCTTATGGCTTGGGGACAGTGGTAGCCTTTGCTCACCATTGGGAGCAAATGATTTGAGGGATGCTTTCTGCAAATAGGCCCAAAGGGTTGAAGACAGAAGGCTAATATCTGCAATTCCACATTCACCATGCTGGGCAGCCCAGGCAGCCCTGTTCTGACTTTACCCCTCCAGCCCTGCATATCAGCTGGCATATTTATTTGAAAGCAGAGTAAGCAGAATTTTTCAAAGGGAAGCAGTTTACAAACGATGTGAGGAATGTAAGTTGGGATAAATGGCTCATCTGGCAGCAGGACCTAGTCTCTGGTGTGCGGGGAACTTTAATGTCATATGAGCCTGCAGAAGGGAACTGGGCCTTCCTCTGGCATCTTAGAAAAAGTGTCCCTTGCTGAAGCCAGAATGTCACCCACCTCCAGGAGACAGAGCTGAATCCCACGCCTCTACCATTTCAGTATTACGGGAGGATGTTTGTTTTCTCTGTCCAGTCACCTTCCAAATCCTCCTTCTTGAAGCTTCCAGAACTTCTGGGGCTCTGGCAATTGCTGTAAACTCTCACCCAGACTCCTAGATGTCTGCCGAATACATGTGAAATCCCTGTAGACTGCAGCTACTAACAGTGGAAACAGAGTAAGCATATGTACAGATTTGTCTCCGATGTGGATCAGATCTCCTGAAGCTGGAACAATAGGTGTTTGTGAGCTGTCTGATAAAGGGGGCTAAAAATAGAACATGGGTCCTTAAGAAGAGAATCATTAGGCACTGTTTAACTTATCTCTCCTGTCCTATTACAGGTAAAAAAATAATGTTTTTATAAATGAATTGAGAATTCTATACAATGTACTTTGATCATATTCATGTCCTCCAGTACCTCCTCCTAGATCCTCCCCCACTTTCCTACTCACCCACTTCATTCTATCTCACTGTCCCTGTCACTATCTCTATCCCTGTCTCTGTCTCTGACTATCTCTGTCCCTGTCTCTGTCTCTATCCCTGTCTCCATCTCTATTCCTCTCCCTGTCTCTGTCTCGTCTCTATCCCTGTCTCTGTCTCTGTCTCAAAACCTTTCTAGTTTGTATTGACCAACTGATCCTGTGCATAGAGCCTTTCCTGGAATGTAGATGGTATGCTAGGTGGTCACACCACTGAAAGAAACTGATTCTCCTTCTCCCAGCAACTATAAAATGCCAACAGTTCCTCAGGTGGGGGTGTGGAACTTTGGGTCTCCATCTCCGCCTCCATGCTGGTGCTTTGCCTAGCTTGTGCATGCTGCTTCCTTGAAGCCTTCCTCCCCCTCTGGCCCTTCCACAGGGATCCCTGATCCATGAAGGGAGGGATGTGGTGTGGACATCCCATTCAGTTCTGAGTGCTCTGAAAGTGTTTTCCTCTTTGCATGTTGACCACTTGGGATCTCTGTGCTAATTTTCATGGTGTTGTGAGGCAAGTTGATGGGGTTCTGTGTCTAGAAGAAGGGTCACACCTTGTATCAGGCCCAATACCCCAGTGATTCTGAAGTAGGTCAACAGAGCATCTTTAGGACACTACAGTCCTCAGCCCAGCAGATGGTGGCCTTCCAACATAGGCTTGCTTTCCCACCATTTTCTTCTTTTTTCTCTTCATCTGTCCACAATAGCACTCCTTCCCATCTCTTGCCTAGCTGCTCCTCTGTCTGTCCTCAGCTGTCCTACATTCATCCAGGTGGCTAAACTTTATCTGTTGTCATGTGTGGTCTTGATACTTTCCCCCACAGGGTACAGTTGGTCATTTTTCTCCGAGAGCCCTTGACTCTAAGCAGTCTCATCTGAAATGTGATAAGTTTTCAGTTCATCTCATGCCAAGCTCACCCTTTCTTCCTTCCTTCTTTGCTTCCTTCTTTGCTTCCTTCCTTCCTTCCTTCCTTCCTTCCTTTCTTCCTTCCTCCCTCCCTCCTTTCCTCCCTTCCTCCCTGCCTTCCTCCCTCCTTCCCTCCCTATTCTCTAATTGTACTAATTATGACCTCAGTAGAGTTGCACAAAGCATTTCTAGAAGATTTATTAAGTCTTGACTATTGGTGAAGATGCGGTAACAAAGGCAGCATGGAGACTGTCTACCAAATCCTGGTTGAACTTCATGGGGTTGCTCTTTTGGTTTTCCTAAAGGAAGGCTTGATTTCTCTGACTTGCATGGAAGGGCACATGCAAACATGTATATCTACCAGAGGAAAGAGGACTGTGAGGATGTAGGACCCACTCCAGGACCGTTGTTCTGATTCTCTCCCACCTCCCAGGCCTCTTCTCCTCTGCCCTTCCAACCAAGAGACTTTCCCCAGCACACTCTCCCTACCTACCCATTGCCCTTTCTCTTGGTCCCTTTACTTGTCTTCCTTTCCCTTCCCAGAACTTACCTTCACTGGTAAGTTCTATATACTTACTTTTTGTCAGAAAGCTAGCCTCATGAGCACACAATGCCATAATTATATGTTTAAAGTTTAACATGTTTTGTAGAATATAGAACGGGAAAGTAACTGCCGACAGAACCAGTGCCTGAGGCAAAGTATAACTCTCATAATGCCAGGAAGAATGCAGCCTGTAGATTACTTGACAACTGCTGGCCTCACAATGGTGATCATAGCTGCGCCAAGAGCGACTCTTAGCCCTTCTGGGTCCCAATGTGGCCCTCTGTCTCTCAGGCTTACAAAGCCCTCTGCACAGCATCTGACTATTCCCAGAAGATACCTGAGTGCAGCAGAGGGGGGTGACATGTGAAGTAGCAACCAGCGACCCCAGCATGGAAATTTTAAGGGCTGAAGAGTTAGAATTTCCTATGATGTGAAAAGGAAAAACAAAAAGCAGGGAAACCTGCCCCAAAAGCCCTGGAAGACACTCGGTAGGCAAAGCAATGTATCAGGAGGGGGCATGTGTTGTGGAAATGGCTCGAGAAATCATAGGCCTGTAGGACAGCTGCTGAGTGACATGTGATGGGTCCCTCTTGGTCTTGCCAGTGTCTTCCATACCCAGCAATATACCCAGAGTATCCTGGAGTGGCGGTCTCACACTGAGAGGAGGGTTGTCCTGCTGGAAGAAGGCTCAGTCAGTGAGACCAGCACCCTCTCTACCCTAAGGCAGATGTGCAATGTGAGGTGAGACAGCATCTTTGAACTACAGGTGGGGGTGGGGGGGACTCTGCTCTTCACTGTGTGTCAAAGACAGTTCAGGCAAAGGCAATGTGTGGTGGTTTCAGAAAACTCTTTAGATGACAAACTTACCTGGAACTTTCCATCTATCACGTGATCTCTGAGTCATCGCCAGAACTCGAAATCTAGGGACAGTGGCCCTGTCCTTTGTGATGGTTGTTTTTTTGGTCACTTTCATGAGGAACATTTAAAAATGCCTCATACTATCTCTTCCTTTTAGTATATAGGTCCTGGCAGCTGCTTGCCACAAGCAAATCTTCACACACACAGCAACTAAAATGACCGTTGTATGCACTGGTGATGTCCAAAGCAGGTTCCACAAATACCGGGCTGTTCTCTAGTGGTGACACGCGCCTTCTTAGAGGTGCCATTGTCAATAGGACATTATTTTCAAGGCCGCCTTATTTGTCTGCATCAGGGTATGGGAGGTGTGAGCAAGGCCAGAAGCAGCAGATGTTGCTGCCTCTTGAATCTCTCTAGCCGGAGCTTAGTGCTGTGGTGAGCAGACCTGGAATTGTGGGCGGGATACCTGAGACATGAACCCAGAAGGCAGCAGAATCGAGCTCCGTTGCCAGCCAGCCCATGTCTGTCTCGATAAGTGTCCATGCACCATATTCATAGCTCCTTGGGAACTTGAGAGCGTTTCTGGGGAATGCTTACCTCTGATTCCCAAGTTGCAGGTGAGGACAGGGAAGGTCAAGAGATGCTAGTGACTTGCCTAAGACTTGGGGACCTGATACCAGTCTAGAATCCAGGATGTTCAGGCTTGTCCCATCCTTGACTCTATGGTTGCTCTTCATGATGTGTGACCAGAAGCCAGGTGACTAGATGCCCTTCTCTGTGTCATTATCATGGCAACTCTGAGGAAGATCATGGCTGCTATGATGGAGGGTGCACCTGAGCCTTGGGTCCTCAGTGGCAGCAGGATGGTTGGGCAGGGAGGGTTGATAAGCTTACTAACTGGGATGTGGGAGTCTTTAGTGTTTTGGGAACAGCTATACATTACAATCCAGTGCCCCAGGCAATGGGACAATTAGAGGGAAGAAACTTGCATGTACATAACCTGCCTCTACCTTAGGCTGGGAAAATCAGAGCCAATCTGCCACTCCTCAGGGAACCCTTGATGGGAACACAGATCTCTGGAGGATGGGATGTCTGATGAGTGCACACAAGGACTTTTGGACCCTGCTATGTCCTCATGAATGTACTTTAAGTTGGGTAGCAGTCTCCCATGGGCCTGGAAGGCCTTTCTACTTCAGGCTCTTTAACGTCACCCTTCACCCACTGCTCACTTTGTAACAGAGGATCCAGGCTTTCCTCTCCACGTACTGTGGCTTTTCTTTTGCCATGTTACTAGCCTTAACATCACCAAACCTGGCCTGTTTGCTGTTCTGTAAAGTGGGAATTGGTAGCCCTGGCCTTGGGGACGTCCTGCTAGAGAGTTGCAGAGGTGAAAAGGAATGTTTTCTCTCTAGAAACGTATGTGGATTGTAGCAAGTGTGCAGATGTGGGGCCAGTGGTTCTGAGTGACGAGGGCATATCTCTAAATTCCTCCTCTGAAGGCAGTGGACAGGAAGGCACTTGAGCTGATTGAGGTCATCTGGTCCTGGGTGCCTCTATTGCAGCCCCTGCTCTACTTGAAGCAGGGAGGGTAACACACATTGAAGCCCTGGAGGGGATTTTTGTGGAGCCTGCTTGTTTTGTGTCATCTTCTGCAGCCCTGCTCAGAGTCTGCCCAGTTCATCCAGTGAGTCACCCAGAAGGCACGGGAGCGTCGTCACTTTGGCAGCCATAGGGCATTTGTGCCTGGCTAATTATGGACAGCTCTGATCTGAAGCAACAAGGTTGGAATTGATATAGGTTGAAAAATGACCCAGACAGAAGCGGAGGCTTGGACTGGCAGCCCTGCCTGCATGGTAGCTGCCCCTGTGGCTGGGAGGAAGTCAGGGCATGTTTGCTTCATGACAGATTGGGGACAGTGAGGAGAACAAGGAGTTCAGGCTTTGTACTGGCCAGTCTGGTTCTGATGCCTAAGCAGATACAAGTTTCTAGCCAGTGAAGTCAAGAGCCCAGAGTTTTAAGCTGGAGGTGAGGCTAATGGCTTGTGTTCAGATCCACGCTAATGTGTCCCTGAGCAGCATCACCCTGTGCCTAGGGCAAAACAACAACAACAACAAAAGCAAAAACAAACCCCACAAACATGCCAGAGCTCCACCAAGATTTGTAAGGCTTGAGCAGATGACTTGGAAGGTAGAGCAGTTTCCACACACACTTGAGGACCTGAGTTCAGAGCCCCGGGGACCACATAAAGCCAGATGTGGCAAAAAGTTTGCAATCCCAGCACTCCCGCAGTGAGATGGTAGGCAGAGACAAGAGAATCCTCAGCTAGACTGGAGTGCACTGCACCAAAGAGCGAATGACTCCATCTCTCAAATAGCATAGAAGATGGGGCCTGACATCGGAGCCTGTCCTCCAATCTCTACATATGTAGTCTAGAACAAGTGTGTACCCCACATATAACAAGATTTGAAAACTTGCATCTCTGAGTAGTTCTGAATGTGACCCCATTAGAGTACATGCCCAGTACCCTAGTTCTGTAGACTCAGGTTTGCCTTGTATCATTAGATGGTGATATGCTTTTTAAAGGCAACTCCTAGAAACATTAAATTAAATGGAGCACAGAGAAGCAGTACCTGTCTCTGATTCCATCTAACCTGGTGTTTGACAATGCTCCAATATTATAGGCCTCATGCCTGGGCTTGAGTGACACTTGGAAAACCCAGCAGGTGACACTATGCATGTCAAGAAATGGTTTTCTCCCTGGGCAGAATAATAAACCGAGAGTTGATTGAATGTAAGTATCAAATAGTTACTTCTGTGATTCTTTGGCTGTAATACCACAAATCACATTCTATATAATATCTAACTTCCAAAAACCTTGTGCACATAACCCTCTTTGGACAACAAGGGATCTGAGATGTAAGTTGTGTTTTTTAACACAGCTTTTAAATAATTTTATAAAGCATATAAAAATTGTCTCTGTAAATTGTCTGGAAGAGGTAAACTCTGATCTCCAAGTACCTTTATCTATAGGGCTGGTATTTTGTGGGCCTGGAGAGAATGCTTGCCTGTTAAGAGCTCATTCTGATCTTGTGGACGAGGTGAATTTGCTTCCCTTTGCCTACATCAAGCAGCTCATGACTGTCTGTATAAGTCCAGCTCCAGAGGATCCTATGCCTTTCTGGACATTGCAGGCCCCTATCATGTGCACAGATAAATGCACACGCACGCGCGCGCACACAAACACACACACACACACACACACACACACACACACACACACACACACATTAGTGGTAGCACATACCTTTGATCCCCACACTTGGGAGGCATAGGCAGCCAGATCTCTGTGTTTGTAGCTAGCCTGTTCTACAGAGTGAGTTCTAGGACAGCCAGGGCTACAGAGAGAAACCCTGTCTCGTAAAAAACAAAAGAAACAAAAAAAAAAAATGAAAGTTTAAAAAAAAAAAAAAAGAAAGAAATCAGTATCTATAAAATCATTAGATGATAGGAATTTGTGTCCAAATAAGGCTCGGCAATTCTTACACAGATATTTATTTTAAATCTAGTAAAAATTCCAAGCAGCAAAGACATGTTCAGCAATCTGAGCATATTGCAGAAGAATAAGGAAGCAGAGATTGCGGTTGCCAGCTTAATTGCTC